>NW_013531711.1:1354536-1590823 GCF_000836235.2 Papilio xuthus | reverse complement strand
AAAAACTAGATTGTAAAGAAGTAATTATTGTTTAATAAACACTTTGTAGATAAATAACGTGACTGATAGTACATAATATCTAAAGCAAGATTAATTTTATCAGCCATTAAAAATGTAAACAATCTTATAGATAAGCAATTAAATTATATAAGTAAGTTCCAGATAAAAAAATTATAGGCAAGAAAATTAAACTCGAATGTTTTCCAAATCATAGTAAAATGTGTCTTAACTTACTTTCTTTTTTTCAGCCACACATCAGGATGCTGTGATGACAGTTCTACCTCTGTTCCACATATACGGTGCTTCAGTATTGATGTTTCACAAAATGTCACAAGGTATAAAACTGGTGACGGTGGCTAAGTTTCAACCGGAAACATTGCTAGATGCACTGGAAAAATACAAGACAAATGTTTTATTTGTTGCACCACCACTTGGTGAGTATCACGAAAATCAAATCGAAGATAATCAGTTAAGAAAAAAAATAGAAAATAATTTTTTTTGGTAAATCGTAATCTTATGGCCTGTAATTTATATATTACCAATTAATAGTATTGTATTGTAGTACTGATCATCAAGTGTTCAATAAATGGTCATTTATCATCTTGATAATCATTGGCCAATAAAAACTTTCTTCATTTTCGTCAGTTAAAGTTGTTGTCAACTTGACTGCCACTGGAGTTTAAAGAAGTACATGAGAGTGGATTGAAATGACCAGAGGACATTTAAAATAATTTCAGTGATAATGATGGCGACGCATCCTGCTAGTTCACCGAAGAAGTTCCAGTACTTGGAAACAATCGTGAACGGCGCTGCGCCGCTATCAGAAACCGATGCAGAGAGATTCTTCACTAAATCAGAGGTTGTTATACATAAATTAAATCAACGTCATAATTTGATTAGCGTACTTTACTGGAATTATGTACTAAACGTAAATTGGAAGATATTAATTAATTTCATAATAATGCTTTGACAACGCTCTCCATTGGTAAACCTTAGTAGTCTTGGAGAAATAAATATTTTAAGGTAAAAATTACTTTTAATAGCCTGTGTATCATAATTTATAGCATAGATAAAAACAAAAGACGATAAAGTAACAAATAAGCACACCCTTAACTTGTAACCATCGCTTTCCATTGTTTTCGATAAAGTAGGAATATAGGAACTTAATATGATAACATCAATACAAATATAATAGTGATGTGATTTTTCTAGCGTAAGCTAGATTTCAGACAAGGTTATGGATTAACTGAAACATCTCCAGTCGTTGCCTTAACTCCTCGAGGTATGGATAACTACGGTTGTGTTGGATACCCTATACCAAGCACGAATCTGAAGATTGTCAACAGTGAAATGAAAACTTTAGGTGCTAATGAGGTGAGATATTTCATCAAATATTAATCTTATTTCCATGAAGTTAAACTTACGGGAATAATAAAACAAAGTCCTAGTCCAAGTCCAAGTTTAGTCCTCTTTCCCTTCCCATCCTTTTTCTTATAAAGAAAGGATGGGAAGTGGAAGAGATCCGGATGAGAGGATGCATGGGAAGGGAAAATACTTTCTTTCTGTGCATCCCATTTTACGTCGATTAAAGGTAGGCAAACGCATATGCAATTATGTATGTTTCAGGTGGCCGCTCGCTCGTTTGCCACCATATGATAAAAAAAAACAGAAGACTAACAAAATAATTAATGTTTAGTTGCAAAACAGAAGTCTAAATTTTCCACGATTTTTCTCAAAGAATTTTAAAATACATCTTAAATGTTCCAGAAAGGCGAGCTGTTAGTAAAAGGTCCACAAGTGATGAGGGGGTACAAAGACAATGCCGTTGCGGACAAAGAAACATTCACCGAAGACGGCTGGTTCCGGACAGGAGATTTGGCGATAGCGGACCACACGGGAGTAATCACCATATCGGATAGACTGAAGGAATTGATCAAGGTATGCATAATATTAGAAAAAAAGTCAAGTGTCAATGTCGTTGGTTCCTAACATGGTGGCATCTATTCAAATGAATTAACCAATAGATTTAAAACTATTGGTTACTTTCGTTTTAATATTATTGTTGTTACAAAACTCATGCATTCTAAACATATCAAATGCATTGCTCTAAATAATAGTCTTCTTTTTTATTTTTCATCAATGCAAGGAAATAATAAAAATACAAGTATTTTTTCACTGAAGCATTTATATTAACATACAAATGCTGACTTTTATTAGGTCAATATTATGTTGTACAATTAAATATTGATTTTATAAGAGAACCCTTACAGAAACTCTTCTGGCTTTAAATCAAATAGAACGTCTGTATCCAATATTCAATAGTTCGAGAGTCTATTCAATAATAATAAGTTTAATTAAGTTATAACTCACTCTGACTAACAGTTAAATGTGGGTCTATTCATTCAGTAATAAAATAACTAGTCTATCTGAGAACATAGTTAACAAGGAAGTAATTAAAATTACTTTTTTAAATGGTAAAGCGAGTGATTGTATGTAAGTTAGTTTTTTCAACTCTGTTTTAAGAATATTTCCCAGAACTACTAGATAGTACTAGTTCTTTCTACGTACTACTTACGCTATATATCTTTTCTTTAATTAAAGGAAGTAGCAAAAAAATCGAGAAGTGTGGTTACAGTGACTTTCATAGTCAGTTGTTACAGATGTTTTGAATATTTAAATATGTGTCCCAAATTCTTCTCTCCTAAGGAGCAAATAAATAATAGGAGAAAACAAAAAACAGCACTTCTATCGCAAAACGAAACGTATCATCATCATATTCATCCCTAATTCGTCCACTGCTGAACGGCATAACGAAACGTATGAGTCTATTTCAATTCTATTTAACATTCTTGATAGCATCCATGATATCCTGAATAATCCCATTAATGGGGCTTTATGACTATTTCAACCGAAAATAGAACATCGAGATCATAATTATCATAGCCAGTAGTAATCATTTGACCACGTAAATTACAGGTAAAAGGCTTCCAAGTGCCTCCGGCGGAATTGGAGGCAGTTCTTCGTGAACATCCTGACGTTAGTGAGGCAGCTGTCATTGGTGTACCTCATCCAAGAAAAGGAGAATCTCCTAAAGCTTTTGTCGTTCTAAAATCAAATTCTAATACTAGTGCTAAAGAGATAAGTGAATTTGTTGAAAAGAAGGTAGCACCTTACAAAAAAATTAACGATATAATGTTCATAGACAGTATACCAAAAAGTTCGGCGGGAAAAATTCTAAGACGAATATTGAAAGAGAAATACTGTTAAGGCATTTTAATAGTAAGAGTCAACTGATATATTGTATTGAACATTTCATAAAACAAAAATTAAGATAAGATCGAAATTTGGATATCATTTATGTGGCATTCCAAAAAAACTATTATATAAGTATTTTTTTTAATACTTGTACTTTTCACTTACATAATTGTTTTCTGCTTAATAAAATGGTTTATAAAGTGGAATGGATACTTTGTCGTGCGCTTTGAGCTGTTTTTCGATATTCGATGAAAATGTTAACCTTTACAGTTTTTTTTTTGGACTATCTTAAATCTTCTATATTAATCTACTTTAAGTCTAACTTACTAAGAATTTCATATAGAACTTCTAATCTCAGTGTTTGTCTATCGTCAACCCATTATACCGTAATGATATCATTTTGGTCTATAAATTTTAATATTGTCGGTCTATAGTTTTTAAGTATTTACGTTGTTATTTTAATAATATTGTTAATTAAGTAAATAGGGTAAATAAGACTGGAAAGGACCATTATTGTTTAATATTTTTATTTTGTATTTATTTTAATAATTAACAAATGAATAAAAAATCTACACAATGACATTTATTACCACTGTTTTTTTTGTATTCGGTGTCCCTTAATATAGATTAAAAAATCTTCACTAAGGGTCTCATAAGGCACAAGTATTTGCAAAAGGTATGTTACAATAAAGAGCAATATTTTAAATGAAAGGTACTACTTGAATAAGCTGTCAGGATTGTTATCAAATATTATATTTTTTTATTAATCTTAGCATTTGTTTTATCTAGTTATAAAAAGGCAGTTTTATATTTTAAAAAAGTTATATATATAATAAATTATTACTCTATTGTAAGGGCTTTCAAACAAGGTAAAGCAGGTCGATTTTAAACTAAATTTTCTTCATCCTGAATGAGAAAAATACTGCCGAAACTCAATGTTTCTTCTAGTCTATTTTACCATGAGTTTTTCTTCACCGAAACACATGTAAAAGAACATGCTTCATTCTCTTTGGACAAAATAATTGAGATCGCATATTTTTCTACTGGATTTATAGCGAAACTCATGGTTCCTTCCTTTTTAGTAACAGCTAGTATGGTTACTTTTAGAATTATTTATACACTTATTTACTTGTATTTAATGTTCCAAATAAATTTTATAGTACATCCAATATGTTGTTTTATTTCCTATCTTTGTTATATTAAAAGTAATTGCCACGTATGGCACTTAACAGATAGAAAATTATATAGGTTTTGCCCTGCTCTATAACAAGAGTCCAGAACAGTATCTACTAGTCTTCTTTTTTATTTATCACAGCTCTATATCGAACGTCCTTAACAACTTTATTAATTTTCTTCTCATGCCCTAGTCTTTGTAATATATCTTATATATAAAACTAGCGGACCCGACAGACGTTGTCCTGTCTACACGTCTTTAATTTGAATAAATTAATATGAAGTTAATATTTGATGAAAATTGTGAATGTAAACCATTGCCAGATCCCCTTGAACACACACAAAAAATTTCATCAAAATCGGTCCAGTCGTTTTAGAGAAGTTCAGTGACATACACACTCACAGAAGAATTATATATATAAAGATTATCTTGTCACAATTTTCGTTCCCATACTCCTCCGAAACGGCTTGACCGATTCTCATGAAATTTTGTGAGCATATTCTGTATATCTGAGAATCGGCTACTATCTATGTTATAATCCCGCAGACGGAGTCGCGGGCAACAGCTTGTATGATATAAAATAATCTAATTTAGGTTGTCAAATGTATAACAAATTTCTGAAATCTGATTTGTACTTTCATAATGCATTGTAAGTTCCAAAAAAATATTCTTCATATAAAATTGAGTATAGTAAGTTGAAAGTTAAAGGCTTTCCAACGGCAATAACTAACTCATTTACCCTAATACTAAATTATAATAATTGATAGATTTACACGGTTAGGTGTGTCTATATGTATGTGCGTGGACGTAAACATCATTTGTTCTTTAACTATCTATTTAGCAGTACAAAGATGTTACCTGTTTTGGAACATGAAGGTGATTTGCAGAAATAAAACGTATTTATGACTCGACAAATATTCCGACATGTCATAAATGCCTTATGAATTGACTAGTATTAAAAAAAAACGATAGTAACAAAAAATTTATTCGTCATCAAATTACATCCTGTTTTTAGAAATCACTAGTTGTTGCCCGCGACTCCGTCTGCGCGGGATTACAAAATAGATAGTAGCCAATTCTCAGACATACAGAATATGCTCCCAAAATTTCATAAGAATCGGTCAAGCCGTTTCGTAGGAGTATCGGAACGAAAATTGTGACACGAGAATTTTATATATAAGATAAAGATTTCTTACATCTGTATATACTATATAAAAATGCGGATTATTTAAACAAAGACACCTTTAGCCTCTTCAAAGAAAAACATAAAAATTGGATAACTACCGAATAAAATTTCGTTTTAACAATGAACATTTACTGTCGCATGTACCAGACTGTTAAGTTATTTCACACTGTATTTTTAGTGTCTACATGAACAGATGCATAGTGTTTTATTACATTAACTCTACACTTAGGTTCTTCCTCAGTGGCAACTTCACCATTCTGGGTGGGTTAGATGGCATTTTATTAAATTAGAATATTACATTGTTACTGAACAAAATAAATAGCATTGAACTTTGAATGGCCACGTTTTGCGGTGTTATCGAAATCGTCCAAAATTATCTTTATATATTGAACAAGTATGATAATTGGTGGCACTGTCCTAATTTACACCGAAGCGTAATAAGATTTGGTAATGCTATTTTAAAATGCATTAATAATAACGAACGTTAAACAAAAAGTTAATTTTGTATTTAGAGTTAACGATTAGTTAGTAGATTAGTTAACGATACGGGATACAAGCTAAGAAGAGAAAGAGAGACAGAATTTGCATTAGTTATATAAATTTTGAAGAAGTGAGAGACCCGAAATAAATTAAAATCCGAGATTACGACACCATTAGGTTACCGATGTGAGACCTTTTGTTGTTTTTTTCGAATAGGGTCAGCTACTATCAGGGGGTTTCGCAGACGGAAGCGCAATAGTGCCGTGGCCAATAATTAGAAAAAATTATAAAATTAGTTTTAATTATGACTTTGTATACTTTACAATAGCAATAAGAGTTAATAAATAAATTATTTTACAGCATAAATACTGTCGTGTTCGTTTTCAAAGATCGTCTTTATTTATACAACGGTCACAATGCAGTCATGGTCAGTGCTGTTTGATTACTTCAGTCAATTGCGGACTTTATGTGAGTTAGGTCTATTAAGTTGCGATTGAAAACCCGTATTACGTATTCCATATAAAAACAATATAGTTGACATGTTTAGAACGCAATTGATAAATAAAACATTTAAACATGAGTTTAGAAACTTACTTGGTGTATTAATAAAGAAGAAACATGTATGGACAAGTGATAAAATTGCCAAATCACCGTTTAAAGATATAGAAATTCCAAATGTTAGCGTTGCTGAACATCTCGTGAACAACTTGGAGAAGTGGGCAACGAAAACTGCAGCGGTAACAATATTTTTAATTTACAATTTTAAAGAGTGTAGAATGTTTTGGGCTTCTAGAAAGAATTAACAGTTTGTAATAAGAAGTTGTTCACTAATAGAAGAACAGTTTTATTTCTTAAGTAAATACAAGTACTTTCGAGACAGGCCTCTATTTCTTCTTATAAATGGAAGTGGACTTGTTGACGGGATAAATGAATCTTCTTCCTAGAAGAAATATTATCATTCTGTTTATCCCCTATTATGACCATTAGAGTAATGAAACACAACTAAACCTTTTAACTTCTATAAGCTGCGGACATTTCTATTTTTTGCAATCTTCTAACTGTAAAGAAGGTATTTAAATTACAAATGTAGTGACATATTATAAAGACACGAAGTATCTTATACTCCGATATAATTTTTGATAAAGTACTAGAAATTTATTTAATCTGATATCATTATTAAGAATTAAAAAGTTATAACAAAACATTATTTTTGTGACAATACGAGTTATCAGCTTTTCATCGCTGCGTATAAAAACAATGACAGTTATATTATTTAAATTAGGCTGTATAAAAAATACGACGTTTATTTTAAATATGTATACAACTAAAAAAAATCGAACGTCGTCTGTTCAAACGGCATTTAAATCAGGTTTACCTTGACGTCGTTGACCTTGAAAGAAGACACCTATGGGCCTACTCATAAAAACTTAAACAGTGTTCAATTGTATTTTGGCTTGTGACGTTTTTTTTCTGTGTTAATGTCATTTGACACCAGTTACATATTGGGTCTAGCTTTTTAAAAAATCACGCTAGTGAAAAAACTAGCGCGCTTTCTACCGACAATTCTCAAAACATCCAAAGGTTCATCGCATTATAAAATGGTTTAATAATTCACAGTTATACATGAAAAAAAATCGATATTACGTACAGACTAGCTGTCGCTGTGTATAAAAAAATACAATTAGTAGACTACGTGTTTTTGCACACTGTTCTATATTAATGCCAAATTTCATCGAGATTTGCTCAGCCGTTGTAGATATACCATCAAACAAACATACATCCATCCCTCTAAACATTCGCATTTATAATATTAGTGAGATATGTAAGATGAAACTTGTCGTTCTAGATATGTGGAATTACGGGTCGGCAATACACGTACGAACAAATACATAAGCAGTCGCAAAGGCTTGGTGCTAACTTGAGGAAGAAATTAAAAATAGAAAATGGAGATACAATCGGAGTTATATTGCCGAACATGCCCGAATACCTTACGACCCTGATTGGTTCACTTAACGCCGGAGGCGTCATCTCTACCATGAATCCAAGTTACACAGCATGTAAGTATTATTTTAAACAAAACAAATATAAGCTCTGATCTCTCAAATTTAAAATCTGAGGCCCAAAAGAATGATGCCTTAAGTTGGTCTTAAAGTCCAATATTATATGGCCATCCATCCTCCTTGGTAGAACAAAAGAGGTTATACAAGCACACGAAGTCGTGGAAAAAATAAAAGTAACAGATAACAGTCGTAAACTAATCCCTGATCACCACGATAAATGTTAAATAATATGATAACACCTCAATAAATTCCAGACGAAATTCAACGACAAATAACTATGTCTGACACAAAATTAATTTTCGTCGTCCGAGAAACAATTGACACGGTCAAGGAAGCATTAAAACTAAGCCAAAGAAATATTCCTATTATAGTAATTAATTTAGACGGAAATCTACCAGAAGGGACCATATCCTTTAAAGAATTAGTTGAAGACAATCATGTAGATGTAGGCATATTAAAAGAAGTTAAAAGAAATGAAGAAGACCTTGCATTTCTACCTTATTCTAGTGGAACTACTGGTTTACCAAAGGGCGTTGAATTGACAAATAAAAACATCGTAGCTAATTTAGTACAACAGGATACAGAATGTAGACAATACGAGTTTACAACAGGTAAGTTTTGTTTATTATAGGGTGGCAAATGATCACTCGGCCACATGAATTCGGCAAATAGTGAAGCATCGGCTGGCAATTGTAGCTGACTTGCCAATCTTTAATCGAAGGAAGAGACGCACCGATAGAGAATAATTCCCTTGTTATGTGTCCCTGCCTCCATTTAATTGTTGTCCCCTTCCAAATCTTTCGTTATGAGATAAGGGTGGGAAGGGGAAAAGGACTAAAATTAGGCCTTCAGTATGCATACTCATCAGACGACACGCGGAATTACTTCCACTACACGCATGTCTCCTAAGGGTTCGGAGTATTGCACTGGTCGGTCCGGTCCTTTCGTACATCAGGTGTTGCTGGCGTCTAACGCTGTTATATTCTTTTCAAAATATTACTTGCAGACAAATCAAAAAATTGGAACAACAATTTTTTAAAATCATCATGTCCGATGTAAGCAAGACTAAAATACTTTTTATGGATTTTGTAAAACATCAAGAGAAATATACTCTTCCACAGAATCACACCAAGACAGTGTACTGGTCTCTTTGCCGATGTTTCATAGTTATGGATTAACAGTTGTCACTCTTCATAAGTTCTCAGTCGGAGCGAAGTTGGTGACTGTCCCACAATTTAGACCTGAAACATTCGTTAATATACTTTCAAATTTTAATTTAAACTTGTTCTACTTGTCTCCACCAACAGGTATGTTTGTATTATTTCTTTAGATATTCGAATTTGCTTATCTAATAAATTGTGTAATAAAATGTATCTATTGATTTTAAATTACAAGATCCAATAAAAAATATTATAATCTTATCGCACTTTTTTCGATTAATACTTCAATCTAAGAATGAAATGCGTTTTTGAATAATATAACAATCTTTATGATGTCTATTTCAGTTTAAATAAATTTTGGTTTAAACCAATTATTTTTTACAGTATTGTTCATGGGATCATATCCTCAAGTGCTACCAACATATTTAGAACACTTGAGATGCGTAACATGTGGAGCTGCACCTTTGCCTGTGGCAGATATTGAAAAATTCTTAAGTAAACTCAAAGTAAGTGTTTTTTTCTAAGATGTTATTCTTTATTCTACTTACGCAAGGTCTTCAGGAAAGGAAAATTGCAGTTACTTCTATGTAATAAAACAAAAATAAAACAGCCTTAAAATAAAGGTTAATTACCTGAACGGAGGGAGTGAAAAGATAAATAAACAAAGAGTTGTAGAAGAAATTGCACAAAAGGAATTTGAGATACAATGTAGTTGTAACGTTAGTGATACCTTTTATATTTTGATCAAACTTCAAAGTAACATAAGTTAACTTAAAACTTGTAATGTTTCAGCCCAGTGCCCACTTCGCCCAAGCTTACGGTCTTACGGAAACCAGTCCACTTGCAACTGCTAATCCAATTGGATACAAGGACTACACAAAAGTAGGATTCGCTTTACCTAACAGTTCCCTAAGGATAATTGATGGTAATAATAACAATCTAGGACCAGATGAGGTAAGAAATTAGAGAACTACAGTTTTCTTAAAGTAAAAATAACAGAAAACGTAAATCGTCACTATGATCTTACTGATATACAATAAAATTATAGAAGGATGGTACAAACTAAATGAGAAAATGTTTTTGGTTCTTGTAGTGTATGCATAAACGTAGTGTTGTTTGTCTCGAGCGTACACGCCATAAGTACATGCCGGAGAGAGGGGACGTCAGCCGATGTCAGACCTTTGAGCCGGCAACACGTGTCGGTACGTGAACGAGCCAAATATAGCACAACGAATGCTACAGTTCTGATATACGCCACAATCATACGTTAAACTTGATAACGTTTCCATGTTTTTAAAGAAAGATCAAATGACTAAAACTCTATATTAATTCTGTAATTAATTGTATTTTAATATCATTATAGGTCGGAGAATTAGTAATAAAGGGACCAAATATAATGAAAGGTTACAAGAACAATCCAGAAGCAAATAACCAAGTATTTTTAGAAAACGGTTGGCTGAGAACTGGAGACTTAGCAAAAGTAGATGATTTTGGAGCTGTGACAATAGCAGATAGACTCAAGGAGCTAATCAAGGTAAATATCCGTCATAATATAAGATCTGGATTACATTACATTAGTCTGGATATAAACTATGATATTTTAACAATTAATTACTCCACTTTGTGTGGCACGAATATTTTTTTTTTATATTATAAGGTGGCAAACGAGCGAGCGGCTAATTGAAATCGCTGAAATAGCTAAGCGACCATTGCACATCCGCAATTGTAGATGCGTTGCCAACCTTTGATCGACAGAGGAGGGGATGCATAGAAAGAGAATATTTTCCCTTCCTATGCATCCCCTCATCCGGAAAATCCACTTCCACTTCTCTTATAAGGAAAGGATGAGAAGGGAAAGAGGACTAAAATATTCAGGCATTCGGGACGCACACTCATCAGATGAAACGCGGAATTGCTTCCACTGCCTGTCTTTTGTGTGGTCGTGGTATTTCACCGGGCGAACCTGGCCAATACGTGCGAAAATGTTAAAGCGCGCTCTACCATAGCAAAAAAATGATTATATGAAAGCACTAAGATTGGAAAATACAATGTATTTCAGGTAAACGCGTACCAAGTTCCACCAGCTGAACTTGAAAGTGTATGTAAAGAGCATCCTGCAGTATTTGATGCAGCCGTTGTTCCGATACCAGATGAGAAAACTGGCGAAAAACCAAAAGCATTTATAGTTGTCAAAGATAGTGCCAAAGTGAATGAAGAAGACATAATGGCGTTTGTAGCTAAACGAGTAGCACCATATAAACGGTTAAAAGAAGTAACATTTATAAATGAAATACCAAAAAATCCTTCGGGAAAGATATTGAGGAGGGTTTTAGTAGAAAAGTTTTGTTGATTGATGTAGCTTGTAAAAACAATTTATTTTTATATTTTTTTATATCAGAAGGAGGCAAACGAGCGAGCGGCCACCTGAAATCGCTGAAATAGCGAGGTGACCGTTGCCCATAGACATACGCAATAACATATGCGTTGCCTACCTTTAATCGACGGAGGAGAGGATGCAAAGAAAGAAAATATTTTCCCTTTCCATGCATCCTCTTATCCGGAAAGTACACTTCCACTTCCCATCCTTTCCTTATAAGAAAGATGGTAGGAAGGGAAAGAGGACTATATAAGGCCTCCGGGACGCACACTCATCAGACGAAACGCGGAATAGCTTCCACTTCACCCCTGTCTTCTGACTTCATCACATATTTGTTATTTGCATTGTTATTGAAATTTTATTCGTCATATTATCTAGTATCTTTGTAACATTCAATTTGGTTTTTAAGGGATTGAAATGAAATTGTGAGTCAAATCTGGGATAATAACGTAAAGCTAAATTTATAACCTGAAGTGATATCGGCGTCGTAAATTCTTGAAAGTTATGGTTTTATATAAAATCTCGTATTAAATTCACGATTGAATTTTGCCAACATAATTTCTCTTAATATTATTATTATGAATGCACAAAATTTTTTAGTGTAAAATTCTACGTTCACTGTATTCACATATTTTTTGTTGAATTTTAGTATAATATTGCTACATGTCTCTAATATATAGTTAATGTTGATTTCTAATTAAAAATGTCTTAATTATGTTTAGTTTTAAGCGCCTGAGACAATAAAGCAGCAAATAAATGTAAAGTTTTTTTTAATAACTTTTATTATTTTCGAATTATCTTCAAAACGGCTGACCCGATTTTGAAGGAACTTTGGAAGGTAGCTGTTCGTATCAACGACCATAGTAAATGATGCTTAGTCAGACAGTTAGGTAAATATAAGACAAGATATTGGGAGAAATAGATTGATTCGTTGGTAACCAGCATTAGGTTTTATATCTCCCTGCTCCGTATTGGGGGTGCACCGTTGATTATTGCCGGTGCACCCCCCGTGCGGTAAGTCTGTATGTCCAGACTCAGTGTTCATCCGGGGCTGAACTGAACGTACAGTAGCTGATTAATGCAGGATCATTAAACTTTTTTGTAGTCTTGATTTTTTTTTATAACAATTTTTATTAAATGGGTTATTTAAATTGTATTGTAATGAAAAGGAAATTGCAAAAAAAAACTTTTTAATTAAAAAATAAATTATTTTATAACAATTTGGCGGCAAGATAGCTTCTCGAGTATGAATTACGTTCAAACTCTTCTACAAGGAACTAAAGTCTTCAAGCAGCATGACAAATGGTGTAATGTCGGGAACAGGGAATCGATAATATACTAAGATAAAGTGTATGATATATACTTATTAATATTCAGATTTATATCACAGTTATGTTTATATTCTTACCGTGAATTTACATTGTTGACATATCTAGTTAAAATTATATCTCTGTTTTTTTTCTATGGCATAAGATTAAAAAGATACATTTTTATACAAGTCTTTATATAGTGGAAACTGACAATAAAGGCGCGTTCACATAATTTCACAAAAAAATATTAAACCCTATTCACACACTAAATGCTTATTTTTTTTGTTTAATACATTTTATACACTGATGTAAATTAATCTGAAAAGATTCAATTATTATAACTTTTTTACAAATAAAAAGGCTTGTATACATTTGTAACTAGTAAAAAGAAAGTTATCTTAACTTTTTCCAATTCATAGCCTTAAATATCTTTTTGCCACACTTCACACAGTCATTGGTTACTGCAGTCTTTTAGTGTAGATTTCGCATTAAATAATCTACATTTAGTGGCTCTCTTAGTGACCATTTAATTCCCAACATATAACACCGCATCTGCTGCATTTAAACAAGATTATTATCCAGTTCACAATTGATTTTTGGACAGCAATCTGGGTAAGGTCTATGAAGGTCTGTCTCCGTGATGTGACATTTAGGATCATCGGTTACAACCACGCCGCATCTGAAAAAAAAACATGAATTATCAGGTATTTACATAATATTAGTAGTATTACTAATATTTGTTGTCTTACATACTAAAAAGCTGAAGTTTGCGTAAATAAATATGTTTAAAATCACATAACTCCTGAACAGCTGTACGGCTTTGGATGTAATTTTGAGTAGATGTATATATTACAGACTGGAATAGACTTATAGCTCAGTTTTTTACATTTTGCGTTGCGCTGTCAGCCTCTTTTTAATATTATTTATCAATATTTTATCTATTTGTCTAAATTAGTTGTAAGCTTATTTTAGGTTAGTTCAGCTAAGATTTAAGAGAATATATATCCAGAACGGCTGCATTGATCTCGCTGAAATTTAGCATAGTCTGCAAGAACACATAGGCTACTATTTTTTTGCTCATTCCGCGCGGAAGGAGTCACGTGCGATAGTTATCAATAAGTTTAAAAGAAATACTTACGAAGCATAATGTATAAAATCTTTTCCACATTCGATTCTTACGCAGTATCCGATTGGTGAAATCTCGTCATTGTATGATATTACATCATTTATCTCCCGAATGTAACAACCTTCTTTATTTTCTGTAAACAAAAGAAATAAAGGTTAACACACATTTTGCGAATTAAAATTAAATGAATATATTGTTATAAATAACTGTCGCCCACGACTGTGTACGAGCCGAATTAAAAAAAAAACTTATTAGTCGTCTGTGTTCTTCCAATGGTCTACATCTATGCTAAATTACAATAAGATCCATGTAGCAGCTGCTCCCCCCCCGCCCCAGTAATTCGAAATTTAGATATACATATAAACTACCTCTCCGGATTCTTACATAGATAACTCAAAAACTACTTTATGGGTTAGTTTTTCAGTAAAAAATTTAATTTGGAATAAAAAAAAGTTTTTATTACTAAAGACCTACTCATTGGCTTGCGATGTTCTTGTTGTATATTAGTGATTGACTATAGGGGGTGATGATTATAATGGGTCAAGTGTAAAGCGAATATGGATATATTTAGCTAGATATTTTTATTATTATAATATTTACAAGCGAACAGAAGCTACTAGAATATATTTTTGTTTTGTATTCGTATATTCATTGGAGAAGTTAATATGCATGGAATGTAGAGCGACTATTTTCGATTTTATGAATGCGTTGAACTCTTTTTGTTGGAAAGACCTTGCGTTTATAAATATACAGAACGAATTTTATTCAACGAAATTTACAGGTATATATTGTTTTTAATTTTTCTTTATTTTGTCCCATCCTCATGGCAATTGTTAATACTGCGTTAAACTTGATAAAGTCCAAGTTTAAAAGAACTTATTAAAAACATTAAAATGTTTTTAATTCATAGAGTAACAAATTTTATAGTTTACTAGCTGTTGACCGAGAATTCGCCCGCGCGAAATAACAAAATATATAATGGCCTATGTGTTTTTCCAGACTATGTTCTATATGTATTCCAAATTTCATCGAGATCCGTTCAGCCGTTCTAGAGATACCTTCGAACAAACATCCATCTAAACATTCGCATTTATAATATTGGTAAGATAATTTGCCTCATTATTAGCTAACCCTACGTTATGGGTGACTAGGCCATAGTCAACCACGCTGGCCCAGTGCAGGTTGGTTGACTTCACACATATCTTTGAATTTCTTCTCAGATATGTGCAGGTTGCATTACTATGATTTCCATCACCGTAAGGACGTCGGATAAATGTACATATGTAAATCGGAAATCGAAAAACACAATTGCAAGTCAAGTGCTTGACCCCTGAGCCACCGACGCTCTATGATTTACCTAGACGCATTATAAACTGTCTAGTTTATAATTTCATGACATATGTTTAGCACTACGGTATACGATAAGTGTAGGGTACCAAAAGAAATAAACAATAATGACGTGTCTATATGTTTAATGACATCATCGTTAAGTAAACAAAGTAAAGTTATGTGAAGAACTCTTCAAAAATAATTTGACCTTGTGTCATATTTACAATTAAGAACCTTGACCCTGCAGAGGCGAAATAAATATCTTTTAAATCTGTTGTTCAATACGTATAAGTGCAGCAATCAATATATCTATTGTAACAAACATACAATCAACTTAATATTACATATAAAATTCTCGTATCACATTGTTAGTTACCGTACTCCATGGAAACTGCTTGACCGATGTACATATTTACTAACTCTTAATTTATTTTAGGTAATAAATAAGATGTCGCTGGCGCTGTCTCCCAAAACACAGTTTTAACTAGTTAAAAAGACAGACCCCCACCTATATTATGAAAAATGTTTTTTTTTTGTTCAATATCAAAACTTTCATTTTCATACTGTGCTGTACGCACTTACGTGAAATACGATCTTTCAAAGTATTAGAGATGATAATAAATGCAATTTCACAACATCATATATCGGGGTAGTTAAAATATCTTGTCTCTACTACGTATTACAAACGTATGAGATTGGATGTTGCGGAAAAAGTTGATCGTTTTATTTAACCTTATTGTTGAATCTATGACGTCAGAACGAGGTAAATGTTTAAATAATTCATGGTTAAATTTTGATAAAAGCAATAAAACAAAAAACTACTTTAATCAGACCTTCAGTTAAACGATTGTCGGATGTTTGATTTTACGACAGTCATATAAATTTAATTTTGTAAATTTTTGAATATACGCGTAGTAACGAGCTGTATCATCATTTAAGTATTGCCATATAAACAATCACCCTTAACTTAGGGTAGGCTCCGAGCCCCTCGGTGGGGACGTAAAGTGAGCTGATGATGATGAACAAGCTGTACAGCATTTTTATAAGAGAAAAGGGCGTGAACACCGAGGTGATCAACTACGATGGACATTTGCAACACCAGAGGAACTGCAAATGTGTTGCTGACCTTTCAGGAGGTGATATGCTCCATTCTTAAAGGACTCTAAAGTCGTATTAATTTGGAAATAACGTCCAGGACAGGATATTCCAAAACACGGCCGTGTTTTGTTTGGTTTTTTGTATATTCTATTTAACAATCGATACCTAAATAACAGTATTAAGGCTCTGATGAAGTTATTAGTGATTTTAATTATTTTAATTGTACATCTTTATCTAAGTCAGAGTAAGTATACTTATAGTCAGTTTCTGAGACCAAAATCTTCGTTTAAAACATATTGCTTACTCTGTTTTGTCAAAGATAATGACAGAGATGACGATATATTTTAAACAGAGATTTCGAACTCAGAAACTCACGGTTATTCTCTACAATATACTAGAGCAGATTTTAGAGAGCGAGATAATATTCCATGCGTATTCTTAATCAAACTTATTTCTTTATTAATTAGTAATTTTACTGTCATAATTAGGAAGCGGATGTGGCATCCAATTAAAGAAATATTCCAAAACAATATGTGAAGTAAACATCTCGATTAATTTGTTAATCGGCGCCATCTTGCCGGCGACTATTCCGATATAATTCTTGTAAAATGCCATCTTGGCGCCGTCTGCAATCTCGTTCATTGAATGAATGATGAGACTGAAGATTCCTACGAAAACAAAACAGGTTTAAACGAAAACAATAAAGACGATTCGATTCGCGTCCGCTTTATCAATTAATAAACTATTTGATTTATTTGTGATTTTAATATTTTTAATTTGGAACTACAGCTTTCCTTTTACAAAGGCAAATTGTGTAATTTAACTTTTAACCATTCAAAAAATACTCGAAGCTTGCTATAATCTTACTAATATTATAAATGAGAATGTTTAGATGGATGGATGGATGGATTGAAAGTATCTCCAGAAAGGGTCAACTAAATTTGCTGAAATTTGGCAATGTAAACCAAAGCCTGAAACATATAGGCTACTTATTAAGTTATTTTTAATTCCTCGCGGACAGAGTTGCGGTCGACAGCTAGTATAAGATAAAAATTGAATAGCAGATTCGAACCTAGGAGGAAATCATTATGATATCTGCGTTTTTTTATTCGCACGATGATTGTCTATTTCCGTAGACATTTACGATCCATTGAATAAAAATTACATTCATTCTAACAATAAAATCTTATATGTTTATTATCCGTAGAAATATGTAGGTATTTATAAACGAACGCAAATGACTACTATGTCATACAACATATTATCTCTAAGGTTATCTTATGTCAAAAGACAATAATAAGATATATTATGAAGACCTGTGTAACTCTGATGACCAATATTTTGTAATGAAGCAGTTATTTGTGCGCTATAATAATAAATATACCGAAAATTACAAAAAAATGCAACTATTTAAATTTTATAAAAAAAAACTGTTAAATTACTTGTAAGTAGCTATTAAAATTACTAACTTATGTGTTCCAATGCTAAAATAAAAAAATATATATTTTTTAATATTAAGATTATTTAATCATCCTGTAGTATAAAATATATTTTACGATCTATTGTCAATTCTATAAATACTTATTTATGTTTAAATAATATAAAAATAAGGTCTAGATGTTTCAAAGAAGTGCAACCACAAACAATGACACAAGAATTTTATACAGAGTACATATCTTACTTCTTACTAATATTATAAATGCGAATGTTTGGATGGATGTTAGTTGGAAAGTATCTGCAGAACAGCTGCATGGATGTCACCGAATTTGGTAAATATATACAACATAGCTAGCTAGTCAAGCAATTGACTCGCAATCTGCAGGTCTTGATTTTCAACTTGCATATGTACATTTATCCGACGTTCTTTCGGTGAAGGAAAACATCGTGATGCAACCTGCACATATCTCAGAAAAAATTCAAAGATATGAGTGAAGTAAACCAACCCGCACTTCTCCACCGTTGACTATGGCCTAGTCACCCCTAACTTATGGGTCCCCTCGGTGGGGACGTCTTGTGAGCTGATGACGATACAACATAGCCTGGACGAATACATAGACTACTAATTATTTTTTTTATTCCGCGCAGACAAAGTTCCGGGCGACAGCTAGTTTATAAATAAATTAATCAGAATGACCATGAACCAAATAATACATTACGTGTTGCTTTACCTAAGTTGGATATGAACTTAAAAATCGAAATTTTAAAAGCTTTAATGACTACAATTATCGAGTTACTTGAACATACTCTTCATTTAGTTAATCACTGTTTATTTCGCTTGTTCATTAAAATTACACATGACGAGTGCATTAAGATTCCCCCGAGTTTATGTTTATGTACATATCTGAATATTTCTGTATTATGCGATATTTAATTAAATAATAAAATGTAGAGAGTAGATTATGAAAAGAAAGAATAACATAATTTATGTTTACTAATCTGTTACATACGGACACATAAAATACATAAGACGACATATAAGGACCGAATTATTTTTAATTTTTTTCTTAAATTGGTCATTATATAGCTTAATTTTTAAAATAAAATAAACTTTCACTATTATTTCCAAAAATATTAAATGTATAATTCTTTTACACAGATTCTTAAATCATTTTTAACCACATAAAATAATTCAATAATATAAACATAAATACGTCAAACGGTATAGAGAAAGTTGACATACCTAAATTATGGGGTTTTTTGGGTGGCTTTCCCATCCAAACGGCGGCACACGCCAAACTCACGACCGTCAGAAATATTATCATCTTCGAAATCATTATGAGAACACTTCTCGTTAGCGAATGCTCCACGAATATATCCAACACCGTAACTCAATGCAGACTGACTTGCTTGTTTGACGCACACTTGTTTTTATTTCTAATCGGCGACCCGTGGACTTGCGACGCGTCTTATCGTTTGATAGCTATCGCGACTTTGTCCGCGTGAAGTAGAATATCAAAATCTCATCCCTACTATAGACTTTAAGAGGATTAATTTATCTTACTAATATCATAAATACGAATGTTTGGATGCCTGCATGGTTGTTTTTAAAGGTATATCGAGAATGACTGTGAGAAAGACGTAGAACTTAGTCTGGAAGTTTTTTTTAATACCGCGCGAACGGAGTCGCAGGCGTCAGCTAGTTCTTTCATAAAAATCCTAGAAGATCTGTTCACCTGATCTAGAGTTATAGGCCATAAAATATCCATCCATCCAAAATATAGCATTTACATTTGTAATAAAGAACAGAGGTATACAGTTATAGATAGAGTAGCTGTCGCCTGCGACTCAGTCTGTGAATGATAAAAAAAAAATTATTAGCCCATGTTTTCTTTTATGCTATGTTGTCTAATTAGCAGTTCTGGGGATACCTTCTAACAAACATCCATCTATCTGTCCAAATATTTGCTTTTATAATATTAATAAGTAATCAAGAAATAATAGAGTGAATCTATTGTTGAGCAGAAAATCATTGTAAGAAAAAAAACTAAGGAAGTTATTAAAATTCATATTAGTCTATCAACGCAAAAATAAAGTGGATTCGATATAAAATTAGAATATTAAATGGATATCCTTATCGTCAATGGTTTTCTAATTTAGGAAGTCATATAAATCATAATATATAGATCATAATTAACCATTTATCTTCAGTAAAGCTTATTATACAGCGTGTCCCAAAAGGTTACGTACATAGGAAGGGGGATGATAGGGGTGGTCACAAGGTTCACCAGAAAATAAAATAAAAATTCCCCTCTGGGTATTAAAAAAAATAAATGACATTTTTTAAAAACTTAAAAATTTTACACCTTCTGGGGCAATTTTAATTTTCTTTAAAATCTTTGTTAGTTGTTTTGTTATTTTTATTTCATATTGATAAAGGGTTATTGACGATAAGAAGGTGTAAAATTTTAAAGTTTTTAAAAAATGCCATTTTTTTTAATATCAAATGGGGAGTTTTTATTTAATTTTTCTGGTGACCTTTGTGACCACCCCTATCATCCCCCTTCCTATTATATGAACGTAACCTTTTGGGACACCCTGAATATTGAGTTATCTAATAAATGGAAAATTGAATATTGACAATTTTATAGAACGTTTAACTGTCAAAACATGATAATCGTAGGTATGAGTTCAAGATCCCATGGATCCCAAACTTACGACATTTCAAATGGGACTTTTCACCATAAAATCCTTAGTGAAGTTGGAACGATGGCCAAGTATCAAATTGAATACTTTGTTCAGTTTGGACAGATCATCGTGGCGATCTTTGGAGGAGCCCTATGCCCAGTATGGACGTCTTATGGCTGAACGAGCGAGCAAACGAGCAGACAGTTTTGTTATGGGGCCCACTTTTGTGAGTAATATTCTACTTACTTCAAGGTACGGAATTTTGCCAACAGAAAGCCTTAATCCATCCGCTGACAAAGTGCCAGCTTTGTTAAAATAACGTAAGTCCGCCGACCAAGATAGCTTGGCCTATAAACAGTAATTTTATCAATTTTATATAAACATAAATAAGTTAAAAACGACCTTGACACAAATTATTGTAACATTATTAAAAATGAATGTAAAGATAAACAGTTCGATAAAAATACATGCTTTTGTTTAAATTATTCTTTTATTTATTATATTAATAAAAAAATTATTTACTTTATTAAAGTACTACTAATAATATAAAAAAATCTTATTTTAAATTTACACATATTTATATTTTCGTATTCATTTATTTATCATATTTTTAATAGAGTAAACTTAATATCCGAAAAAATATATATAAAACATAATATATTATTTATATTTATATATTATAAAATAATAATATTGTTAAAATATACTAATAAAGAAATCACATAAAGTAATAATGAGAAAATTTTCTACAGTATCGTTTGTGGGTGTCCTTATGAAGGACGTTTCTTTGAAATTTTTGTCATCACGGGATTTACATGTGATTCATCATTGACGATGTTAGCAGTCGACAGTCTTTTTTTAACAATATATTTGTGTACGTCGTCGTTAGATCCGCATACTAATATATAAGGAATTTTGTTTGTAAATTCTCGGCGTAATATTGCATTAGGTGGTTCACCTTCTTCAAGGATCTAGACGTGCACAAATACTTAGCGTATTTACGTATTGCAGATTGCATCAAATGTTTTTATATTTTTTAGGATTCCGTACCTCATAGGAAAAAAACGGAACCCTTATCATCTTTCAACTAGTTGACACCCACGCGCATTTTAAAAAAATTAAAAAGTACCCTGTGTTCTTCCAGACTATGTTCTACATTGTCAAATTTCAACGAGATCCGTTAAGCAGTTCCGGAGATATCTTCAAACAAACATCCATCTATAAATATCCATCTAAACATTCGGATTTATAATATTAGTAAGAAGTAAGATAGTATAATACTTTCATAAATAAGAGGTGAAAAGGCTTTCTTGTTATTGATTTTGTCATTTATATCTACGCTCGTCCATAACACTTTTGAATACATATTTTTTTATGTTGTTTCTCTTGTCATAGAGCTTATTTTTTTGTCTTTATCTTGTCACAGTTTTGGTGTTTAATCTAGTTTTTAACATTATTAGGTATAACATAAATAGTAAATAACATTATTGTAGATTATTTGAATAATATAAAACTTCAAGAGGCAAATATCTCGAGACGTGTAACATAAAATTTCCAAAAAAGGGAATTAAGAACGTCGCAACCGGATCCAAACGGATTTCTATAGGGGTCAGTGCGGCGCCGCTTTATGGTCTATAAAGATAACCAAGAATTTAAGGAAAATCATGTATGTGTCACCGGCAAATCGTGAATGCCGCCAATTTGTAATTCGCCTTGGAAAATCGTAAAAACTGCAAATTGCATATGGTACGAATTCATAAATTGACGTGTTTCAACACTTTGTTAAGGTGACATTTCATTAATTGTCATTTTTATGCTGCAATTAAAAAAATCGCGGACTGGTATTTATGACAATGCAGTCAAATGATAAAACAATTTATTGATTTATCATAATACTAGCTGTCGCCCACGACTCCGACCGCACATAATTAAAAAAAAACTTAATTAGTAACCTATGTGTTCTTCCAGACTATAATCTACATCTATGCCAAATTTTTGCGAGATCCATGCAACCGTTCTGGAGATACCTTCAAACAAACATCCATCCATCCATTCAAACATTCGCATTTATAATATTACTAAGAGTAAGAAGTATGATGACAGGTTAATTTGTGAATTAATTCTTGCAGCATGCAATTTGGCGAGTCTTTACGATTTGTCTAGGCAAATTACAAACTGGCGGTGTACACGATTTGCCGGTAACATGCATAAATCACTTAACACAACTTGTTATGTCCTCAATGATTACCATAGATTCCAGTAGATAGATATTAATTATATTTACGAGCTTTTTTCCTTTTGTTTTTTATTGTCGTAACAAAGAAGACGCAAGGATATTTTTATTCGCATTCCTTTACTTTGGCTTATGGTCTATTGCTAAATATAGAACTGCCAAATACACATTTGTAACTTTATAATTCACTTCTAATAGATTCGTAATGCTATTTACAAATTTAATCTCACTTTTTTTGTATGCAGTGGAATTAATCCTAAACTTTTAGTAGTGTTGACTCTTTTATGTATTTCGCAATTGTTTTTTGGTTTTCTAACTCTTTAAATCAATACATATTTCACGTGAAAAAAAACCTAAAGTAAAACACAACCTTTTTTAATTTTTCTGATTTAAAATCGTTTCATGAATACGTAAAATGAGCTACTAATTACTTTTTTTTTTATTTCGCGCAGACGTTGTCGTAGGCGACAGTTAGTATTTATATATGTATTTATTTATGTACGTATTCGTAATATCATAAGTGTTAACTGTACCAAATCGATGTACTGCATTAAAATCGATTTTCTACGAACTAATTTATATTTGCACAGAAATAGAGAAATATAGTTTAAATTCAATAAGCGTTAAATAATTTTAATGTTTCCAAGTAAATTTATATTAAATTAAAATTAAATTATAACATAACATTAACATACTTACGGAATAATATTTTCAATAATTTAAAGTTTACTTTTAAAATATTTATACGTATTATATAAAAGTAATCCATTCATTTTTTGCCACGGGCTATCTTTCTTTCAGTTTTGTTTTATAAAATCTCTCGTAACAATTGTTTCTTTGGTAACATTTTCGATTTACTTAAGTCAAACAAAAAAAAATTATTTTATAAATAAAAAACTAGATTCTTTCTTGTATAGCCCGACCAAAAACATAACATCACACAAATCTCTACATCTGTGCTAAAGGTGCATTTTCACTGGTTTCGCATCCCAAAACATGTCATAGTAAATTGAAAAAAGTAAAAAAAAATTAAAATAGCAAATTGTTATTTTTGTGTAAGCCAATGTAAGAACGATTGTGTAATTCATATTTGTGCCCTGAATTTAGTCAAAGACCTACTTTATTTAGCTCGCTAAGAACAAAGACTGTCAACGGCCCGAATACAAAATTGGAAACTCAAATGGTTGTTGAACGAAAAAATACGCTTTAAGCAATAGCTTACGTTATCCTTTGTACTCGAATGACTGGCTTTGTATCAAAAGTTCTCTTTAAAATATAAAGTGATACAAAGGATGCCTCATCGTTTGCAGCTTCAGTTATTTGTCTGACATATTTAAGTTTTTAAAAACTAGCTTGTCCATTTTGTGAACACAGATTACTTTGAGTAGCCTATTTTTAACCGGTAGGAGGATTCTTCGCCTTTACGTATGCCAGCTAATTCACAATTACAATAAGAACCACTAAACGACATGTGTTACGGCAACATATCGCAATTGAACGTCTTACCGTGGGTTTTCCAACCAAAATTCCAATTAAAAACCTATTGTTATCTCTGTTTTGTTAGGACGAAAATTATACAGAGATTTGGTTTTCAGAAACCAACGTTTAATATTACTGTTCGATGTTTTACCAGTTATTACCGATTATAGGCAATGATTTTGACAATGAGACAAATTTTCATGATTGGAATGTTATAGGAGTAGTACTAGTTGACGACAGGTCCTAATCTACACAGTCTTAGAGGATATAGTCTTAGCTCTTTGATACTTTATCCTTTCCTCAATACTATAGACAAATGACTGTTCGAAAAACTATTTGTTAAGGGGAAAGCTCCTTGATTTTTTCTAAATTATCAATTAATTGTAACTCAAATATTTAGGTAGTCATCATGTTACACAAAGAACAGAGTTGGAGTTGGGAAAGAGAATGTTGTTAATAACAAATCATAAACAAAGTAATGCGAAGGCTTTACATCATCTTGTCACAAAGAAACTGCGAGTTAATTACTACTATATTTTGTTGCGAGCGACACAATCAGTCGCACTAATTACTGACATTATGTTGAATAATTTAAATTTTCGCGGTCACCCTGGATTTATTTTTGTACGTTTGGCGTAAAAATTTTACCATTAGCGTAATCGTCGCAAATAAAACCATATCCTTGTTTAAGAAAAATTACAGTTATTACTTATGAATAAAAAAGGACGCACGATGATCAAACAATTAAATCTTAGTAATATGATAAATGTGAATGTTTTGATGGATGTGTGTATGTGTGTGTGATGTAGGTATCTCCAGAACAGCAGCATGGATCTTGCTGAAATTTAACATAGATGTAGAACATAGCCTGATAAAACACATACTAAGAAAGTTTTATTTTAATTCCTTGCGGACGGAGTCGCGGACGACATCTAGTAATAGATAAACTACAGTATGTTTTTAAAAGGTTCTCATTGTTGGGTAATTTTTACGTTAAATACGTTTTTAATATTCAATATAATTTATGAAAAGTTGGTGGAAATATTCATATTTTGTACTACACTATCCAATTTAGATGAGGGTGATGTTAGGCTCGACCGCAGGCCTTTCTAGGCGCTGCCTTAAGAGTATTATTAACATAAAATTGTTTGAATACAAACAGCGTTACCTAATATTAAACAGTAAATAACGAAATGAACTTTTTAATTAAGGTCATTCTCTTGTTTATCTTAAATATTATATTCTAGGCTACAAACAAAACGTTTTAAACAAAAAAAATGTTTTATATTATATATTGACAGATATACAATAAATATAAAAATCTATTGCTGTTTGTTAGTCTCGCTAAAATTCGAGAACGACTGAACGGATTTATCTTATCTTAGTCTTGAAATGTTCGTATAGGTCTAGGGAAGGTTTGAAAGGTGAGAAAAATTCGAATAATTGCCGGGAAAACCCAAAAATAATTGCCGTTTTTTTTCCATGTAAACCTTTTCGAAATAAAATGTAGAGTCAATTTGAACATTATTTACTAATTATGTTTTTTTTTTCAATTTGCGCGGACGGAGTCGCGGGCGATAGCTAATATACAATAAAATAACATCGACATAATATTATACTACTGAGAAATGCCATTATCTCCTCATAACAGACGTAACAAAATAAAAATATAGTCAATAAATCGTCGCTATCGTTTATGTAAATTTGATGAACACAAAAAAGTGGCGCCTAAATCTCTTACATAAGTGGGTGTTGAGAATTCCAAATATTCCTCGGTCTGTATCTCACCGGATCTTTTGCATATAAAACTAATAAAAACTAAATAATCTTATTTGTATGCATTCATTTTACTTTATTAGTTGACGTCTGATAGAGGAAAAATAATAAAATGTATATTAGTTTCAGATACAATTTTGATCAGATATTGTGGATGGCTACAAAGGTAGAATAAGACCGAAGAAAACATATTGTTCCTTCATTCAAGAAAAGCGTATCACCATCTCAAAGGCCGGCAACGCATCTGCGGTTCCTCTGGTCTTGCACATATCCATAGGCGTCAATGAACACCCCAGTGTTCCCGCTAGTACATACCCGTTTGCCCCCTACTTTTATTTACACAAACACACACAAATACGAACACGCGCGCACACTAACGAACACAAACAAACGAAGCACGCAATTGAAATGGAGATTGCCACCTTATGATGTAAAAAAAGTAATTTTGTAAAACATATTTTCGATAAGTCAGTACAAAGTTCAAAAGAATTTTTGGCACATGATATTAACCGATAAGGTATGGGAAATTCCGAACTATCTTCCTATCATAACAAATACGTAATCTGACCAAAGAGCATTATCCTTTACGGACAAACTTTACTTACTAAGTTCTCGGTAAATATTTCTATGTCATCGTTACTTTTAAGGCAATAGACATTACTTGTATTACGTGTACATATGACAAAGCTTACCATTTATGGTTAGTCCTAAGCATTTCTTGTTACTGATTTAAATAAAATGAACAAGAAAATTTATTTTTTTATAAATTTAACGAATTGGAACACAAAGCTTTCCTCTACATTTTATTATGATATAGTCTTGCTAATATTATAAATGCGAATGTTTAGATGTTTATTTGAAGGTATCTCCAAAACAGCTGAACGGATCTCGATGACATTTGGCATACATATATGGAACCTAGCCCAGAGAACACAGGCTACTAATTATGTTTTTTTAATTCCGGACGGACGGAGTCGCGGGCGACAGCTAGTGCTCTGATAAAAAAAAATATATATTTGATTTTATTTCGTACTTTAAAATAAACGGAATGAATCATTATTTTTAAACGACAATGACATAAAGAGTAATAGTCCAATAAAGTCATGAAGCAATTTTTACGTCATTATTCCATTAAATGTTATTATCGTACTGCAAATTGAGGAATCAAAAGTTTTATTTGCAAAACAATTATATGTGATTTCTTCACTTTATTGAATAATTCTAAAGTGCTTGTTCATTGTACGAATAATTATTGCGTAGGCAGTTATAAAATGACGTCATTATTTAGATAGTTATAACAGTGGTAGAGCCCGCTTTAACATCTTCGCACGAATTGGCCCGGCTCGCCCGGAGAAATACCACGACCATACAGAAGACAGGCGTGTAGTGAAGGCAATTCTGCGTACAGTCTGATGAGTGTGCGTCCCGAAGGCCTTATTCAGTCCTCTTTCTCTTCCCACCGTTTTTCTTATAAGGAAAGAATGGGAAGTGGAAGTGGACTTTCCGAATGGTAGAGGTCGTAGCAGCATTAGCTGCTAAAGAAAAGGGTCGCTCAAGAGATGCAATACCATGACCACACAGAATATCTTTATCTAAGACTAGCTGTCACCTGCGTCACCGTTCTCCCGGGCGTAAAAAAAGGGTTCCTAATTGGTTTTTCCGGAAATTATTCGAATTTTTCTCAGCTTTTAAACCTTCCCTAAACCTCCACGAACATTTCAAGACTAATCTGTTCAGCCGTTCTCGAGTTTTAGCGATAGATACTCGTATCTCTAAGTAAAACAGATCTCGGACAATGTAGTAGTATTATTTTCATGTGATGATAAACAAATGTGTTGTCAAAAAATGTACGTAATCGTAGAATACGTTAGGTAGACGTGTTACATGCAAATGCAACCAACTCTGATAACGATAAAGCCCCTTTTATTCGCAGTAGCGACTGTGGAATGGTAATGAAGTGAATTCACAACATTTATCCTTTCAAATATCCTTTTTAGCTCGTCTTTTTTGCCAGATTTTAACTAAAATTTCCCATCCTGTTTATCAATCTAAAATAGACGTCTAAAAATATATTTTTATGACTCTAGTTTTATATTAAACTCAAAACTTGTTAGTTATTTCGAAATACTTCATTCTCAAATTATGAATTTGAAGTCCTACATAGTTAGTTTATTATAAATTTGAATGTTTGGATGAATGGATGGATGTTTGTTAGATGGTATCTCCTAAACGGCTGCATGGAACATAGTCTGGAAGAACACATAGGTTACTAATTAAGTCTCGGGCGACAGCATGATAAAAACAATGTTCCAAATCATATGGTGACACAGATAAAAATAAATAATCAAATGAAGTGTCAATAGCTTAGTGGTTAAAAGTACGAACTATCGACCTAGATGTAATCGGTTCGAGACCTGTCATTCGACTATTTCCTGAACAATATGCTAGATTTTTGTATTATAAAAAGTATTCGACAAAAAATCTGACATTATTAAAAAACAAACTTGCAATCAATAAAATAAATGATTCATCTGTTTTTAATTCTTACGGCATAAGTTTTATGAACCACGCCGTCGAGGGAATCTCGGCTGGCAATTTGTCAAACGTCGCTGTTCCTAGCCGGTTCATTTACAAGCAGTTATTCATTGTTCGGTATAACGCTGTTCCCAGATTATTCTCCGGCATTCGTTTTAAATTATATTATTTGTTAACTTTATAGATGGACTTATCTTTCGAAAGGTTACGGAAAGGTCAAAGACGACGGTAATATGAATTGAACAAGAACGAGAATATTTAAGTTATTGATAATAATTTGTACGTTAGGCTAGTAAAAACAATCTCGCTTACTATTTTAAACTTTTGCCCTTTGTACAAACATTAAAAACATTTTATTTTTAATTTATAACCTATAATTTGTTTGAAAAACAACGATTTCGATGGCAATTGCAGTGACATATCATTGATAAGAGCAGTTGGTCCATGAATAGAAATGGGCGCAGAATTATAATACGATTGAACATATTTTACTCTCATTTGACTATCTTTAGAGTGCGATCATATATTTGCAGCAGTTATGAGTAAAATAAATTTTGCTATGAATATATCATCAGGAGTTTTTAATCTGTAAGAAGGTAAAAAAGTATATTTTTATTTGGTTAATCCTTAAACAGAACAATAGAAAGTGAGGTAATATCGTAAGAAAATTTCTTAATACTAATATTTGATGGTTTAAGGAGGATGCTATATTTAAGCACATAATAATCGTAAACTTTATTGAGCATTACGCTGAATCAAACCTATTTCTTTTTTACGAGATAAAAGTAAAATGGTGTGATAAAGTAATAAAAAACGTGATTTATACGAATCTTAAGTGAAATATTTTTACCCTTTAACAAATTCTAACATATAAATGGTATACTGTCATAAAAAGTTGACACTCTTTAGATTTGGCAACGCATTTGCGGTTCCTCTGGTATTGCAGATGTCCGTGGGCGTCGTTGAACACTCCACTGCTGTTTGCCCCTTATTTTAAAAAAAAATATCAAACCCTGAATAATCAGATATAGTTTAAAATCATCAATTTGTTAATTAAATATCAGTAACAAAACGGACCAGAACCTCTTACTTTGTGCTTTTTTGTAATATAAATTGGAATGATGAGTGATACATCAAAGTGTGTAATTTGCGAGGGCAATATATTTCTGTCACATCGGCTGACACTCTGACGCATCTGTGACATTATTGCCAGAGCCCAGCGCCTAGCGCCTACGATGCCATTTATGTTATGATGAACCATTAAAATTGCCCCTTTGGTTATTGCCAAATATTAAATTATGAATTGCCGATTTTTGGTTGTAAATTTTTACATTTAAATTTTATGTCATAATGCAATAAAAATTATAAGAAATATTTCCTAAAATCATACATTTTCGTAAAATTTCGTAGATTTCGTATGCAAAATTTTGTTTAGTTATTTTTTTAAATCTTATATTTAAAAGCTTGTTTCAACTCAATCACTTTCAAGGGTCATCTTAAAATGTTTAGCCAAAAAAAAAGTTAAATTGACATTTTTTAAACGAAAACGAAATAAAGTAATTTTGTTGCGGTCCGTTTACCGCTTTCCAATTTACACAATCCGCTCGTAAATCTAAAGGGTTTTGGGCGAAATTTTAAAATATTACCGTAGCGGCTTACAAGTCAATTTGTCTAAGATACTCCCCGGTTAACAATTTAAAGGTTGAGTGATTTATTAAAGAACTGAAGTATTGAAGGAAATCAGATCGAAGTAATGGAATATTTCTACTTTCTAAGTAAATGTGTTAGCAAATATTTCAAAATGTTACAATTGCTATTATAAAAACTACTGCAATAAGACTACATTCAGTGCTAACGAATACATTAACAAGAAACGCGTCCTGTTTCTACTGTAATCTATGGTAGTAAGTCATATTTAGGCGCTTTGTACACATGGAGATGTAAATTTTTGACACCTGGCGATTATAGTTGCTAAGCGACTTATGTACATATTATGTATTATACATATTATATTACGTACTATAATGACGATCGTACACGCATCCTTCGTTGACATTTCTATCTATCATCGTCAAAGCCAGTCGCTCGATATCTGTTGTCAGGATCACCGAGATTTTCAAGATGGCGGAGCAAATCTATAATATACAGTTGACATATTGTAAATATGAGTCTGTCGTGTTACTATGCCTGTACTGACTGAATAGATAACTCGCGTCTACTATTCACCGTTTTGTGTACAGAGCTCTACGTGATACTCACGACGCAAGGGTGCAATTTTCGTTTCAAAAATTTACGTTGTCTTGTGTAAGATGGGCCTTAGAAACACAATATACTTATTTATTAAACTGAATGACAATATTAGTATTTGAATTTTATAGACGTAAAGTAATATATACTAATATTATAATAGGAAAGACTTGATTGTTTGTTTGCGTTTAAGGTTCCGAAACTACTGAACCGATATGAAAAAATTTCTCGATGTTGGGAAGCTACATTTTTCCCGGGTGACATATTTAATTCTGCGAGAACGATGTCGCGGGCATCTGGTAGTTTAAGAATATGATGATATTTAAAACAACCAAATATAAATTTGTTACACAAAGTGAAGGACCCAATTCAACGATCTTATTTAAATATCCCGTAGCGTCTTAAGCGTGTTCAATATTGTTTTAAAATTTCTTTTGTATTTTAATAAAGTTATCACAGACATCTTATTTAACGGTCAATGACCTCACCGCTTTTAATATCGTGTTTCAATTGAAAATAATGCTTATTATTTTCAGTTCATATTACCTTTTTATTAATTATTCGATTTCTTTGTATATATTTTTACTTTCAAAACTTTATTGAATAAAGAAAAAGTAAAGGTAATATCACCTGAAATTGATCGCCGTTGGCAATTATTATAGAAAATAAAAAATAATTTGTTAATCTTACTAACATTACTCCGTCCGCGCGGGATTAAAAATAGATGTTGGCCGATTCTATGATCTACTCAATATGCTCACAAAATTTCATGAGAATCGGGCCGTTTCGGTCCTCCGAAACGGCCCGATTCTCACAATTTTCGATCCCATACTCCTGTATGGGATCGAAAATTGTGACACGAGAATTTTATATATAAGATAAATGCGAATGTTTAGATGAATGTAGGTTTGTTTGGTTGGTGGTTGTTTTGGTTATTAAGTTTGGTTTTAATTTATAAATATGCAAACATAAGTAGGAATAGAAGTAAAGGGAAAGAGAGAAAGCAATGATATCAATTTCAAGATTATGTCTTTAACTGTTGGTTACTGAGAACAAAGTCTGTTTACAACATATCGTCATCCCTGTCATTACCTTTGACAACACAGAGATAACAATATGTTTTAAACGGAGTTTTTCGTTTCAGAAACCCACGGTTAATGTTACAAAACACGTAACCACGTTTCGAACGTTATAATGTGATAAGTTATTTTTTAAATTTCCTCTTTGCGGCTATAATTCTATTCATAATTTTAACGCGACTGTGGAAGCCTGTGAGATAAGCTTCGAGAGTATTAAGTTAGTTAATTTACTCCCTCGACTAGGGAATAGTAAAACCTTGGGTTTTGAAATATCTTTAGAACAAGAGACTTCATATTCGTTTTAGTTCTAATAAAACTTTATCTTTCTATTTACGACGAATACTTGCATTAACTTCATCACTTGATTAACCGAAACTGCATATTATTTGTTGATTTTATGAACGACTTCGTTCGCGAGGAATTAAGAAAACATGAGTAGCCTATCCTAGTTCTCCAGGCTATTTTCTGTATACCAAATTTCATCGAGATCAGTTCAGCTGTTTTGGAGACCTTCAAACAAACATCTATTCATCCACCTAAACATTTGCATTAATAATATTTAATAATATTGGTAAGACTATATCATAATAAAATAAATTAAAAAAGAACAATAATAGAGATAAAAACTACCTTAACATCCAAGTTGGGCCAATTTACATATGCTTACATTTTGATAAGAATTGGTTTAGTAGTTTCGGAGTTTTTCGTAATAAACTTCGAAACTACTGAACCAACGTGACACGAAATTTTTATATACTTAATATATTTCATACCATCTATTTATCTCTGCTACAAAAGGGTGGATATTTTTTTTTTTAATTTATATACAATGTTTATTATAGCCTATATTCCTCAGGAATTATGTCGCATTTTAATGGTAAATAGTCTAGTAGTTTTTGAGTTTTTACAATATATTTTTTTTTTATTTATTCCAATCTAGATATATTTTTTTATAATCACATCTTATTTGCATGCAGATAATAATTAAAGTAAACTAAAAAGTATTTTCAGAGGTCAGATACTTCTTTGTGAACACCATTGTGTTCCTATTGTGAGGATCACGTGTCATTGTTAATAAAAACTCTTGTTATAAGCAAACTTACCCGAAACACCATAATACTAAAACTTTCTAAAAGCTCCTGAGAGATTTGAGAAGACAATCCAAAACTTTGCACTTGAAAGTTGAACCATTTCTTACGCTCTTGACAACACAAAACACTATTTAAAATGAAAACATTTTCTTTTTTTGGGATGTTTAAAAAGGAATTATTTTTTAAAAAGCTATTCAATGATTTCTGTTTAAATTGTTGTAATTTAAAACATTAAATATTATATTATTATAACCCTTCGAAAAGAACAATTTCGAATAGAGACTTAAGGAATGACAGAGTAAGTCCTTACGAGATAATCCAGGTAAATTCCAATTTTATCTCTTCCCTACATTCTCCAAAGTGTTATGTATGTTATGAATATGTTTTATATGTTGAGTTGACAGTAAATAATGTGTTCTTAAGCGAATTGTATTGTACTTTACATTTACGACAATTCTGTTTCTTAAAATAGAAGACGGGAGAAAGGTATAGAATATTGTACTATATTGTTACACTTATATGAGAGTAATTATGTTTGTGAATATGACAAAGGAAATATATCATTTGACTTGTATAATTCTATATCGAAGAGACACAATAAAAGCTGGATATATTAATTTAAAAGTTAACTAAAAGTTATATTTTGTCATTGTAAATTGTGAAGCATTAACCTGGCGTTAACTCTTTTTTTTATTACATTGATTTACTTTGTGTATAAAATAGCAGTCTCCCACGACTCCGTCATTACGGTATTAAAAAAAACTTAATACTTTTTTTGTTATAATATTATATATAATGCGAAAACAAAATCACTCATGTGTCGCAACGGTTTGTTTACCATATGTCTAAGCTTGGTTCATGACGTTTTGGATATGTCAAAATCGACCAGCTCTTACTGCTAGAGCCATCTATTGACAAACAGCGAGAACTTAGTTGCGCACCTATACATCTGCATAAAATTTCTATCAGATCCGGTTGAACCGTTTCGTGGATACGTTCTTACAAACATTCATCTATCCAATGTTCGCTATTATAATATTAGTAAAATTTATTGTTAACAACATACTAATATTGTGACCTTGAAATACTTTTTGCTAAAAGACAGTCTGGGAATTAAACGGTACGTGAGGAATAATAACTTTTTTACGATAGTACTTTTCAGGTACACAGAAGCTTTTTATAAGCTTACGTCTAGCTTACGTATAAAGGTCTGAAAAGCAAAATAATATTCTTTATAGTATTCTTTAAAATAAAAGATGAATTTTTATTTTGTTGGATTACAACAGTTTTTACTGAGAAGCTTAGACTCTTTGAGAATTTTTGAATTAGAGAAAAATACGTCTTTTAAATTCATAGTAATAATAACAAAATAGATTCCATTAAATATTAATTTTCACTTTGATTAAATTTGTATATCAAAAGATATGTCGTAAAAAAATCTTGCCATTAAAATCATCATCATCATCATCAGCTCATACATACCGACCGAGGGGCTCGGAGATTACCCTATGTTAAGGGTGATTAAGCCATAGTCAACCACGCTGGCCAAGTGCGGGTCGGTTGACTTCACACATATCTTCGAATTTCTTCTCAGATATGTGCAGGTTGTATCATGATGTTTTCCTTTAACATAAGAACGTCGGATAAATGTAAACATGTAAAATCGTAAAACACGTTGGTACATGGCGGGATTCGAACCCAGGTCCTGTAGATTGCAAGTCAAGTGTTTGACCCCTGAGCCAACGACGCTACATTAAAATAACATCCAATCAATGTTAAAAAATGTGCATATCTAGTGCAGATTTTAATGCAAGAATAAAAAAAAAATTGCAGCTTAATTTTTCTATTATTTCAGCGGTACAGAAAATCTCATATGAAAACATAAAATAGCAGTAACACCACAACTGTTATGCAACTGATATATTCGCGGTAAAAGGATTTTATTGCAAACTGAATTGATTTTTTTTTTCATTTGAAAACATATCTGTTATTTCAAGTTTTTGTCGACCGGTGGCTTTGTAACGCAAACTACGTAACGATGTCGATAGTAGAAAAAAACTCGCTTATATTTATAGAGTTTTTGTTAAATTTAACTGTATATTTTCAAAACATTCGGTAGATAAATTCATCAAATTTTTTATCATTTATGCATGCAACAATTTTATCTCGGTTGTTAGATGTATGGAGTTTTGTCCTTGTTCTTTAAATTACACTTTACAGTACAACTACAGTTTGAATTAGGTGGATTATGTCTCAAGGCTCTTTAAGTCTCCGTACTTCTTACTGCCGTACTCAGTGTGTTAACTGACCATTAAATTCCACTGACCATGTTAGTAGCTAGCTTTAGATAATTGAAGGAAAAAATAAACGTAAGTCTAAGAAAACTCACTTAATGTTAACTCAAATGAGTTCAACAGTTAGTAACGTAGTTTTGGATCGAGAAAATCAGGTACACAGACGTTCATATGAAACAACAAGCTTAATATTTAGCTTTGAATTACGCTCAAAACTGTTCATTAAATTGTACTGCATTTGAACCAGTTCACGTAAATAATGTCAAATGCTGTGAGCCATTCGGAATTCTCTCAGGCAATGCATAAATAGATTGTCTAAGCTTAATTGAAGCTGCGACAGAACTTAGATAAATACAGATTTAAATCAGAGGTTAACGTATAAATATTTAACTTTACTTAAGTATTTACCTTAGTAAATAATACTGTTTTATTTAGCTACAGCTAGTTATTAAATAATTTAAAATTAAGGTAAGGTTAATCATAAATAAATCAATGTTTCTCGAATCTTAAGCCTTTCGTAATTATTTACAATGAACAATTTAATAATATTTTGTTGTAACATGGAAAAGTTTAGCGATGCTCAATGTTATTAAGAGTTACGACGCCCACTTGACATCCACCTTAAGTTTTAATAACTAAAGATATTATCTCAACAATATTACGTAACAATTTAAATTTGAAATATAATTAATTAAACTGAATGAAAATCAAAATTTAATTACAAAAGTTGTATATTAAATTTCAATACAATAAAATGTCAATTATTGACTTGACTTCTTAATCTCCCTTTATATTTATTCCTAAGTATTGAGGGTCTATCACGAATTTGCGATATATGTTTTCGTAACGTTATCGACAAAGTATGTAATTTGTATGAGATTTATCATTGTACTTTACACCCGACACACAAAAGCTGTGGAAATCGTTATAGGACCTCTGATCCAACATTCGTCATTCCAGTCGTTTATTCTTAAACTACGTATCAAATGTAACAACTACATATGTACTTCAATTTAAATATCTTTAAATAAGTTCTCAAGACAAAATTTAGGTTCCGATTCTTACTAATCGTGGGTTTCTGATACTAAAATATCCGTTTAAAATAATTTTTTATGTCTATTTAGTCAGATATTGTGTATTATCTTTCATTTTAGACATTTTGGTTTCAGAAACCAACGGTAATGCAAATAAGATTAAAATTAAAATTTTAATAAAATGTTAACCGTATTCATATGCAAAGTTGTGATACGAATTAAGGAAAATGACCACAATACAGTCAGTGTTATAGTTGTAAATATAACTTTTTTGTAGCCTACGAGTCTCAGGTTAAACTAGCGTTAAATAATAATGTACGTAATAAAAATTAATGAACTCTTCAACTTTTAACATTCACACTAAAATGGCACTCTAGAGAACAATTATTCTAGTTTATACAGCTGTTATGAAGCTCCATTACTGAACGAAAAAAATAACTATACTTTGATTTATTTTTATACTTCAATAGAAATGTATTTTAATAAAGAATCTTGTTTATTATTATAATAGTATTATTTTCATCATCATCAGCTCACTATACGTCCCCACCGAGGGGCTCGGAGCCTACCCTAAGTTAAGGGTGATCAGGCCATAGTCATCCACGCTGGCCCAGTGCGGGTTGGTTGACTTCACAACCGATGTTAAAGCGGGCTCTACCAATGTTAAAGGATCATGTATGTGTGACTATCATAGACTGTAAGAATTGTCTTTGTAATTAAGCTTAATTTACTGGAAAATCTATTATTGGCCTAGCTTTGTTTTATATGTACTGAATGTTAATTTAATATTTCAATACGCTGTTGGTTTTTTCTTCAATAAATAAATAAAATAAGCAATAAAATACAAAGTTATTTACAAAACGAGTAAAGCGAAAACTATCTTTTAGTTCCAATATTCCATTATTTTAATATGAATGATATGATGAAAATAAAAAACATAGCATATATTGAACATAAAGTCAACACGGGTTAATTAACTCTATATGTATATAGTATGTATATAATTTTACAGCAGTAAAATTCTTCGTAAAACTTTGCATAACTTGCACAGAGTAAATAAACGAAACCTCAAAGGAAACGTATGAGATTTACTCAAACTAGATGGTTGATTCTACTTGGAAATTACAGTTATCTTTTACTAAAGCGATGCAAACGTTAAAATGATTTGTAGCAACATAGCGCGGTACATCCGCGACTTCAAAATAACTGCCCCTACACGTTTACAAATGGCCGCCTACACCTACACCTATACCGGATAATTAGTTTATAGACTGACAAGGATTTCTGACCTGGTGGTCATACTTATTTGGGTACTTCCCTGGCGCAGCAATCCAAAGTAGATGGCCTCCGACACAAGAGATCGTGGAGAGTGGGCTTAAGTCAAACTAAATTATGACAGCTCACTAGCGCCACTCTACCAACGTCAAAAAATTTTAAAATTATCACAAGTACTGTAGCTGGCGCGATATTTTTTCTTTTCTGTTACTTACCATGCCTATGTAGATTTTACATATCTGACATAACTAATCAGCGCGCAGCATTGGGACTATAACGATTACTTGTGACAAGCGCCATCGCATCGTCGATGACACAATTTAAACGGCGCCATCTATTGAGCGTAAAGTACATTAAAATCTCATCTCAATTTTATAACAATTTATGATGATATGAAGTCACTTGTCGCAAGCATTCGTGCTAGGTCAACGTATACCCTTGTTTGACCTTATACTCGAATTCAATGGAAATAAGAAATTATATTTTACTGGTTAATGTTATTTGTCTATGGATTAATTTTGAAATGTTTTATTGTTTTAATTGTCAATAAAAACATGTTTGTTTCTAATAAGTGTGTAATACCAACCTTATAAAGGTTAAGTGGATTCCAAAGGTTTATTATTATTTCTCATATCCATTGTATTCGACTTTATATTGTATGATAAGTGTTTATTAATTTAGGTTAAAGGTTAAGATATATTAAAATTATTTACCCTATAAATGCTTGAAGTCAAAATGATTATAATTAGGCGCCAAAAGCTTAATGGTTAAGTGTACGGATTTCCGGGAGTTCGAGTCTCGGAATTCGACTATTGTCTTTAACCATATCCTAGCACAAGCCTAGAGTTTAGTTGGACTGGCACAATGAATATTAGTAAATGAAAAAAAAGCTGCTAATATTTTTATAATTTTTTTTTAACAAAATTGTGGCTTGCCATTTAAATAAACTTTAAGTTTGTGTAATTAGAAAATACTAAATAGGTTTTATATGTATTCGAAATTTATCAATGTTCACATATTATTATAATGATCATATTATTATTTTAGAAGCAAAATCCTGTATGGAAGAGATAAAACGGAGTTCTACACAGATTATCCCTTCTGAAGTTTGTTTGACATTTCTAAGTCGTCTTATTACAAATTATTCAGTGGGACGGATTAAAGAATTATTGGATAGAATTTCAAATGTCCTCAAGTTTTACTTGTTTTTGGCACAATTGTTTTATTCTTTCGCAAAGCAACGGATTTTATAACGCACGTGTAAACATAAGTTTTTAATCCAAATTTACTTTTAACAGCGACCGCAATATTGCTAAGATGTTGAATTACTAAAAGACAGTTTGAGTTTATACGGAAGAAGCAGACATTAGGTTTTTTGTCGTAATGTAATCATACAGGTCATGGCATATGTACATTTATCCGACGTTCTTACGGTGTAGAAAAACGTCATAATACAACCTGCACATATCTGCGAAGAAATTTCAAAGATAAGTGTGAAGTCAACTAGCCAGTACTGGACCAGCATGGTTGACTATGGCCTAGTCATTCCTAACTTATGGTAGGTTTCGAGACCCTCAGTGGGGACGTATAGTAAGCTGATGATGTGTGATTGCAATCATATTAGATAAAAAAGCAGGCACGTTTGATGTTTTGTTGAAATAAAAAAAAAAACACAAATTGCAACGCAGAAGTTATGTTTATTTTTCAATTTGCGTAATTACTCATGCAGGGTTTTATTTTAATGAACAATGTAGCAAACATTGTACGAGAGATCGCCAGTCACCAGTTTTTGAGTCTGGCGTTGCGTGCTGTTGATTGACAGCTTAATTAAGCTATTGACAGTTTGTAGGGATTTGATACTGTTTGGTAGCAACACTTCAAAACGAACCGACATTCTAAATTTAAAAATTTACATCGATGTGTGCAAAAAGCACTGACATCTATAAACGGACAGGCTAAAAGCCACGGTATTTTGTGCCTATTTGTGTTTCGCCATTTTGGCGCTGACGGTTGGGTTTATATCGGTGGTGAGAATTCGAAGTAATAACAGAGATAGAATGAACTGACAGTAGCATCAATAGATGCGTTTAAGTCAGAACGAAGCAAAAGCTATCATTCTCAAGCAATGTCCTATCCCTTTATAGAGATCAGGCAAGCCAGCTACACACCTATAGTTTTAACTGAGTAGTTGAATTGAACAGTGGAAACTGACCTGTGCTGGCAAAACTGAGAACTATACAGTTTAACTGACAGTCTTTTGTCTACAATCGTAAGGTCTAACTGTACAATTCATTTGTTTAGTTAAACTGTGCAGTTAAAATGAAAGTGACAAAAAATTTGATATACGGCAATTGTCAGAGTGCGTTTCAATTGTCGTATAAAAATGTTACGTTCGCTTATATTCTCTTTGAAAAAATTAAGAACATCGAATACTTTATTTTGTGACAATTGTCACGACATTCGATATTTACGGTCATGTTTACCTGTCAAGAACATAACATTAATCATAAAAATAGTAACTAGTATTATAATTTTCTCAGTCCTGCAATCAAATCGGGCAAAAATATTTTGTATCTTTACTTAACATGCATGGATGAACCAATATAGGTTTTATTAGTTTACTTAAAAAATACTGTGGACCAAATACGAGAGACGAGACGACAAATTGGCACTCACAATTCAATTGGCACTGCTCCCGAAATAGGAATCCTCAATCAATTTGTTTGCATTTGGTTTCAAATAGTAAAAAAAAGTGCAAATTGAAATGCTATTTCGAACAACGAAAATAATTTTTACTATCGCATTTCTAATTTATACCAAACTGACACTTTCATAAATTTGAAACCTATAATACCCTAAAAGATAGATAGAATTTTAAGAAAGCAATGCTTTTTTTAGTTTTTTTAATTACTTCATAGCGCCTTAAACCTCTATTCAATATTCCCACGAAATTCAGTTATAAAATATTTCATTCCGATTCTTTTTTATTCATACACCACGGGAACCCAAATCCAGAAAATAATCCGGGGCTTAATTATTAAAACGTAAGCTTTGAACCATAAATTAATTAATTTTCCGCTCGTTTTATTTAAAAACTAGCTGTCTCCAGTGACTCCGTTCGCGCGGAATTAAACAAAAAACTTAATTAATAGCCTATGTGTTCTTCTATACTTATTATGTTCTACATCCATGCCAGATTTCAACGAGATGCAGTCGTTCTGGAGATACCTTCTAACAAATATCCGTTCATCCATCCATCCAAACATTCGCATTTGTAATATTAGTAAGATATACATATATGTATGTACACATCGATGTATAATCGATAATTATAATAATATTTTTTTCTTTTACTATAACATATTGTCATTCCTTTATTTTCTTTGAAAGAACAGAGACAGCATTATATTTTTGTACAGTCCGCTGCATATATTTATAACTTTAGAAATTTGTTTTATAGGTCTTTGGTTTCAAACATACGTATGCAATAATTTGTCAACAACTTGTAATATGATGTTCAGTACATTCGTACGAATTTTCAATACTATGCGACTTACTATTGGATGTTTCAATTGTCCGGACCATTCTTGCATAAATATATTTTTTTTATTATATAATAGAAGGGGCAAACGAGCAGCAGATACACCGAGATGTTCAACGACGTTAGACATCAGCAATACCAGAGGAACCGCAGCTGCAGATTAGGTGGTATGTATTGACGAACGAATATTGAATATTGAGTCAAATTCCGCTTAGTTTTTTTTTTAAAGAATAGTAAATAGAGTACAGTCTATTTCGCACCAAACCTCTGTCGAATGTACGGGACGCTTATTCAATTGTAGTCCATTTGATACGGTGAACGAAAACACAGGCGATTACTCCGGACGATTCGCAATTCTCACTATTTCCTCTACATCCATGAATAAATAGATTGCTCCGTAGCTACATCGAACTTCATCGAGCTTTATTTAAATGCAAATTTACAAAATTAACCGTCTAGTGTAAACAACGAAATAGTATCACATAGAAGCCTTATTACATAAGATGATTTTATTAAAATTTTAAATAAAAACTTTAAGAATATCGCAAATAATACAGGGAAACTAGCTGTCGCCCGGGTCACCGCCCGCGTGTTTGTCTAAAAAATAAAAATAAAATTTAGGAGTGGACTACCCTTAACATTTAGGGGGATGAAAGATAGATGTTGGCCGATTCTCAGACCTACTCAATATGCTCACAAAATTTCATGTGATTCGGTCAAGCAGTTTCGTAGGAGTATGTGAACGAAAATTTTGACACGAGAATTTTATATATTAGATATAAAAACCTACTTTTAATTTATTTCATAAAATGTATTTCAAACTCATTAGTTCTTTCCTAAAATGATATATACGCTAATCCTTAGTGCAAAATAGTAATAACTGTACTCATATAATACTTCTTATACTCATTACTCTTGTCTCCAAATGTTCAGTATATATCATACGCTAATTATTAGTGCAAAATAATGGTAAAAGTAAAGTCGTTAGTAACTGCAGAGCGGGCAGTAATTTTGAAACCGCACTCGTGGATAAACAACGCGACGTTACAACAAATCACTTTAATGTTTGCATCGGTTTAGCAGCAAATAACAGCTATTATCAACTAGGCTCGAGCGTATTGGTCAGAGAAATTAGTACTTTGGTTTTTGTGTTGTATATTCATAGTCAAGTAAATCTAGAATGAAAGCGCCTATAAACACCTCAGTAGGAATAGTTACATTGCAAATAATTTAACAGAACTCTTTTAATATTTTGAAATAATACAAAATGTTTCGATATTATGATATTAAAAGCAGGAGTAATATTTCTGATGCAAATAAATCGTAGGTCAAATTTATTTTCTCAAGATAAAAATTTAATGATAAAGAATTTTATTTACACATTTTTGCTATTCTTTTTTATTAAATTTATATTTGACTAGCTGTCGCGGACAATTATTCGAATTTAAAAAGATTCGAAAAAATAAATCCGTTTAGCCGTTCTCGAGTTTTAGCGAGATTAACGAATAGCAATTGATTTTTATATATATATTTTTTTATTTTTTATATAAGGACTAAGCAGTTTGTACAGAAGTCTTCATATAAAATGTATTTACACGGTATATAGCAGACATTTTGGTTTATTATAAGACCGGAATAAAATTTTGTTGATTGGCAACACAAAAGTGAATGTGGGCCGAGGATTTGTAATAAGTAGTAATGAATGTAACAGGTGCAAATGAATGTCGCTGTGAGATTCGGTATTCCGTTTTTTATATTCGTAAAACCTTTATGTTTGGGCTTTAATTAAAATATCTTTTCATGTTAAGAACAAAAGGAATTTTTACATTCGTTATATTACGCTCCCTATATTATGGTTATAAACTAGTCGTTGTTAGAAGATTGCTAATTAAATTAATTCCTTTTTTGTACAAGGAAATAATGTATTTTTATAAGAGTAGGGGGCAAATGAGCAGTGGGAACACCGAGATGTTCATCGACACTCATGGATATCTGCAAGACCAGAGGAACCGCAGATGAGTAGCCGGCCTTATAAAGATATTTTTGTTATTTTACTAATAGTAATGCGAATGTTTGGATGGATGTTTTTAGAAGATATCTCGAGAACGCCCGAATGGGTCTCGCTGAAATTTGGCAAAGATGTAGATGTCTGGAAGAACACATAGGTTAATAATAAAGTTTTTTTTTATTCCTCACGGACCGAGCCTCGGGCGACAACTCGTATTTGTATATTTTTTAATTTAAGCAAAACAAAAGTGATGTTATTTCAAGTTTAATTAATAAAAAGGTACGTTTTTAATATATTAAAAATACTCTCTAGTTTAATTTGTTTTTTTTACTACAAATCGGAATGGAAGCATATCCTTAAAAAAACTTTTCAAATAAAATATCAAACTCTTTTATATTTTTGCCATTGAAAATACTTCAAGGTACAAACCCACGTCACCTCTCAGAAACACCTGAGTCGAAGTGTCGAGACGAAATGAAAATTTTATGAATCCGCCTACATAACTGACAACGGCAGACAACGCATCATTTCCTTATATCCAAATTGAATTCAATGTCAAATATATTGACAAAAAAAATCGCAGAAGAAAGGAGACAATATAAAGTGTTAATATTTGGCAGTAACTGTTCGACTTTTAATTAATAAAATGTGTCGTGTACAAATAAATAACTTTAAAGGAGAATATGCACAGCTTGCATACAGCTTGATACGTTCATGCGTTCCTGAGAAAAAGGCACTTACAGACAGACGAACAACAAAGTGATCCTATATGGGTTCCGTTTTTTCTTTGCGAAGTACGGAACCCTAAAAACTAGCAAAATACTGATTTAATAGAAGTACCAGATTAAACTTTAAATACGTCTCCTATAGGAAAGTAGTGAAATGTTAGTTCCAGTTATATAAAGTTAACAGTCTAATGATAAAGTTACGAATATGTAGGAAAATTATTTTACAAAATATACGAATATAAACAAGTTCAATCTTACAAAGAATTCACATACGAGAGACAACATCGTCGCTTTCCGCTTTTGAATGAAGATGCAGAAATTTTCATTTTATAACGCAGATGCAACGAGACTTTTTGATAACAAATTTAAAATTATATAACATCCTGATGTTTTATAGAGCAAATATTTTTATACTTGAAATATATGAAATAAAAATTGAATTGTTACGTAATTTGTGTATAAATTTATTTGCTGTTTTTTTGTCATAAATGATTTTGGTGGCTCTGGGAAAAAGAATAAAAAAAATGTGGCCAGTATCTTTTTTTTGCATTGTTAAATAGCCTTTTTTATTGGATGTAAAAACTATCAAAACACTTTAAACCTGTCCTACACATATAAAACAACACTAAAACCTTTTATGACACTACAAATTTTAACGCTCGAAGAAAATGTGCAATCTGTACCATTCCACTCGCATAGAGATTTACGGGGAACGCTCGGTTTAGCCTCAATTTATAGACATCTGTTGGATTTGGTTCAGTTCAATTTCACTGAGTGAGACATTTTGGACGACAGACATGATTTCGTGTGCTGACAACTTTCTCAATTTCAATAAAATAAACTGTAATTTTATATCAAAGAGGAAACTAAGTCGTCTTAATTTATTGGATTGGATACAAATTTTTACTTTGTCTTACAGTTTATTTCTTAACATAAAAATTCACTTTCAAATTCGCGTTTCTTTATTCACATTCGCATAAGTATTACTGATTAAATTGGTGCTTCTATTTCAAACATACATTCAGTAAATCTTCGTTAAATCGGTTATTTAGAAAAACAAATGCTGTCTACAACAGTTAGTCCACTTTATTTCTATAAAAATATTTTCAAACCGAGATATACCTAGCCCTTGTTTATTTATCGACAGTTTAACTTTTTATGTTATAACATCCTGTAAGTATTTGCTTATGAGAGTCAAGCTTTTAAAGTAAAAACTGGCGATGACTGTCGTAATATTTTTTCCAAAGTAATGTTTAGTCGGTGAATCTTTTTTCACGAAATAATCCTATAGATTTTTAAATCTCGGCCTCTGGATGCACCTGAGCTTCCATTTCATAGATAAATGAAATTGTGGAGCGTATTTCATGCAAACTTCCAGTCTTCCTATCCGAATTCTCCCTCTAAAATTTTCTTTATGGGCCCCATATACAAAAGGTACACTTTTTCTTTTAGTGCAACCATTTTCGTTATAGGTTCCACGTACTGAGATTCACAAAAATGTGCATAAAGGGATTTTTCTTTAGTCACCAACTTTTATATTCAGAAAGACCTGTCTTACTCTTGTATTAGTTACTGTTGGTCGTATTATTTTGTCTTGAAATTAAAGAAAAAAAATGTGTGAATATTCGTAATAAGAGCCATCAAATCTACACAAGGTTGAGTTACAGTTTATAGTATCACTAGCTGTCGCCCGCGACTCCGTCCGCGCGGATTAAAAAAACCTTAATAAGTAGTCTATGTGTACTTCCAGACTATGTTCTCCATCTATGCCAAATTTCATCTATTCATCATTCAAACAAACATCCATCTATCCTTCTCAACATTCGCATATATAATATTAGTAAGATTTTGATTTGTGATTAATAAATTGTACATTGTTTTCCCTTAGTTAGGCAATAAATGTCACACTGTCATTGTTTATATTGATAGATGAGGTGTCAAAAACTTGACGGCAGCGGTCTCCACTGAATCCGAAATGTGATTGTTAATTGAATTACTGTCGACATGTATTTCATATCGTCCCAATCCTCACAAATGGAACAGGTATGCGATTCCTGGCGGCTCTCTCCGTTTGCTTTGTGTAACTTGATTTATACGTCACTTGAAAAACCAAGAATAAACAGTTTTGTTATGCTAATCTTGACTACGAGGTTTAAAATTTATCAAGAATGCTAGAAACACACGACGTCACTCGTCTATTTATACCTTTTTTATTTTTCGGATTTATGTCTTGAAGATCTAATTTTATATAACTTATCTATATATTAATTTTATTTATTTATTTATTTATTTATTTAAAAACTGCATAGCATCATTACAGTACACAACCAATTTGACACTATACACACTTTACATAACAGTTTACACGATAACATATTTTATAATAACAGTAAATAACATATAACAATGATAAATAAAAAGAAAAAAAAAATACATTAATATTATTAAGTTTTTTTTATACGAGGACGGAGTCGCGGGCGACAGCTAGTAATTACTAAAATAACAAATATGATAATTTCAAGAAAAATATAATTACTGCTAGTCAGCGAAACGGGGCTTTGTAATTACAATTTCAAAATTCGCAACGAGCCTGCTAAGTAGATTATGTTTCACTCGGAAGACTTATGATTTAAATTCTGTGTTCGCATTTTAAGCCGTGAAATGTTACATTTTGTTGACTAAATTATTAATGCGCAACGGCAGCGAAAAACCTCTAGTAAGTAAAATATAATAAAACATTTTTTTACCCTCAAGGTACACATCATCATTCTGCTGGTTTCCCTACGTTATTGGCCTCGACATAGAATGTGCTCTACTCTTCCATATTCATATAATCTAAATAATTATTTATTTATTTATTAACTCTTAATGCTGTCATAATACATAAAAACAAAAAAAGAAGACAATTAACTTATTAACAAAGCAAGGGCGGCCTTATCGCGATCTCTTCCAGGCAACCCAGTGGGACAGGACAGAATAACATAGATAGAGGGGTATATAACATAAATATAAATATCAGGATATGTCAAGAATAAATAAATAAGAGCGAGAATTATTTACATATGGATATATTAGGTGCGCAACTAAGTTCTCCTGTTACTGTTACATAATCATGTACTGTTTTATATAATCTATCCATACAATACCAAAATTTGTATTTTAGTTATAATTTTAGCATTATATAAACAGGCAAATAATAAAAGGATATTGATTTTAAAATAAAAACGAATTTGTAGATCTGCTCCCTCCATTTTCAGAAAGCGTTCTCGTTAAACGCTATTGAATTGGAAATTCTAATGTATCAAGACCGCAGCTCGAGAACCGGATTTAAAGGGTATTAATGGCAGTTTCTAAGATTTATATTTATGATATAATAAATTCTATAAACAGAACAAATTGCTTATGTGATGTGTAATGTAAGAAATAGCGCCATCTATTGACAGTATTATAGAACAAAGATTTTGAATAACATTGCTATCTTTATATTTTTTTAATTAAACGAAATGAACTGTAATAATATTGGTTCTTATTTTAGAATCTTCTTCTTCTAATGCCTCTCCATTACTGGAGGTTGGTCGACAGCTCAGCGAACCCTTTCCTGTCCTGTGCCAGACGAAAAAGTTGTTCAACGCTGGCAATATTGGTCCATTCCCGGATGTTTCTTAGCCACGACTTCCAAATTGTCTTCTGCCTGCGATTTTGTCCATCATAATCAGTTGAAGAAGTTCTTATTTTAGAATATACTCGAAAAAAAATTAGAAATTTAAAAAAGTATCGGTGACTGATAATCGTATTTATTTTCACTTCTTTGGAATTTCGTTTCTTACGTCCACTTTATGTATTTTGTGCCTTTGAAACATTTTCTGTGACACTCAGAGGATGAAGTCGAATCGAATGACCTCTCACACGTCAATATCGGTTCAGTAGTTTAGTCTCTAGACCGTGACAAACAACATACATACAAACACCCTTACGCACGTGCAAACATTACCCTCTTGTAAGTTGGGTAATAAGTAAAATAGTAAAAAAATATCGCATTTCATCACATTTTTTTTAATTTAATTAAACGAGAAGTCGTAAATCTACACACGTAAAAAAGTGATCTTGATTAATAGGGATTTTCTCAGACTCCCGGGGCACGAGTCGGAACAAAAAAAAAAGATAAATTCGATACTTCTCCGTGAAATACCGACAAATTTTCTCCTGGGTTTAATTTATCTGCTTAATTTGACGCAAAGTCGATTGTATTAATTTTGTCTTCTTTCAATCCCTTGGTTATACCTTATTTCTAGGGATACGAGAATATTTAAATTCATGAAATATTCGACGAATCTTAGCCAATATTTTAAGTAGCTGTCGCCCGCGATTCCGTCCGCGTGGACATATAAAAAAACTTAATTAGTGTAGTGTAGGTGTTCCGTAATTTAATCGAGATCCATTCAACCGTTGTAGAGATATCTTCAAACATCCATCTATCCATCCACATCACATCCATCTAAACATTCGCATTTATAATATTAGAAAGGTCAAATAAAAAGCAGCTCATCAAGGCATCAATCAAATATATGTCCTGTCCGAAATCCTGTCCTGTGTAATCCTATGTTTGTCTCCCGGCTCTAAGCTACCTCCTCACCAATTTTCAACCATATCGGTAAAGCCGTTCTTGAGTTATAAATAGTGTAACTAACACGACTTTCTTTTATATATATCGATTGAAGGACAATGTCTAACTAATAAAATATTCAGGACATTGAAAACATTTTAAAATATACGACATAATTCATTGATGCATTTCTATTATTTGACTTGGCATTTATTAGTATTATTTGACTTCTCTCAATCGATATTGAGCAAACATCGTCAAAACTACACAATACTGGTTTATTCCATCATCATCTCTCTCCTCTCAATAATCCAAACATCTAATTTCAAATCCACTCGACTGTTATGTTTAACTTAACTTATAATACTTATGAATTTATAGCGTGAAAAGGATGGTATTACTGTCACTGCAGAAATATATAAATTAATTCGTACAATGGGTATTGTCCGAGGAGTAACACCCATCCCTAATATTCCATTACAATGCAATAGAATGGAATATATTCCTATTTTAAGACGTGAGGTAATTTCACATTTAAATTAGCAATTCTTAAAAACCTAACTTATTATTTAATAGCAAAATCCTAAGTCGTGAAAATATTTTATATAGGCAACAATAAGTCCGGATGCTTCAGATACATCCCGTAAGGGTCCGGTCAAAATCGGTCCAGCCGTTCTGCAGATTATCCGGAAAAAGCGCGGACTTGTGCACATAAAAATTTAAAGTTGTATTTTCGATCAGCAATGCAAATGTTAGCAAAATATTGTTTTCGGTATTAAATACAAACACACCGATTTCAACTGTATTTTTTATAAAAGAAGGGGACAAACGAGCGACAAGAACACAGGTGATTGATTACTCGCATGGACATCCACAACGCCAGAGGAACTGCAGATGCGTTATCGAACTTTAAGGAAACGGTATGCTTGTTTATATATTATGTCACTGTTGTTGCTGTATTTTCTCCAGTATTCGTTGTGGCAGCTGTATTTTTTGAATTATCTGCTGGGATTGTAGTCGCATCACCACCAGTCAAGTCACCGTCATTCGTTGGTACAAGTGGTGTTGTGATCACCATCTTATTTTCACATCCGACGTATATATTCACAGATATCGGCAGCCCGTAAGGTGATCTCAGACGTAGCACCACGTTAGTGTATCGGATGCCACCTCTGACGACTTGTACTTGAGGTCCTCTGCCGACTCCTAAACGATCTACTACTCTTAAATATGTTATCTGTAAATCAGTAAGACGTCTAATTAATTACAGGATTTCAAATATCATTTCTTTGTCTTCATTTACGTATAACTAGCTATGATTTGCACTATAGTGTGTCTATTTAAGATATATTAGTTTGACAATTCAAGTCACAATTTACTAGATATGGGTTGAGTAAAATCGGTTAAAAAAAATTTCGATTTTCGATGGTTGTTTTCATAGAATTTGTAATCGAAAATTCATGATTATTATTTTTGAATTACAATTTAAATCAAATTGTTTCTTTTTATACCTACTTTACCCTTCATAACTACATAAAGAAATAAGACATTAAACCAAAAATTGCGGTGTTGACGAACAAAAGATTTTTTTAATTAATCTCATGTTAAAGTTACTATAAATATTTTATGGCTTCACTAAACCACAGTCTTTTTTTTTAAAGACATATTCTTATATTGTTAAGAAAGCAATAACTTACCGGACATTTAAAATGTCTTCCATATTTCGCATAAATATGTCCATAAGGCACTTTCTCTTTATATAATCGATCTTGAGCCACCAAGAAATCATTTCTTTTGAACATGCCCACGTAAAAATCTCTACAAATAATTGTCTTACTAAGAATAATTAAGAAAAACACGTAATATGGGAACATTATATAAAATCTAGTGAATTAAAAATTAAACTGTTTGAACATCGTAAAGTATTCAAGCGTTAAACGATTTTAAAATTACTTAAAACGTTCTGAGTAATGAATCTCAACTTGATTATAGTTTCTAATTATATTTCGAGGTGTAAATGTATTTTGCAGTAATTCATTTTCTGAAATAAAACCTTTCAAAGCCTCTTAAAGAATAGAAAAGAAAGTTTTTAATGTTTTCAATGTTTTGCAATCTGGTGTCAGGATATCCTAAAGCGTCAAGAAACTTTTACGAAATTTGGCGTTGAGCTAGTAAAAAGTTTGTTTTGGAATTCCCTCTTTGTTGAAAGTGTATTTGAATACGTTTATTTTGAGAATTATTATTTGCAGGATTTTTTTTGTTTTATATCATAAGGTCGCAAACGAAGTGGCCGCTCGCACCTGAAATCGCTGAAATAGCGAAGTGACCGTTGCCCATAGACATACGCAACTGCATATGCGTTACGAGGATGCACAGAAAGAAAATATCTTCCCTTTCCATGCATCCTCTCATCCGGAAAGTCCACTTCCACTTCCCATCCTTTCCTTATAAGAAAAAGGGTGGGAAGGGAAAGATGACTAAATTAGGCCTCCGGGACGCACACTCATCAGACGAAACGCGGAATCGCTTCCACTTGACGCCTGACTTCTGTGGATTTTCTGTATAATGCATAATTCTATGTAGATTTAGTTCTTAGGATGTAAGTGACGTTCCAAGATCATAAGGGATTACAAAGGTTGTTATAATCCATAGAAAAGTCTGGCGTCTAACAATATTAAAAACTTGAAAAATAAAACTGTTATAATAAGAAAGTGTCGATTTTCTTATTTAAGTCCTCACAGTAACATTTATCTATAAATTACCGCTTTTACAATACGCTAGCTTTCAGAGACTCCGTCCGAGCAGAATAAAAAAAAAACTTAATAAGTAGCGTATGTGGTCTTCCAGACTATGTTCGGCATCTTAGCGAGATCCATACAGCCGTTCTGAAGATACCTCGTAACTAACATCCATCCATCCATGTATTTACATTTATAATATCTACAAGATATTAAATTCTTTATAACGCAAAATTTTGTATTCGTAAAAATCAAGTGTATTAACAAACAAAAAGCTTTTATGAATTGTTTCTTTTTCACATTAGAATTCACTCTAAAAACATCCAGTTCTCGGATTTTCCGATGTTACTCGATTTAATTTTCCACAGAGTAACAAACATGTGTCGACAATTTCACGTCCTATGATTCTCAATTCTATTTTGCATCAAAATATGATCGATGGGTTTGGCTGACTGCCATTCTGTCCGAATATCAATCAAAATTTATTAAATATTCTCATACATGTGGTTTTTGTTTATAAAAAAACTCTTAAAGCGATGTACACAAATCATTTGACGTTGAAACAGAGCAAAAAACATATTAGGATACTGTGAAAATATAGTATTTTCAGCTCGGATAAACTACTAAATTTCACGTATCTGTTGCAATGCTAATTCAATACGCGAACCTTGACCTTGACCTTGACCTTGAATGCATTTCATAGGTATCAAAAATGAAATACTGAAATATACATTGAAAAAATTATGATAAAAAGGGATAGGCAATGTGTCCAATTTGCTATATTGTCCCAAATAAAATACCATTTTACCAGGGTCGACGTTGGGTAAAGGCCCGCGCCTTTTAGGGCGCTGGACAGAAAAAGGCGCCACAGATTTTTTTATTTTTCAGTACTCTGGAACGCACCCACGATATAGTTGGCCGGAAACTCTGGCGCCGGCAACTTATTCCAATCCTATGCTGTGCGCACGAGAAACGATAACACAATCGCTTTGTTTGAAACCGCGGTACATTAAAACAATTTTGCAAAGTCTCACATGACTGTTGCCTCCCCCAAGCATAGTAAAAAAGGGCGCCATGAAAATGTCGCCGGGGGCGCCAGTAATTACAGGTATATTGAGATTCCTAAGCCATGTAAAAGTTTACATAAATTCCAGCTTGATACTTTCACGCAGGTAAAGGTAGGCAACGCATATACGCGCTAGCTTGGAAAACGTAAAAAAAAAGTATGCAATTGCGTATGTCTATAGGCAACGGTCACTTCGCTATTTCAGGGATTTCAGGTGGCCGCTCGCTCGTTTGCCACCTTACGATATAAAAAAAACGCGTTTTTGAGAAAAAATGTCTTGTCAGACAGACGGACGGACAACAAAGTGATCCTATAAGGGTTCCGTTTTTTTCCTATGAGGTACGGAACCCTAAAAAGTAAACATTTTTATTATTAAAGAAATCCAATACAAATATCCAATTGTACTAGATTAAATAACTCTATCTTGATACTAGTTACACAATCAACTTATTAATTTGAATTGAGTGTAATTTTGTGAAAAAAATCCAACGCTAAAGTTAAATTAATTTTCTCCGAGGAGTTTAACGCAACTTCGCTACACTCCGCTAGTTAAATTTAATTGAAATTTATTTTAACGTTGTATTTATTTTGCTGGGAATTTAATTGGATATTTTACATTTATTTATTAAAATGTGTTAAAAAAATATGAAAAATTTGTTTTTTTTTTGTAATAATATTAGCAGATTTTTTTTTGTAAATTTACTAATATTTCTTTAACCATTCCAACTAAGCTCTAGGCTTGTGCTAGGATATGGTTTACGACAATAGTCGAATGGCGGGACTCGAACCCCCGACCTCGTGGTCGGAAATCCGTACCCTTAACCATTAGGCTATTGACGTTTATTAATTTTTATATTACTTGTTTGTGATTGAAATTTAGAGGTATTGTTATATTTTTACCATCAGAACAATAATAGCAGCTTCTTCGTATTTTAGCGTGCAATAAAGTTTGTAACAGCGAGACAGTTTTTATGATTATTATGGTTTTAAAGGCTCTCCGAAGTTATCCTATTTCGCGAGGTATTCACTGCTAAATGCAGTGTTTCATTACTTTTTCTCAATTTAAAAAGTAATCTTCGGATTTTGCTAACGTTTTTAAGATGTTTTATGGTAAGGTAAAATTTTGCGTATACTCTTAAAATAAAACAACATGAAGATCACTTTATGAAATAGACAATTATTAATTTAGTATAGTCATTTCATTTTTTTACCCTATATCAAGGTGAGACAGCGATATAAACAAAGAATGGAATAATCCTAATACCTTTTCCAATCTCGACCTTTTGTTCGCACCTGCGACTTGCTGTCAGAGAAATAAATACATTTAGAACGTATTTCATACAATGAGACATTTCATAAAGTAAAAGTATTGGGGAAATAAATATATATATAATAACCATTTGGCAAAGTATTTTAGAAATACTTTTAAAGAGTGACAACGGTAGATAAGTTAGTTGTTAAGAACGGTGGTAGAGCCCGCTTTAACATCTTTGCACGAATTGGCCCGGCTCGCCCGGTGAAATACCACGACCATGCAGAAGACAGGCGTGAAGTGGAAGCAATTCCGCGTTTCGTTTGATGAGTGTGCGTCCCGGAGGCTTAATTTAGTCCTCTTTTCCTTCCCACCTTTTTCTTATAAGGAAAGGATGGGAAGTGGAAGTGGACTTTCCGGATGAGAGGATGCATGGAAAGGGAATATATTTTCTTTCTGTGCATCCTCTCCGTTCGATTCAATTTCGATCGACGATATCAATATTAAACCTTATGTCACAATTCCCGGGAGTGCAAAGAAAATAACTATTTGTTCTCCGTAATCAAACAATAGATTAATAACATTCACACAATGTAATAAAGAATTACAATGCAATATTATTGAATATAATAATTGTTGCTAATTTGTTATAATATAGACCGGAAGCAGATACTTCATTGTTGTAGATGTTAATCTGAACCTTTATAATATATTTAAGAGACGACACTATCGAAGCATCTACTACTTTAACAACGTCAAATCAAGAACAAACATCTCGACATGTATTCAAAGTATAGATAGAAAAGTTAATCTGATAAAATTCACGAAAACGCACAATATGAAAAGCATAGGAGATATAGCTATCAAAACAATAATAACAATGACAATTTTACAATATGCTTTTTCAGGACAAGAATACAAGAAGTTGAATATATTTTATAGGAACGATGACTTCAAGACAAATTATGAACAAATAGCGAAATATTTTAATACAACTGGAAGAAGTAGACCAGAAACTTATTGCCGTCATTTTAATAATTGTATAGAATGTACCAGTGGTACTATGTATCCGTGCAATTGGTGTCATGATATTGGCTGCGTTTCGGAAACAGAAAGAGCATGTAAACTTCGCTACAGCGCTAAGTCAACGAATTCAAGTGCACAGGATATCAGATGCCCCTTCATAAGTCATTCGGGTCCAATTCTGCTACCCGCTGATGTACGTACCAATATTAAAGTTAAAATATTCTCACCAGATCCAGTAATATATGACAAAGAAATAGTTTGTGAAATCAATTTTAAACAGAAATATATACACTTGAAAGGTATGATTGTAAAAAATATAGTTCATTGTTATCCTGTGCAATTAAATGTCAAACGTACTGGAGATATAGAAACGGGACTTTTACGTATATTATGGGATGGTATTGAACCTCATTCGAATGTTTTACCAGTGGTTGTTTATACTTGTGAAAATTTAGCACAAGACTGTGATTCATGTCGGACAATACCATCAGAATACGGATGCGGTTGGTGTGATATTTATAATGCTTGTATATTAGGTGATAAATGTATAAATAATTTTGTTAAATGGGCTCTTAATAGGTTATCTTGTGACGCGTTTAATCGTAAACTATATTACGTTTAATTATAAACAAGACAAGGTAAGAAAACATTCATTATGTCTACGATATTTAATCATCAACTTGACCTTCTATTTAACTGCAATAATTCAAGGCAACTCGTAACCCTTTCAATGGATGTTTTTAATACACAACATAAATTTACTTCATGATTTTCCTAATAAGCATTGTTTTGAATTTGACCTATATAAACAAACTCTACTCCTATAAAGCAATTGTTCATAGATTTTCGACTAGTAATTAAAAATCATCCAAGAAAGGTGCTCAACAATTATTTTTTTTAAATCTTAATGTAAAAATTAATTTAAATATGGAACAAGACTTAATAAATATTATTTTAAGGGTCAGTATTTGCGTACTATTATTAGTAACATCAGTGAATTTACAATTTGAAATAGAGGAAATGGATGATATTTCTACACAGAAATCGTGTCGGTCGATCCAGTCATGTCGGGACTGTAAGAAAAGTGACCTTGAATGTGAATGGTGTCATAATTTGGGATGCACGAAATTCCCTCATCTGTATTGCCCGAAGAAAATCTTGTTAGCATATTTATTTAACAATAAGAATAAAATAATTCAACACGATTGTACGAAAATTGTAACAAAGGGACCTTTATTTATTCCAGCAAATATAAGACGTGTTATAAGTTTGGAGATAGTGATGGACGATGTAACAATATTTAAAGAAGAAGTATTATGTGTTATTCAAATTGAACACAAATTAATTGAATTGCATGGTTTTCTTATTAATAGTACTGTATTTTGTGATTCCATATCTCTTCAGTCTTCGCGTAGTGTGGCTTTAGGATCTATATACTTGAGATGGCAAAGTGTAGAGCCATTTTCAAATCGTGTTCTCATAATAGTGTACAATTGTCAGAAATTAGCTCAGAGTTGTGATCAGTGCCAGATTTTGAATAAACGTTTCAATTGTGGATGGTGTGATGATTCCTCTATGTGTACGTTAACAGAAGAATGTCCAAAAGGTTATGCCGCGTGGACAGATGATAAATATAAATGTCCAAAGACTGAAGCTGAATAGACAATCGGAAATGTATTGATTAATTTGGATTACGGCGATTGGCTTTAAGAATGTAATGATAACAGTGTTCTCGGTAAGAGATATGCCATATAATCTACACCACAACGCTTAATATTTGTTTCATAAAACTTAAGAATTAAAGTTCCATTCAAATTGTTTATTAGCGGCAAGTGTTAAGGCGCCACGATTCGTCATGTGGCATATCCCTAAGATCTATTTAATTACCATTTTAGATATTTTGCAAAATGCTTTCTATGCCTTTTTCCGTAATCTTTACATCCAATGTCAAGATACTTGTTTATTAATTAACGTATTTTTCTTAGAATAAGTATAAAACTAACAAACTGATTTGCTCAATGAGTTTTTAACGTAATATACATTTTCCTAATATAATTATGCAAGTTCATTTAAATACAAATTGACTAGACAAATAATAATTTGAATATTATTCAAATTTAATTCAATTTGAATTAATTTATATCAATTTACTTTACTAAAATAAAGCTATTTATTGTTCAAAATGTGGAAATATTTTCATTATATAATTAAATTTCATTATAATATTAAAATGTACATCGTTGTTATTTCGTGATTCTATTTTGTTTAAAGAAAATTCAATCTGTTAAACGAAATTATTTTTAATATTTAAAAATAATTAATTATTATAATTAATTAATTATTAAAATGAAGTATTATTTTATAGTGTCAATATTAAAATTAAAATAGAAATCTAAAATAGTGTATTGTTTTTTATTTTCGTTGTTTGTCCCTTTTGTTATTCATAATGGATTTATTTTTATACAGATAACCACGATAACTATCGATCGATATTTTTGACAGAAATATTAATATAGTCAAAAAATGCAATTCCTATTATTGCACGAGTAAAAAATAAAATTGTTTAATTAAAAAGTAATGTTTTCTTTTATATTGAAAAAATAAATGCTTTGGATGTTGCCAGTAACAACTAGTGAATAAATTAAAGAAAATCTTTTTGCCAATATAATTCATACATAGATGCATAAATTGTTTTCTATGTTAATCGTTTAATTCTTAATGTCTTAAAATTCAATAGTACTTGGCAGAACTTGTTAGTTTAACAAACGACTCAAGACGGAGTCCCATTATGTGTAGGAATGGCCTGTTTCATTAAGACAATGGGTTTAAATTGCGGCGGTTAGATAGGCAGGGAAAGAACGACATGGTATAAATTATGAACTGAAAGCGATAAAATGCTGTATCCATATTTTAAAATTAAAACCTTTTAGGGTAATCTGGTCCGCTGAAAGAGGCGCTTACATCGCTGTTATTTCTAAATTAGTTAGGAACGGCTGAACTCTATTAAGCAATTTAATTACTTAAGCAAAAAAAATGACTCATAAAAAATTGACGTAAGGACCCTAAGAAGCTACATTAATATATAATATAGTACCACTTGTGAATATCGAGATATGTTTGTCAGTCTAATGTCATTACTAGAATAAAACTTATCTAGTTTCATTAGTAGTAGTATCAAAAAGTACTATTAAATATAAAGAACTAGTTTAAAAATCGCTTCCGCTTACATTCTAAGCCACATAACTATGAATAGGCGGATGAAACAGTTGCATGGTTAATTCATGCCAACGGAAATAATGGACATTAGTCAACGGCACACAAGACTTGCATGTAAGTATATATTTCCGACTAGATATTAATTATTCACCTAGTTAAATGATAACATATTTTATTCTTTTTTAATATGACATCCTTTTAGTATATTGCCTTGTGTATATCTAGGATAATATACAAAGACAGTAAGGTATTATTCATATTTTTAATGTGGCTGCGGTTCGTTTTATTTTATAAATTCAACAGTAAACAGTGAAAACGAACCGAGCCCAAATGTTACGTTCTAAATTGTTACCGCAAAGCAATTAACAAACAATTTTAGACTCGCCTTAATTGTAGGATTTTTTATTTATTAATTTAATTAAATACTTTGAACCTTTAGTATTATTAATAAAATAAATTAATAGACAATGAATATACCACTAAAAATAACTTCCCAAAAAAAGGAAATATTCTGTTACATGTCCGAAAACATTCTTTGCACTCCTCTACCAATAGCCATTAAATTATTACAATGTAACATATTACCCCAGTTATTCTAAACAGAGAGAGATGACAACCTGTTTATATGCAAGCATTTCAACAGTGCTAGCTAAGTTTCTATAACAGTTTTCTATTAGATATTTACAGACCGACAATTCTAAATCCAATTTCAAAGCTATAAATCTGAACGGGGCATAAGTCACACTAAATTATGAAAGCTCACTAGCGCCCCTCTGTCAACGTCAAAAAATGTTACAAGATCTTTTTTGTACTGTACCTGTCATGTAATTTTTTTCTTATATCATTTTCTAAGTCTAAGTAGGTTATTTTATATACACTGACAGAACCGCAATAGTAGCGCCGCTCTCGCCGATTCAGATATTCTTGTTTGACTATCGTGAGTATAATTATCTTTTTTTTTGTTTCGTATGTCAACAAAATCTTTACTATTGTGTGTGTACATTGTATTTTAATAAGTTTTAGTCGGGCGTAGGCGGGAATGAATCTCGTTTCGTCTCCAGTGTATCGTAAAAGTAAAGTAAATAAATAAAGCTGGGAATGAACAGAGGTTCACTTTTAAACATATCAGTTTATTGCGGTCGTCTCTGCACACACAATGTACGTTAAAGGGACTTACGTAATGAGATGAGTAATTGTTTTTCTCTTCTATATTATGTGTATTCATAATGTACTGTTTTTCTGTAACCCTTACTAATATTATAGATGCAAAAGTAACTCTGTCTATCCGTCTGTCTGTCCTGCTTTCACGCCAAATCTATTGGACCGATTTAAATGAAATTTTGTATCATATAGTCTTTTCTTTACTAATATTATAAATACGAAAGTAATTCTGTCTATCTCGGTTTCTTAGTTAACAGTGTTTTGTGAGACAGCAATAGTTCGCAGACCCGTGGCGCTGCTTTCTGGACAGCGCCCTGGACGATCGCCCAACCGCGCCCTACCCTAACGCCGGCACTGGTAACAGGAAAAAAATTTCAAACCTGTCTTTTATATTTTGATCTGTAGGATTTGGATGTGGATTTACGGATTTTGAAGGATGAAGTATGTTTTATAATGACACACAAACATAACATCGAATACGAACAATTATTTTTCCAGTATGAATTTATAAAATGATATTAAATAAAGGTAGAGGAAGGAAAAGAGAGCCTTGAGCGAATATTATAATTGTATTTTAGAGTAGGTAGAGCTTTGGAGGCTTTTGTAAGGACTTTCAGGACGGCTTAATTTTAAGTTTGAACGACTCTTGTTCTAAACTTGTTATATGTTGCCTTATTACATTGTAATTCAATTAAGTGACGAAAATTTTTTTAAGACAAAAAAGCCAACGACAATTTCTTGCTTGTTTAGGTTAATGTGTTTCGCAAAGCAGTTAAGGAAAATATCTTTTAGGTTTCAAGTTTGAATTTTAAGGTTATAGTTTTTTTTTTAATTTAACTTACTTCGGATGTTATGGTAAGGGGTTCTACATTCAAGAAAAAAATAAAAGAGTAAATAACTTAGTTGTAAATTAAAAAAAAAATTACTTGCAATTTAGCGCCTACTGTATTATACGAGCAATCTTTGTTTATAAAACCTTATTCGTCTAAATCTCGTACAATTAGATTTTCATCGTGCGGTACATGTAGACGTGGTTAATAACTGTTTTATTATTTAAATTAATCGTTGACCTCTCGTAGAGAGGGATCATATAATGAGGGTAAGTTTCATTATTCTCATTCAGACGGCTACAACAGTCCCCGCGTCTCCAATTACTGTTTACGAGTATTTCACTTTAAGCTTTATAATTTTTGGATACAAACGTACTACATGTTACTGGCAAATATGCCCATGGGTTATTAATAAAATGATAATTTCATATTTATAGACCGACAAAGTTATTTGACCCGGTGGACATACAAGTCAAACCAAAATTATGATAGCTCTCTCTATGTAAAAAAGTGTCTCAAGATTCTTGTCGTACTGTAGCTGTCTTGTCATATATTTTCTTTTATATCGTTTTTGTTGTCTAAAAATACTTCTACGATAAACTATGATAAAACTACAGGCCACTACAACAATATTGTAATCATTCTAATAATAATAATTTTCTAAAAAATGTGTTATAGCGCATGGGATACGTGGAATGATTTTAGCGTTTTATAGATAAATTTATTCTTTTATGTGAACATAGATCTTAGAAGACTCGGATATCGCTTCACGCTCCATTTGCCACTAAAGAGGGTCCCGAGACTTTGTTGTGACGTTTCCTTTTATATGGCGCGCAGGAGAAACAAATGTCATTAAATCAGGAACTGAAGTAGTGAAGTTGAATAAGCTACCACAGCTATCTAATATATATGTTTTATCATAAGGTGGCAAACGAGCGAGCAGCTACCTAAAATCACTAAAATAGCGAAGTGACCGTTGCCCATAGACGACTTTAATCGACGGAAGAGAGGATACACAGAAAGAAAACATTTTCCATTTCCACGCATCCTCTGATCCGGAATTCCACTTCCATTTCCTATCCTTTCCTCGTAAGAAAAAGGGTGGGAAGGGAAAGAGGAATAAATTGAGCCTCCAGGACGCACACTAATCAGACTGCACGCGGAATTGCTTCCGCTTGACGCCTGTCTTCTATGTGGTCGTGGTATTACACCGGGCGAGCCGGGTCAATTCATGCGAAGATGTTAAAGCGGGCTCTACCACTATCAAAATAGTATAGTCACGGATATCTGACTCGTGAGAGGCCTTACTATCGTAGTTCTGTCAGAAGATATGTAAAACCTATTTGGGCAAAAAACATGACAGGTATGGTACAAAAAAGATTTTGTGTTACTTTTGACATTGACAGGATGATAGGAGGGCGCTAGTGTGCTATCATAATTTAGTTTCAGTTATGCCCACCGGGTCAGATTATGTGGTCGGTCTATAGTAACTGTTAATTTTCTTACAACTTTTCTGTTTTTTTAGAATATGGAGTGATGACAAATGTTTTGTATATATGCTTAGAAGTGAAATTTCGCGGTTCATTAAATTAATAAACCACTCATTAAATAAATATTGTATAAAATTGTTATCTATATTTCTTTACTTTCTAGATATTTTTATAATAAACTGACAAATAATAGAATTATTAGTTCAATTTCTATTTCATTTTCTAAATTGTTTTTAAAGTGATCAAAAAGATCATGTTTCAAAGTTATTTACTTCTCAGTACCTTTCCAGAGTGTGTAATAAATAACTAAATCTAGGGGGCGTCTAAAATTACGGCCCTCAACTTTAACTAGCGAAAAGTCGTGATTCACTAAAGTTGGGAAACGGTCCTGTAACGATATTGAACGGATCGGAATTTAAACTTCACCATTTTGTATTTTAAACACGTAGTTACTGTAACAGAATTATTCTTCTTTGTTCGTTACTGCAATAGAAATAGCACATTTTGTAAAACTACAGTTTTATGTTTTTTGTTTTATATAACAGAAGGGGGCAAACGAGCAGCGGATACACCGAGATGTTCGACGACGTTGGACATCAGCAATACCAGAGGAACCGCAGATGCGTTGTCGGTCTTTGAGATGGTGATACGTTGCTTTCTATATATATATATTATAACAGAAGGGGGCAAACGAGCAGCAGAAACACCGAGGTGTTCAACGACGCCCATGGACATCAGCAATACCAGAGGAACCACAGATGTGTTCTATATGTTATATAGTTATTATAATAAAATAAATATATTTTTAAAAACAAAAGAAGACAGCAAACCAGTAAATAATATGATATTAAATAAGCATAACAGCTCGTTTTAAATTTTAGATTAAACGAAGTTTAGAAGCATTCATAAAATGGTGTTAATCTATGAAATAATTTTACGCCTATATTCAAGAAGGCTTTTATCTTCTCAAAACTTTGATACTGGAGGGATATATTTCAAAGTCACTTTTTAAAAGTTTATTGTTTATTTTATCATTTGGAAAAATATTTTATTTCACAAATACAAATATATTATTGCACAGATAAAACTTATGGGTTACCCTTGTTAGATTAACTCTAAAGAAATAAATTTCAAATCTAATCATGAAGTATAAAATGTGTGACTGTGAGAATCAGCGAAAAGGTCACTTTCTTATTTATCCGTTCACATAATTCAAAAATAGACTAATATCATTGGTTACCCAGAAAGCTCTGTATTCAAATGAAGAATTTTTTTGTCACTGATTTTTTTTTTGTAAATCGCTCTTATGACCTGTAATTTAATCATTACCAATAAATATTATTGTATTGTAATGTATTGTATTGTTTTGTATTGTGTTGTATTTTACTGTATTGTTTTGTATCGTATTGTATTGTAATGTATTGTATTGTATTGTTTTGTATTGTATTTTATTGTATTTTACTGTAATAGATGTTTAGTTTGCTTTCAAAATTAATTACTGATTTACTTTTTTAGGCAAAATAAATAATAATAATTGAGCTATTAAATCACGTGTATATGAAAGTTTTTAATCTTTTATCACACATTATAATGTTGCTTGCGTTCGTGACGGACGGTAATTAGCCATCAGGTGGCGCTGATAATAGCTATAAAACTTATCGCATTGTTCTGCCTTAACCGCTTGCTCCGGAAAAATATATTTTAATTACTTATGCTCCGCATTATTGTTTTTATCACGACTTATACCACGATATCTATTCAAAAATTAAAAAAACGAGAACTCTAAAAATATTTACTTTGACATCCCTTTTTACTAATCATCTTTTGTTATACGTCAAACATGTTTGACAAATCTGTTTGATCACGCTGATCTTCTGTATGGATAAAGCATCAAAGAAGTTTGATAACCAGATGAGACATATTTTTTATCAAATGTTAAAAATTGATTAAGAAACATGCTTATGATAACTTGCTTCTAGAAAAGTGTTCATGGCTTTGGTTATATCAAGATATGTTTCATTAAGTTATCAATTAGGTGAAGTTCGACCTCCCATGGTCTCCTGTACTATAATTACTATCAAGTATTTTGGAAAACTTGTAAAGAATAACCATAAAAAAGTTCTATCGTTTACAAGGCGCTGTCAAATAATATTGCCATTCGAACCCAAGACCTGCAGATTGCAAGTCAAACGCTTGACCCCTGAGCCACCGACGCTCACCGAAGTCATATGAGTATACAAAAATATATTTAAGTTAGTTTTGTAAGAAGTACTGTATTAATTCCAGTGTATTTTTTGCTAGTTCTTAAAAAAATAAAAAAGTGAAAAGACTAGATGTCCTACAGAAAACTAAATTTATGGATTCAGAGTCGGTTTATCCTCTAAAATTTATGACAAAGCTCGTTTAAAAATTCTATGTTTCTATTTTATGCTGGGAGACTGGCAGAGAGAGATAGTAATATTTTATAATTTTACGAGGTATAGACTTTATAAATTTGTATTTTAGTCTTCGTGGAGACTTGTTAAATATTCTAAGTTGTCTGAGTATAATCTTCCATAGCAAATACTGTTAAAAATTATAATAAATTAATTGAAATATTAATGGAATGATCATAGCTATGAATAGAAAGAACGAAATTCAAGAGTGGTAGAACCCGCTTTAACATCTTCGCACGAATTGGCCAGGTTCGCCCGGTGAAATACCACCACCACACAGAAAACAGGCGTGAAGTGAAAGCAATTCCGCGTTTCGTCTGATGAGTGTGCGTCCCGGAGGCCTAATTTAGTCCTCTTTACCTTCCCACCCTTTTCTTATAAGGAAAGGATAGGAAGTGGAAGTGGACTTTCCGGATGAGAGGATGCATGGACAGGGAAAATATTTTTTCTGTGCATCCTCTCCTCCGTCGATTAAAGGTAGGCAACGGATATGCAATTGCGTATGTCTATGGGCAACGGTCACTTCGCTACTTCAGCGATTTCAGGTGGCCGCTCGCTCGTTTGCCACCTTATGATATAAAAAAAAAATCAGTAAATAATTGAGTCTAACACTACGTTAAATAAATGTAGTTATAATTTATACATGGAGTTTTATCTCTCATAAGGTGGCAAACGAGCGAGCGACCACCTGAAATCGCTAAAGTAGCAAAGTGATCGTAGCAAGACTTAAACAAATCTCTTAAGAAACATAGATAATAAAAACCAAAACATATTTAAAGTTCATCAAAACTATTTTCATCCTTCAACAAACATGCGAAGTGCCTTTTATAAGTTTAGATTTTATTTAACCGATGTTCTATTCTGCCTTACCTTAGTACACTTTTAATTAAAATCAAGAAGAAAAAACTATGATTGTCTTAAAAAATTAAAACTTTTGGATCATTAATTTCTTTAACATCGTTCTTTTTATCAATATAACCTTAATATTGTCCAATGTTGAGATCTCTTGAATATAGCCCGAAAAGGAGATATTATATAAACAATCGTAATAAAAACAAAACAAAATTGCTTTTCAAATAACCAAAGGGAATATTTAATGTATCAATGTTATTGTATAGAAGCAAATATTGTTCAAAACAAACTCAATCAATGCCAAAGCTTTTATCGTTACCAAGCTCGTTTCTTATTCTGTTTTTAAAATAAATATACAATATAATATTATATAAATATGTCTCTGTTTGATCATAATTGCTAATGTTATTGTTTGAATCGTTTTCAATCAGAAATGACAGACAGACAAATTGAAATGTTAAAAGTGTAATACAGTATCACTAATCCGGCATTCAGATACATCGGCAAGTCCAATAATCCGGCACCCTCTGACCACGCCTTACTCGCCCCGTGTGCTTCGGTCGCTGCGTCGTCGTTTAGCACAAGCTAATAGTATAAAATTAAAAAATAAAACTTCACGTTAATTTAATAAATTATATTCTTCCTCTGAAATGCTATATTTCATTCATTACCTATGACTTTTTCACTATAATCCAGTAATCCTAAGATTCCAATAATCCGGCACCCGGTTGTTAATAGTGCCGGATTCGTGAGATAATGTTGTATTTGCTTTTGACGTCAAGTTTATAATAGACATCTTTAAAAAGAAATCAAGATCATAAGTTAAGTCAGGCGTTTAAACGAGTTAATTTACTTATACAAATATCCGCTTAGTCTTGAATATATGTAGTAATAATTTGCATCAACCTATTGTTAGTATAAAATATAATTTCGCGCGACGCTGAGTCCATTATCGTACGTGTTGAGTAAATGAAAATTCACGTCGCGAAATTCGGAAACAGATTCTTTATTTAAAAACTTCACCTATTTTCTAACTCTATTAATTTACATTTAAAAACAAGTTGCTTAAAAATAAACGTGACTATTATTTTGCTGCATATATTACTTATGACCTTAGTTTTTTACCAACCTGGAAAAAAGTATGTTATGAAAATGGAAATGAAAGGTGACGAAAGAATTAGTTCCCCATTTACCAATTAAAATCATAAGCGAACACAAGTAGCTTATTACTGGCAGGAATTTTTCTGATCAAATAAATTTCAAATTAATACTATTACGACATTTGGAGCCGTGAGTTCTTTTCGATAAGAAGTACATTGCTTACAAATCGGCTCATTACTTAAGGTTAGGGATTAAAGGATTAGGCTTACAGTAAAGTGCCTACTTATTGGATATAGTCTTTATTATTACCACAATTACATATTGTTGGTGGTATTCTTCTCTTGTTTTATTGCTAATATAAACATTCTCGGAATATTACATTGCATTTTTTGATTTTGGGAATTACAAAAATTGCATTTCTCACAAATCATTAATATAGCCTTCGAGCTAACGAATTATAATTAATTATCAATTAAAATTTTGCAAATTACTTTATACATTTAAATTCCAATCGGCCCAAAGGGAAAAAATCACCTTTGGGCCGATTGATCGAACCACCGGCAAGCCCAACGGGAAACACCCGATAAGTACACAATAAAGTATTAATCTGCAACAGACGGCTACAGACGATCCTCTGCACATATTCCCCAGTCTCCTCTAAAACATGCGAAAAGTATTTAAGTTTTTAATCACATGTTAATTTGATTAAATTACGCTTATCAAATATATTAAATGACACCTTAAGGACATTTTATAAAAGACATTCTAGCGAATAAAGTCACGAAAAAAGTTAATATAACACGTTTTAAGTAAGAGTGACGTTTTCATTATACTTTTTAAATGGTAATACCCGTTTGGACATGTTTCAAAATGACATCTCTAGTTAGTGACGCAGCAAAACGTCTAATAAAACTTTTTTTTGAAGGTTAGCTGATTAATGTAATATTCGATCTCCTACAATCCTTATAGTTTTAAAACCTGGAATAAAATAGCTAGTAAAATAAACCTAATCTCTGCAAGACAATATTACAAAAAACTTTTTTTATTTTTTTTTATAAGAAAAGGGAGCAAACGAGCGGCGTGAACACCGAGGCGATCAACGACACCCATGGACATCTGCAACACCAGAGGAACTGCAGATGCGTTGCCGGCCTTATCTTTATTTTAGCTCCTTTTGTTGAGAGACAATTATTATAAATGAATAAATGTTCCACACAAAATCGAATCGGCTTACAAAAGTTTACAAACGAAATTAAAGAAATCAAGTGTTTTTTTATCTTATCTGAATAAAAGTATACGCAGGAAGCCAGAAAATAACGTCCGGAAATTTCCATAGACTTAAACGTGGAAATCTTTAATCGAATTACGAATTACTGTTTTGATATTAATCACAAGGAAATATAACTGTACATTTGAATTTGCTTTGATGAAAATAGACGGGCTATTCAAAATCGTTCAACAAGAAATTATATTAATGAGTTGGGCAGCCGACATATCCCAAAAGAACATCAAAGGGACTTTGTTAAATACGAATATTTAAACGAATAAATATAGCCATCAGATTCTTTGAAAAGTATTTAATATTTTGCTTGCATTTTTTTTAAATAGGATTAGAATTGATCGTCCCGTAATCCTTTTGGGTTTTATTAGAATTCTTTTCTTTAGTAAATAGATATTCATTTTACCGCAGTTTACGTTTTCATAGAAGGATTACGGACGATAAAGATTTTATTGAGGCTTTTTGGATAAATTTTCTTTGAACGAAAAATTCTAAAGTGGTTTTAAATAATAACCATAATGTAACGCAATGTCTACTAATATAAGATCAAACGAACTTCTCAAGTGAAGTTCGATCGTTATTATATGAATCGCTTCATTTGAAGATATAAGTATTAACCAGGTAGTCCCCTCAACCTACAGGTGACTTTGCACGCTTAAAAGACACTCAATTTACTAAGTTGAAATTTGAATTTCACGCGACTTACCTACACTTCCGGCGAGTCGAGGACAGGGTGCGAGACCATTCCGAGTTCATTATTTTTAGAGTGCTGAGAAAAACTTTCCATACTAGGGTTAGCGAAGTGGCGTTACGGGAGGGCGGGTAACAGATTATATCTTCAAATGAAGCGATTCATATAATAACGATCGAACTTCACTTGAGAAGTTCGTTTGATCTTATATTATATTTCATCGCTTCATTTTTCGATATAAGTATTAACCAGGTAGAATTTCGGAGCGGAAAGTTTTACTCGTTACTAAAACTATAAATAATTCTTAGAATATATTTAATAGTTACAATCGTTATTTTTAATCAGACAATTATTATGTAATCCTAAAGGTTTAACAATCTAGTTCTAGTTCGATAATTATCTACAGAGAAAAGCATAAATCAGACATTATAGAGGTATGGCAAGCGGACTTAGCAAAGTTCCCTTCATCGATAAGGGTTCTATTGTAGAACCGTGCAAAAATATTAGATGAAGGGGTCCATCCGGCAGCTTTGCGGATGGCATCAACGTTCAGGCCCGCGCGGCTGGCCGCCGATGTGGCGGCGTGCCGCGTGCTATGCGCGCCGAACGTCGATACATCCACGCCGCTCTCCGATAGTACTTGTTTAATCCATCGACTGATTGACTGGGACGTGGCTGGTTTGTGTGGTGGTTTGTGAGTCAGAAACAGTTTACCTCTGTTTTCTTTCCTTTTGTTTTCTGTGACAGAAATATAATCTTTCAAAGCCGTAGCTGGACAAATATTGACATTTTGTGAGAAAAATGGTAAAAGGAGTATAGGTTGCTCTCGGCCTGGGGTGGAAGTCTTTATAATATCGGCAATTAATATCTTCGCGTTGTCTTGAGAATAATGATAGCGCCGATCTATGAGAATTAAGACTCCCGTATGAGCAACCGTTATTAAATTGGCTTGTTAGAAAAGACAAGAGATTGAATACTGAGGCATGGAATTGACTAATGTTTCTGTTTTCACAAAACTGCCACCAAGCCTTATAGGACACATTATACTGTTTTACCGTACTATCGGAGAGCGATGCTAGCATGAGTTCGAGGGCCTCTGGTGGGCATCTTTCGGAGAAAGCTTGCCGGAGAGCCTCGCGACACCCAGGGTAAGGCTGGCGTGTAGAGGATGGTGTTCTCTGGAATGCGAACGTAAAATATTTTTATTAGGTCGCAAGAGAAGAATATCGGACGCTAATAACTCTTGTAATAAGGGGAACCAAGGCTGCGAAGGCCAGTGAGGAAAAACGAGTATACCATCTGCTCGGTCCTCCATTATTTTCCTTAGGCATTTTAATATTACAGAAAATGGGGGGAAAGCATAAAAATAACAACAACTCCAGCTTATAGTAAAAGCATCTACAGCTATTGCGTCGGGATCTGGTCTCCAAGAGACAAAGTCTGTGCATTTAGCATTGGTGCGGGATGCGAATAAGTCTATGTTTGGTCGTCCAAAGTATGACACGATGTTTTGAAAACTAGTAGCGGACAGCTCCCACTCGGTGTCCGGATTTATAATCCTAGATTCGACGTCAGCTCGATTTTCTTTAGTATTGACGTAAGACGCGTAGATCCAAATGTTACGCATCTCGCACCATTGCCAAATTCGCCGAGCGATCGCATTTAAGTGGGGAAATTGTATTCCGCCCATGCGATTTACATAGCTAATGGCTGTAGTATTGTCTACCCGTAAAAGTATCGCGCAATTGGTTTCTTTGGATGCTAGGCTCTTGAGTCCGAAAAATGTTGCTAATAGTTCGAGGTAATTTATATGATGATTACGTTCGCTAAATGACCATCCGCCGTGAGCTCGATTTTTATCACATACCGCGCCCCAGCCGGTACGTGATGCATCTGTGTAAATCTCCATTTTATAGCTGGCGTCTCGCATTGGATGCGACGTTGTTTTGATGTTGTTGATCCACCAGGTAAGATCCTCAAGGATAATACTAGGTAAATTAATCTTTCGCTCATAGTTCTGATTTTCTAAAAGAGCAAGGTATTTTTGTCGTTCTAATAGCTTTGTATACGACCAACCATATTTAACTGCCGGACACGCAGCAATAAGATTACCAATCAATTGAGCAAATTCTCTAATAGTGCATGTATGCATGTGTGAAAAATTCTGAACCAATTGCAAGATACTGTTACGTTTACTGTCTGGGAGAGAAATAGTTAGATTCCGAGTGTTAAAAATGAAACCTAAGAATTTACAAATTTGTTGAGGTCGCAATGAACTTTTATCGTAATTTATGACAAAACCTAGGCACTGTAAAAGTTTTAAAGTTTCGTTAATGTTAAACATGCAATCTTCGTAAGTATTGCCAATACATAAGATATCGTCTAAATAGATTACCGAATTAAAGCCTGCATTTCTCAAATGAGTTATAACTTCTCTCATAATCTTAGTAAACACCCTAGGAGCCACGGAAAGTCCGTAAGGCATCGAAGTGAACTCGTAAGTTTTATTATGATTGTTTATCTTAAACTGAAATCTTAAATATTTTCTATGTTTAGCATGAATAGGAACTAGTAGGTAAGCTTCCTTTAGATCAATTGTGGCTAAGTAACCGTTTTGAGGTATTAACTTCGCCGCCGTTCGGTAATCTTCCATCTTGAAGTGACACTTTAAAACATATTTATTTAGTGGTTTTAAATTTAATATAAATCGTTTGCCGCCGCTTGTCTTATTTGCAAGGAATATTTTGGAAACAAATTGGTCTCTACTCGGAAGACATTCCGTTACGGCGCCTAAGTTAACTAGTTTTTGAATCGCTGTTGACATTTCCTGATGCTCTAACTTCGAAAAAGTATTGTGAGGTATTTTTCTTTGATTTACTTTCTTGCAAAAAGGTATGGACAGGCCGTTTTGTATCCAATCTAAAATGACTGGATTGGAGGTTATTTTAGACCAGCAAATAAAAAAGTATTTAATTCTGCCTGCATGTACCTGAGTTACTGCGGTGCCGGGGCACGAGGCCTGATCGCTGCTGCAGGTTTCGACGCTGACTGCTGTTGCGTCGAGCTCGGGTATACGCGGCGGTTCTGTGATATTGCTTTCTTCCCGCCTCGGTTGCCGCGAATCGACGAATACCGGGGCGGGCCGGACCAGTTTCCCGAGTTTGAAGAGCGGTTGCTTGTGGTTTGAGGTCCGGAAGATCTCGAAATAGATTTTTTAATTTGCAGACCCTGACGTTCTATTGCTTTGGCAGCCTTGATCTTATCAGAAAGATTGTTACCAAACAGAGTTTCGTCTCGTACTGAATCTTGAATGATGTGGATAAAATTCTTATCTAGGTTTGGTGTTATGAGTTTAATGCGACTATTCGTGTTTGTTGCATGTAAATCCGAAAGTATGCGACAGGCATTACTTAAATGATTTATGGAAGCTTTCTTGTCTTCGCCGCTTAAAAGAATGTTTAACGCTCGGTTGGCGGCAGTTATGCCCGATCCTAATTGTTGCTGATGGGCAACTAGGATCTTGTCTCTGTTCCTAACAGAGTCCGCTACGGCTGCAGATATTTCGGCATTTAGCTTAGGTGCTTGTAATAACCTACAATTGTCGGGTATGAGGTAATCTTTTAATAAATTATCTTTCTTATCTCTAGGCAAGCCCTTAACCAAAAGCGGAAGCCATAATTTAGCCAAACTTTCGTGGATTTTTTCTCCAAACTCTGAGATGTCACTGGTTGACTCACCGAGGGCTTCTAAAATATCAGGGTCCAACTGTGGATCGCCTGATTCGCCTCTTGTATCCGGTAAAGGGTCAGGATCGGGATCGGGCGCGAGCTCGGGCTCCACGACGGGCTCAGGCTCATTGTTTTGTGGCGCAAGGCTTTGCTCCAAACATTCAGTATCTACAACCAAAATATTTATTAACTTAGTTACTTCAACGAGCGAGGCTCACGGCCTGCTCCAATGAAGAATTTTGTTTCAACGAACGAGGCTCGCGGCCTGTCCTGATGAATAATAATGTTTCAACGAACAAGGCTCACGGCCTTTTCTGTTGAACGTCGATAGCGTGTTCGATAATCGACAAGTGGTATTAGAACACAAGTATTATGTCCATCCACATGTTGTTAACAAATAATGTACACAATGTCTAAAGAAAAAATTATTACGCCTACCTTCGTCATCCGAAGAATCAGATATGATGCGAATACGGCGACGTCGTCCGATTTCGCGTTCTCTTAATTTTCTAATCTTACGTTCGTAATGTGATATTTGATCTTCAGCACTACGTTTCGGCATTGTTCTTTTCTTTTCCTCTTTCTTAAGTTGACGCGTGTTGTTGTCACCGTGCACGAAAAGGGAATGAACTCGGAATGGTCTCGCACCCTGTCCTCGACTCGCCGGAAGTGTAGGTAAGTCGCGTGAAATTCAAATTTCAACTTAGTAAATTGAGTGTCTTTTAAGCGTGCAAAGTCACCTGTAGGTTGAGGGGACTACCTGGTTAATACTTATATCGAAAAATGAAGCGATGAAATATAATAATATGTAACATGAAATGTATGTAATAAGGTTTAATATTACTTCGGTTTAATATAATTAGATATTGATTGCTAGGTATACACTGAACAGATTTTGCAGAAGTGTCAAGTGTGCACACACGGATGGCTACCCAAAGACCCATAGTGTGAAATGGCTCATGTGGTTGAAGGTGTAACACAGTTACACAAAATATATTGCTTAATTACGAAGAGGCCTGAAGCCTTTCATATTCTATTAACATTATCAGCCCGGATTCATCCATTTCTGAACGTCCTCCCCCAACGAATGCCACAATTCCCGGTCTTGTGCCCCCCGCATCTAGTACACTACTGCAACCTTGACCAGGTCATCGGTCCAACTTGTAGTAGGCCTACCAACGCTGCCTCGACCAGCCCGTGGCCACCATTCTGACACTTTACAGCCCCATCGGCCGTTAGTTCTGCGGATATTGTGAGATGAGCTCACCACTTAAGGTTTGCAATTATTCGGACAATTTCAGCCCACCCGTCATTTTTTAGGAATTACTCCGACTTGGTTGTCATAATATAGTTGACTAAGCTTAATTCTTAAGAGTGGTTATTTTCAAAAGGTACAATTTCATATGACATATTTCTCCAGACGTTGTAAAATTTGTCGTAAAGTGACAGAGGCCTATCCCTGGACATTGCAGTTCGTTTGTTTAATGACACATAAAACGAGATATACATATCTGAGTTTCACCATGTGCCTTCATTAAGAAACTTTGAGAAACCACATTAAATTTCCTTTAGTATTCGGTTTCTACAAAGTTTTTGTTTGTTAACAGACCCTAGCAATTACTTATAATTAAATGGGTTTCTTATTTCTCTCAAATAAACTTGGAGATTTTAGACCAAAAGAAAAAATATTTTTCGTTTCTATTGAGCTGATTGAATCCATAGAATCAATCGGCCCGTTGGTAAAAAATCCCATTTCATAATTATTCTATGAATCTTAGAAACTAGGAAGGTTGACATTCGGTACAATAACAACATGATTATACTGATTCTTTTATCAATGAAGTAAAGAATAGATCTCTATAGATTATAGCTATAAGGCTTGATGATGATTCTGGTGGGATAAAACAAGGTAGTCTGATCTTAAGTTAATGGGAAAAGAAGTATAATAAATCACGTACTGGTAATGAAATAGAATTGTCTTATATTTAACTAGCTATGCCTGCGAATCTGTCTGTTCTTCTTGGCTTAATTCTATATTCTTGGCAAATTTGATGGATATCCATCCAAACATTCGCATTTATAATATTAGTAAGAGTGAAGCGTCGATAAGGAGAATCGTGTTAGGTTCGTGTCGGAAGGCAATCAGACTATTGGCGTGTCGATAATGCGTACAAAACTTTGCCGTTAGTTCTTTGATTGTAGCGCCAGTGAAGTCGAAAAACTTAACGCTTCCCTTCCATTCCTTTGCGAATCACAGCTCGTTAGCGTAATTAGAAAAATAATTGTAAGAATCAAAGCAATAATATTATTTCCTTTAATATAATATTTTCATCGGACCCGTACTGACCCTATTTAGACAGTTTTTTTTTATTTATGTATGCTAGGATATGGAGATTAGTGTAAAGTGATTTGGCGATAATTTCAATTGCGATCACATCTGTGTTAGAATATAGTTATAATCTTTGCTTTTTCCAAAGAGGCTGAGAGGTAAATGAGTATTGGAATATTGTTTTACATTGATTACGATGGTTAGAACTCATAGTTAGATGACCTATAAATCAATCGGCCCAATGTGACTTTTTCCCATTAAGCCGATTCATGATATATTCGATCGGCCCGTTACGAAGTATATACTTTTACTAAATTATTAATTAAGTTATTGTTAATTCAGTTTAAATAATAATCGATAGCATCATTCACGTCAGTGAGTTATGACAGAACTAATGCCGAAGCGAAAGTTTAAATTGCAGCCGATTGAACGAACAGCAACAGGCGTCGTTTGCCTCTAATGCAACATAATTTACAACACTTTGTAGTATGTTTGTTATATGGCTTGTTGTTTGTTGTACACGGTGCTTGATCATTGTTATGTGTAGCCTGTTAATACATTTCATCGGAAAGTTAAGTCATGAATATTTTATACTATACTAGCGGACCCGACAGACGTTGTCCTGTCTACACGTCTTTAATTTGAAAATTTCAAACTTTTTTTAATAAGCTAAAATTAAAATTCGAATATTATTTAAAATTTAACACTGCGATGGTAGCGCCGTCTGTCGGATCCAATGTAAAACATTCCAAAATCAATAACTACCAATAAATTAAAAATTAATTAAAAAAACATTGTCCAGCGGACAAAATTGTGAATCTAAACCCATTCCCAGATCCCCTTGAACACACACATAAAATTTCATCAAAATCGGTCCAGTCGTTTGAGAGAAGTTCAGTGACATACACACTCACAGAAGAATTATATATATAAAGACTAGCTGGCTGTGTTAATTAGTAGCCTATGATTTCCTTAGACTATATTCTACATCAATGCCAAATGTCATCCGTTCAATCGTTCTGGAGATACCTTTAATCAAACATCCATCCATCTAAACATTCGCATTTATAATATTAGTAAGATTACTCGTAGAAAGAAGTAAGATTTACTGGTGTACTATATTTAAGATAAATAATTTTTATGTATTTACTTTCTATTAAATTAGATATATAATTATATTAGGTATTGAATAAATTTGAATTAACTATTATATAAAGAATCAAAGATCTAGAAAATTAGTAAGTGCAGGAGAAGTTAATTAAAAGAACGTACTTATTAAACAAAAAAATTATGTTAACATTTTGTTTTTTTAATAAATTTATGAAACATTTATTGTTTGAACTTTTAAACCATTTTGAAAAGCTTTGTTTATTCCAATACCCCTTCAATGTTTGTGATATTACAAAATTAATAACCCTTGTATAGATTAATGAAAACTTTAATAGGACTTGCGCGAAAAGCAACATCTGCGCTTGTTCTGTCATAAACATCTGAGACCAGCCTTCGCTTCAAAGTTAAAAGCATTTGTGATCTTGAAAGAACTTCGAACGTTATTTTAAAATTTTATTATACACACTTAAGCATGATGGTATTTTTGAAGCCTTATAACTTTCGATTTTGAACCAATTAGCTTCTGTTTTAGCTCGGATACTTTACAAAAAAAAATAATGTCAAATGTCACAATAAGCAATTTTAAAATGATAAACATGTTTTGTACCTATTTTTATTCTAAACATAGCGCACAAAACTATAGCATCATTTTACTGGCCTCCCATCTTAATGTTTTGGCTTTTTTGTTACGACTTTTTTTTATCTGTTCCTCCAACGCATCGGTACGGGGCCACGGGCACGCTTTCGCTCTCGTCCGCGGCCCCGTCTGCGTCAGCTGCAGAGGCAGCTCCCTTTCGGGGTATTTGTTACGGCCTGCCAGCATTAAGTAGCAGCAGCACCAAGTAAGGTCTGGCGCCTGCCTACTTGTTTTTAGGACCAATGTATTAATAAATATTTTCATTTATTTACTAGGCTTATAAACAAAAATACTTATCCTTTGTTTTATTTTAATTTATTGCAGTTTAATTAATTTCTAGAAGTAAATTACTTTAAAATCGAGACTTGTAATATTATTACTTTTTTCGTTTTACTTAAGCCTTAGTACGTTGTAATATAAAGCTATCTGAAGGCATGGATTTAAATGGGATTTAGTTTTTTATACTAACACAAAGGGTACAATTTGAAATTTAAATAGGGCGTCTGACTAATCCTGAAACCATCTCACACTTTTACAATTCACTATTGCAACTAATTAAAACTTTAGTTTAATTCGCGATCCCATTATACTTTTAGAATGGCGACGGGTTAACCTACAAATGCGAAAGTCACTAGCTTTTTCACTTGGCTCTCTTTTACACCGATTTTTTTAAATTATTATTTCTGAAAAAACATTTTAACATTAGGTTAACCTGTATTTCTGGAACCAAAATCTACGTTTAAAACATCGTTCTCATCATCTCTGTTTTATCCAAGATAATGACAGGGATGACGATATGTTTTATACAGTGTGTTTCATATCCTTTGTCAATATATTTTTTGTTTAAAAACGTCCAAAAAAAGTGTTATGAAGAATATCCTACGAAAGATAAAGAGCTTATAGATTTATTTTTGGAGCGTCTAAAATTATATACTAAATGCTTTACGGTACACTTAGGTACATTTCTTTTTGATAATGTAATAAAACTTAAGTATATGTAAGCGGTTTTAATAAGCGACCTTAACATACGGTGTAATTGTGGACAATGGTTAATAAAACGGGACAAAAACAGAGTGACTTAAATGCTTTCCTCTTAGCGAGAGCAATTTCCTAATGTTCTCATTTACATCTGTACATGTTCTTTAACAAAATCAGCTTGTTTTGGGCTTAAATAAAAAAAAATTGTATGGAAGAAAAAATATATTTTATTTCGTAGTTGAGTTACGGAGTTATAATGAATTTATTCCTAATTTTTATGTACTTCTCCGGTAAAATTAGTTCCATTATTTCTGATTGTTGTCTATGTTATAAATATCCAGATCAGTACTGCCTTTATGGGATGTCTGGAAACTGACGAATAAATTTTAAGTTAAATTAGAAGTTAGAAAATTAGAATACAAAGTTTTTTACTCTGTACCTATTTTGTATGATGCACTAAAAAGGGAAGTCATTGGCTCTTTTAATACAGGTAACTTAGTTAAGGAGACAAGACTATATTGATACTGTTATCATTTGAGTATGCAACAATCTTTATTGCTTTACCATAAGGTGGCAAAGGAGCGAACTGCCAACTTAAATCGCTAAACAGCGAATTGTTGCCCATAGACATCAGCAGTTGCAGATACGTTGTCTATCTTTAGTCGACGGAGGACGGGATGCACACAAAGAGAATAATAATTTTACCTTCCCATGCTTTCCCGGAATACTTTCACTTCTCATTCTTTCCTTATAAGAAAAAGAATGGAAATGAGGACTAAAACTAAAAAATCTTTAAAAATTTGAATCGAAAATTTATATCATTATTTGATAAAAGCTTGGCCTTTCGTCTCTTAGTTTTAAAAGAGAGATTAGAAAAAAAATCGATAGTCGTCATGTTACTAAAGATGAATGACCTCATTTCATTTGTTTACATCTAGCTCTTATGTTTTGGATACGGAACTAAAAAGTCAAATGTGTTATCAGTAAACATTAAAAAGTTGCATAATAATTTGTTAAAATTATCTTTACGGTATTGAACCATTGACATTTAACGAGGTTATCCTTGCAACTTGATATAACGAAAAAAATTTGCGACATAAACGGTTATATCTTTTGATTAGGTTGGCTTAGAAGTTTTATTTTTTCACAGCACCTAGCGACCGCAGACCTGAACATTTGATATAAATTCCAGCTTGATAGCTTCACGCGTTTTTGGGAAAAAGGGTCTTGACGCGCAGACGAACGGACAACAATGTGATCCTATAAGGGTTCCGTTTTTTTCCTACGAGGTACGGAACCCTAAAAACGTGACTTTTTATTAATAATCGAAAAATTCCGTTTTATAATTGTTTGTGAATGCTTGTAATTTAATTCTAAAAGAAATATATCTTACGAATATTATAAATTCGTAGATTTGGATGGATGTTTGTTTGAAGATATCTCCAGAACGGCTGAACGGATACCGCTGAAATTTGGCATAAATCTAGAAGATAGTATGGAAGAACACATAGGCTACTTATTATTTTTTTTTATCACGCAGACGTAGTCGCGGGCAACAGCTACTACTCTAATATTATATAGAAATATATTCAATGTAGGAATTGCAAAATATATTGTTTATTTTATTTGAATTATCGATAGGAAAAACATATAAAATAATTAACACAAATTCAGTATAACTCCTTTGTATTAAGGGAAACATTACTAAGGTACAATCACGTAAAATTTTAACCTCTTAACCAGTTGAAATTTTAACACAAGCAAAACTGGAAAACTTCTGTTGTTATGATCGCACGTGACTGCGATTTGTGACGTCAACATATGTGTTTTAGACCAAGGAGCACAGGTTGAACAAAACATTACAAATTATGTATAACAGTATATTTAATATGACTGAACTTTTATTATCCCATAATCCTTCAATTATGCTGTACTTAACAACAAATCTATCTGATATTAAGTGAATATTTTGGCCGAAACTACACTAATATTATCTAATTTCTTATATATCCAAGCCCATAAAAAATTTAAAAAAGTTGAAAATAATTGAATACGATTTTCTTTGATAACTACATTGTATATTCCACTTTAGAATAAAATAATAATCGATGTAGATTCAATTATAATTGACGTTGCCATTAACCGTGGGTTTCTGAGAACAATATCCCCATTTCAAACATATTTTTATCACTGTATTACCAAAGATAATGACAGAGATGACGATATATTTTTTATATAGAGATTTTCTAGTATAGTCTCAGAAACCAACTGTTAATGTATTAAGGAATAACTCACATATACATTTCCGATTAGCATTATAACACATGATAAATATTAAAGGTCGTGTAAATGTTACAAAGACAATGCTAAAGTTGATTTATTCTTCCATATAGGTACTTATTAAGATCGTTTAAACCACAGTAAAATAATTACAGTATGCAAACGATATCTCTACAACTATGCTATTCTACAATTAGTTATTTGGCGACGTTACAGCCGTTAATATCGATTAATGGTCAATGCATCCCGATAGGTTCACGTGCTATCACATTTGCAACCGCAATCTCTGTCCATCAAAGATTGCCATCTCTGTCCAAATTGAGCTTGAATATATGGGACCTAAAATCCGGTTTTCGGAGTCGAAGAGATGAAATAATACAAAATTGTTGTTTGACTGATTAGTTTTGATTTTGAAAAGAAAATAACACAAAATTAATAAAGTCTAGGTATCTAATAATTAGAACAGATGACAAGAAAACCCGAAAACAATAGAACTTACTAAATATATACATTAACATGCTATCCCAGATTTGATATGACTTAAGTCCGTCTACCACGAGAAGCAAGCCTAATAATTTTGTATCCTTAATACACTTTAGGTCAATAATATTCTTAAATGATTCCGGACTTAAAATACTATAAATATTCAAAATGATTTATTTCTTATCTTAACTTTATTTCTAAGGAACCACTCCATTATTTCTGAAACATTCACTTTACATTTCATACAATTTCCAGAACCACTTTAATATAAAGTACTTATCCTAATAGATAATTAATTCTTCTTTAGAAATACAAATGTTTTCATACAACTAAGGAAACACTTTTAATTTATATTATAATACTTATTTTCATTTCTTAATTAAAAACTATTTCTCCATATTTTTTTTATTGCCATAATATTAATAGAACTATTATTTATAATTTTATGAATTACTTGCTAAACATATTTTTCTTTGAGTACTCGTCGCAAAATCTTTCCCGAAGGATTCCTTGGTAAGCTATCTATAAATGTAACATCACTTAATCTTTTATAAGCAGCAACTCTTTCTTCTACGAATTGTTTTAAATCATTAGAATTAATACTACTTCCTTCTTTAACTACCACAAATGCTTTAGGAACTTCACCCATTTTTGAATCTGGAACACCAATTACCGCTACGTCTAGTACATCCGAATGCTCTTTCAATACACTCTCTAGTTCGGCTGGTGCTACTTGGAAACCCTTTACCTGAGAAAGGAAAGTTTTTGTTGATAAGCAAATGCCTAGATGCTACAATTAGTCTCATAAATAAGTCCTTTTATGCACGAGTAGAATTACACTAAAAGATACTTTATGTGATTAAACATTCCCAGAATTTTAAATTTTTTGGATTTTTAATCATTTATGATTTTCCGTTCTTCGCTAGAAAGAAGTCTGTTAATTTGAGTATGAATATATTACAATACCTTTATGAGCTCTTTAATTCTATCACATATGGTGACCACACCATCTTGATCAATAGAAGCCAAATCGCCAGATCTAAACCAACCGTCATCTGTTATTGCAGCTTTGGTTGCTTCTGGATTATCTTTGTAGCCTTTCATTACTTGAGGGCCTTTTATTAATAGTTCACCAACCTGAAATTTAATAGTATGTATAAACTATTGCTTTCAAAATCAACCTTATAATAGTCTCAACTGAACTACGGGAACCACTCTACGATGTATAGAACTAAAAATAACACTCGATAAGTCACGTCATTGTTGCGCGTCAGTGCCATATATTTTAGAAATTCTTAATGGAGTCACTTCAGAGCAAATGCATTTTGTCTAACCCTGTCTGAAGGAAAGTTAGAGATATTTCTAGGAAGTCTACTTTAGATGATATTTAGAAAAATCTGTTACCTCGTTCGGTCCTAAGCTTTCATCTTTCGAATTGACTATCCGTAGTTTTGTGTTCGGCAAAGCGACACCAACTGTTGCATAATTTTTAGATCCCAACGGCGCGGTTGTGGCTAAAGGTGACACTTCAGTGAGTCCGTATATTTGTAAGAAATCCACGTCTGACTGAGAAAAAAAAATCACCTTATCATCTTAAAAGAATTTCAACTTATACAAATACTATTTAAATAAAAAATGTGGCTTATAACCTTAGATTTGTCTAAAATTCTGAAAATGTCTTGTTTAGGTAAAGGTGCAGCGCCGCAGATATATGTATGGACGTTCGATAAATCTTCCTTCTTACATTCAGGATGAGAGGCCAAAAAAGATGCTAGAAAAATAAAACAATTTTGGGTTTCAATATTTGAATCCATTATGTCATTTAATATTATATGAAGTGAAATGTTGAAAACATAAATACTCTTTAAAATGATTAGTTACGAATATAATTGAACTTTATGAAATAAAAATGTAAATAATAAACTTATATTTACCTAGAGGAGGAACAAGATGTAATATGCTTGTTTTTTGCTGTTTAATGGCATTAAGAAATGTGTTCTTTTCAAATTTAGGTAATGTAACCACTTTAGCACCCATCGACAACTTATGTAACATGATTACCCCTGAACCATAAATGTGATAGAATGGTAGAACTGCCAAAAGTGACTCTTGACTTGACTCTGAAAAAAAATATAGGTTAAAAAATTAAAGGGTATATAAAATTTCTTGGTACGTGACACCTTTTTCAGAAAAGGCCCAATGAGCCGAAAAATTGCTCCTTACCGAAACAGGCATCTTATCTTATTAAGAATGGCAGTGACTTCTCTAAGAAATATTGTTGTCATTCTGTTCTCTTACATAGAAATAAAATTTTCATAGTTACCAGTAGCAGATTGGCAGTATTTGAATGCTTCACCGTTTTGTTGAGCAAAATTTGCAACCAAAGTCCTGTGTACTAGTTCCACTGCTTTTGGTAGACCAGTCGTTCCACTTGAATGCGGTAAAAGTGCGATTCTATCTATATCTTTATTAACTCTTTGGAGAACACTGGTATCTACATATTCATCGTTTATAAGTTCGTGAAATGATATAGTTCCAGCAGGTAAAGCCTCCGTGTTCGTAACGGTTATAATTGGTATATTAAGTTTGGCTAATTTACAAGCTTCTTTTAGTACTTCAATTGTTTCTGGCATTCCAATGACAATTTTTGGACATGATAGAATTAGTTGCCGTTGAACTTCATCTGCAAGAGAATAATAAGAGTTTTTATATTTTTGTTTGTGAATCCTTATATATTTTTTATAAAGTGTTATCACTATGAATCACTTATTGGAAGATAAGATCGCGTAGCACAATTGTCAAGATATAACAATACTGAGAAAATAATTATTCACATTTATTTTATGCACTTACAACTATTCTTAGAAAAATATTGATGATAATAGTCATAATTATGTAATTAGGTTTCAAAACTAGCTGTCGTGTGCGACTCAAAAAACCTTAATTATGTGTTCTTCCCGACTATATTCAAAATCTATATGTCAAATTTCAGCGGGATGTTTAGCTGTTCTGGAGATATACTTCTAACAAACCTCCATCCATACTTCTAAACATTCACATTTATAATATTATCTTTGCTAGTTTGAATACTTACGGACTGTATAAATGGGATTGATTATGGTGACCGTTGCGCCTGCTTCAAGAGATCCGAGTGTGGCTACAGCGTATTCTGGATTATTAGACATCATTATGCAAGTCACATCGTCTTCTCGGATATCGAATAGTGTACGCAATTTTGCTCCAAATCTCCGAGAATATTTATATAGTTGATGATAAGTATAAGTTCGATTTGTGATTCCACAAACCTGAATAAAAATACGCAATGTTTGTTTAGAAATATTTACACAGTATTACTTATAGAACATTTCCTTAATTTCATCAAGTCGGTTAAATTTAATATACTCTTACCGTGGGTTTCTGATATAATCGCTGTATAAAACATATCGTCATCCCTGTTATTATCTTTGACAATGCAAAGCTAACATGTTTTAAAAGGAGATTTTGGACTTGGAAACCCACGGTTAGTCACTTTGTTATACAAATGCCAAATTCACAATGTACTACTTATGTTTAAGTTAATTCCTCTTTCCGAGGATTTTTTTGGAAACAGATAATTATAAAAATTGAATGTATTTTATCATTATAATATTCTTTAAGTATATTTACCATCGCTGGTTTCTCTGCCCATTTCTCAATATTCTCCCAAATGAAATCATTGACAGTGAGCGAAGGTAACTGAACATCGTTGCTAGGGGAAGATACGATGTTGTCTTTGCTCCACAAATTACGAGAATTTTTGCTAAAATTTCTTATAGATATTAATTTTTGAATGTTCTTTATACCAAAATTAGTTCTTGCCATGTTATCTAAAATCATAATATTTTTTTTAAATAAACAAATGAGTATAGATAATAGCATTATAAAGATTTTTTATAGTTCGAATAAAAAACGACTTAATAAATATGAAACCTTATTAAATTTATTAGATTCCCACAAATTTCCATCTAAACTATTTCATATATTATAAATAAAACAGTATCTTATGAATTGTATATTTCATAATAAAAAACTTACCTCAGTATAAAATAAAACCAAATTCACATATAATCCTTTATATTTCGTGCTTTGTCCACTTCAATATTATAAAGAGAAATATTTGTTTTAAATGTATGAATGTAGTCGAGAGAATGAAACAAAACAGATGTTTATCAAACACTGACATTATACGCAATCAATTCGCACTTTTATAATATTTGATTGCAAAAACATAATTGTTTTATATAACACATTGCAAAGGAAATTCCTCCTAAATAACTTAACTGCTATTATACATCTTTACGTCTAAAATGCTATACAACTCGATAAATTTTATTAGAAAAATTCAAACGTTTTTACATATATTCTAGCTATACATATTAACGTTCTCAAGGAAGCTTCATACTGTTTTTTATAAATAAGATACATTTTTCATACTTTTACGTCTTTAATCACAAACATTAAATAAATATGTAAATTTATTTAAGCAACATGATTGATGAATATTATTTTTATTATTAATAACAAAAAACGGTTGTCTCTTAGATTATTGGAAGTTGTCATGAAACGAATAGCATTTTAATTAATATCTACATAGTAATATGCAGCTTCGGAGGGTCAGTGGTGAAGAGCTTGACTTGCAATCTACATGTCCTGGGTTCGAATCCCGCCATGTACCAATGTGTTTTTCGATTTCCGATTTACATATGTACATTTATCCGACGTTCTTACGGTGAAGGAAAACATCGTGATGCAACCTTCACATATCTGAGAAGAAATTCAAAAGACATGTGTGAAGTCAACCAACCCGCATTTGGCCAGGGTGGTTGACTATGACCTAATCACCCTTAACTTAGGGTAGGCTCTGAGCCGGGGACGTATAGTGAGCTGATGATGATGAATATGCCAATGGAATTGTAATCTTGTACTTTTAGACATCATTAGTTAGAACCCTTTGGTGCGAATTCGTTACCAAGTCAAGTGTCAGATCGATTAGTAAGGGGACATAAACGTTGATATTTCAATAAGGCTAGATGTTGCGCCGGTACACCGGCACAGTGTCGGATTTTCTTCCTAACAGTACGGAGATGATTTGCCGATGGCATCATCACGTCGCGCCTTAACTAGTAGATACCCTGGCGTTATTTGGCGGTACTGGTAACCTGCCGTATACCAATGTCTTATTTCTATATTCGAATTTCATATGTAAACCCCGAAGTTTTTGCGATGATGTTAAATCATATATACTATTTTCGAAGAAATTTAAAGATATGTGTGACGTCATCCAACCCACACTAGGCCAGCGTGGCTGACTAAGGCCTATTTAACCCTTATTATAGTATGCTTGAGCCCCTCAGTAGGGAATTATATTGACATGATGATAGACTTATATCCCTCGGTCGACAGACTTACTTAATTTCGCTAAGACATTCAAAGTACCAGTTTTGCTGCAATAATGTACGTCTGCGAAACGGGATTTTGGTCTATTTCTCAAGTTATTCCAAAATATTGGATACATTGATTATTTACAACACAAGAAACACTTCTTATTAAAATTATAAATAGAACTTAGAATTTAAATAAATTACTGGTCGCGTTTAAACTCGGTCGGAGTTTGAACGTTTACACGACGACTCCTTACATTAGCTCTTTAGTGTTTCGCAGGTGCACGACTCACTGCCTCCATTGCGACAACGAATCGTGTTCATACACTACATTTAACAATTGCTACTCGATTAAACTCGAAGGATGTTATTCTTAAAACGACGAAATTTTGTTAAGAAAATCATTGTATCAAGGAAAATCACATCAACGTTGTCGAGAACATTTTTAACATAAGCTGTGAAAAGAATCAATGATTTTTTTTCGCTGAAAAATATGTAAAGACCATATTTTATTACAATATATCTTATTATTTCCTAATATTATGAATATATAAAAGTTTGAATGGAATGGATTACGACGCAATTCCAAAACAACTAGACAAATATTGGACGGAAATAGTTTAAAGTCACGAATAGTACACACGCTTTCTTAAATTAAAACGACACAGACGTAATCACAGACGACTGAATAAATAAAGACACATTGAACAAAAGACACTGAGACACATACCTTCCACATTTAACTTGCTTCACCTACATTTATACATCACTAGCTATCAGCCGCGACTCCGTCCACGGAGATTAAAAAAACTTGATATGAGTTCTACCAGACTATGTTCTACATCTATGCCAAATTTCCTTGAGATTCATGCAGACGTCAATCTAAACTATTATACTATTAGTAAGATAGACTGCGTGACAAACTGACTGAATATTTACGTTACAAAAGAGACTGGTAGAGGTCGCCTTTGAAGTAATTAGACCGACCACGTTAATTATAAAACCAGTCTTAATAAAACTCGTTACTTATTATTTCTGGAATACCTGATAATATTGAAATTACTATCCTAAGTGTGGAATTTATTTGCTATTATTAAAATTATATCTGCTAATATTTATAAGCTTTTATTTAATAGCTATGAACGCAAGTTTGCTTGGAATCTTGCAACTCATTTTTGAAGCAGATGTCTTTAACCGATTAAGTTGAATTAATATTAAAATGCACCGAACCCAATTAATATGGTCTTGACAAGAAAAAATAAATTAAAAAATATGAAAATAGAACACATAAGGAACTCCAAATAGAACTGACAATACCTTTCAATAAGTCACGTGATTGTTGCGCGTCAGCTCCATAAAATGAAGTTCTCTCACGAAGTGGAATCGCTTCGAAGTGAATGGACTATGTCTACCCCTCTTAATGTGTCTATTTATATTATTTTCAAAATGTATGTTAGCTTGTCAACACCATATTAAAAGCGTCAATAGCCTAATGGTTAAGGGTACGGATTTCCGATCACGAGGTCGGGGGTTCGAATCCCGCCATTCGACTATTGTCGTAAACCATATCCTAGCACAAGCCTAGAGCTTATTTGGAATGGTTAAAGAAATATTAGTAAATTTACAAAAAAATCTGCTAATATTTAAAAAAAAATATTAGGTTCGGTGAATTTTAATATTAAAAAATTCCAGACAGCTATTTGTTTTAAAATTCTTACACAATACACCAGTAAATCAATTTCAACAAAACATATTTCAACAAACAAAGGTAACTGTTGAAATTCCTTTAGATGAATTTGTTCTATTAGTAGTGTGTTCGTTTTGAACTGAACATAAGTTAATTTTAGCAGTTGTACGTGGCGCAGTAAATTTATTAGTGAGTCAAGCGCTGTTGTGAATTAATTTGAAACGTGCCAATGATTTACAACCGCTTGTTCGGCGGTAGTTCGGCAGTAGTTCGGCGGTAGGGGCCAGTTGCCGACTGCAATTACCATTTAAAGGGTTAAATGTTTTACCTATGCACATTTTAAATATCGTCCCACAAATGTAATGTATGGCGCATCATACATACATCATTAATCCATAAGTAAATACATTAATTGTATAATAAATATTAAAAACTGGAATGTATGACTAAATTAAAATGGTTACGAACTGAAAGGTATTCTAGACAATTTTCTTTGTTATGTCGTTCTATATTTCGTTGATTATGTGTTAAAAATAGTATTTAAATTCAAATTAAAATGTAGCATTAATTTGAAATGTTGCAATGATTTGTTAGTTCAATTTACGTGTAATTCGGTTGCGGCCGGCATCTCGCGTGGTTTATTGAGCATGTATATTTGCATTTTAGAGTCATGGAAAGTTAGCGTTACCTTTAATGCACCTATTACGTATTATATAAGACTCGTATATCATGTATAGTTCTTTTCACATATCTCAGTAATATTACAAATACAAAAGTTTAGATGGATGGATGTTTGTTAGAAGGTATCTCCAGAACGACTGCATGGATCTCGCTGAAAATTGGCATAGTTGTAGAACGTACTCCTTTTTTTATAATTCTGCGCGGACGGAGTCGCGTGGGTCAACTATTTTCTAATATATGTGTAAAGCTTATTTTTATCTGACTTGTGATAGTTATTCTTTTGATGAATTTGTGTCATATTTTGTTCCGTAAAACATTTTTAATAAAAACTGATGTACATACTTTATCGATATATTTGAATATTTGACTGGTGCCTTTGATTCGAAATACTGTAATACCAAATTTATGATTTTTCCTCTAAACCATTGTGCATGCATGAAAAAATGCAATTCGAGTTTACAGTGAAATTTTAATTTAAGCTACACCCATACAACCAGTGACTGGCTTTATGTCGGAAGCATAAAAGTTATTCGAAAAATATTACAGTATTCATTCTTGCGTGGCCGAAATTTTTATGGATATTTTATATTTTTTTGATCTAAAAAAAATATCCCGCGTTGTAGTTGTAGGTTGGTCAGATTTACAAATATGGATAGTGTGGTCACAAAAACCGTCTAGTTTGCGAAGTAAATAGTATATCAAATTTTGTGAATAATGAACATTATTTGGTAAAATTTCACGAACCAGTAGATACAGCTTTATAATTTGAAATCGACAGAGTATTTTTTTTATATAAAAATTTATGAAACGTTCCAATTATAATAACAAATTTATCTTTTAAACATGTTTGACTCTATGGGAACGTTTTTTTTACCTTATTACTTTATCTTACTAATTTTATAAATTTGTTTCAGCGTGGCTGTATGGATGTTGGTTATTACGTAACATCACAATAAATTTGAATTAAATATGGAATAGACATAGATAGCCTGGAATAGCGCATAGATTACTAATTTAGTTTTTTTTTTAAATTCCGTACTAACGGCGTCTCGCGCGACAGCCAGTCATGTGACATGTCAAAGGGCAATTTAACTTTCGACTTATTGGTTCTGAGCTTAAGTTCGCGAAGTGGAAAATAAGTCCCATTCAAGCGCCGCTAACCAATATTCCACTTGAGCTGAAAATGTCAAACGGAAACCATTGTACTGAAAAAATGTTAAGAACAAAATAAACCTTGTTGTTTGTTTCTCTTTTATTGTGATTTAATTTAATTTTATTATCGTTCTGGATGATTTGTTTGATAGCATATTGAAATAAAGAAAAAAAAGGTGCACGATAAGTTTCATTTGTTGAACCAAAAATCTAGTAGGGATTTTTACATTTGGAGGTGGATTGTCTGTTTGTAATATAGAGAAAAATATGATATTTCGTATATATATTTGTGTTGCTTATAATCAAAAATGTATTTTAGGTATATTATAGGCGTAACGTAGTCACGGGCGATCGCTAGTCTCAGTAATATTTTAAATGCAAAAGTTTAGATGGATGGATGTCTGTTAAAAGGTATCACCAGAACGGCTTAGTCTACTATTCGCTAGTCTTGAAGAACATATAGGTCACTAAGTTTTTTTTTATTTGCGCGGACGGAGTCGCAGGCGACAACTAGTTTTAATAAAAATTACGTAATGTAACATCAATGTCAAAATTAACCACAATTAAAACCTTCGGAGACCTTTTAATTTTCCTCACTTTGTGCTCCGGTATATCTACAGCAATCTAAACCTAGTGTGTAACCCGCTGTAAACCAAATTGCCCATTGTAAACTTTATAGTCTCTGCATAGTTTATTTTTGTATAGCTGTATAAAACTTTACGTCTATTGTGACTACTATCAATTTTACTATACTTGTGTTTTTCTATAGCATTTACGACTTCGGAATGGTACTAGTGTTGAATTTAATATAACACTGCTTTCTCCATGTTCAAACTGACGAGTCAAATTGTTTTTTGTCTTAAAGTCTTTAATTTGGAAATATCTTGTTTTATAACATAAAACAAAAGATTTTGTTTTAAATTAGCACTTCAATAGTTTCAGTTGTCATGATTAACAGTGTGTTTCTAAGACCAATTTCTGTATAAAAAATATTGTCGTCCCTGTCTTTGATAAAATAGAGATTGCAATATGTGTAAAACAGAGACTTTGGTTTCAGAAACTCACGGTAAGTTAAGAATTCTCTGGCAATCTTAAAATTAAATTGATTTTGAAAATATTTCAAACGAACATCTCAAAAACCAACTTTAATCAAATTATTGCGGATCGAATTTTAAAAATGCAAAAAGATTACTCAAATTTATAAGAAAATAATATTAATTGCATTTACATTTTGACTTCTTTTGATATATTATATGTTTATCTACGATATTAATCGTTTAGACAACGAATAATTTGCTTTTAAAAATAAACAGTAATAAATAAAAAAATTAAATTTACATAATATTTTCTACTCAAGAATAATAAATCAAAATGTATCCGCAGTTATTAAAAAATGTCGTAAAACAAATATGATAAAGAATTCGTCATTGTATTTTGCCTGCAACTTCATCCGGGTGGATTAAAAAAACTTAGTAAGTAGTGTGTGGGCTATACTCATTCGCAATTTCAGATGCATACTTTTAATCGACGCAGAAAGAAACGACTAGAAAAAGGATATATATAACCTTCCTATACTTCCTATCCACCTCTCATTTCCATCCTTTCCTTATAAGAATAAAGTGGAAAGCGAAAGGAGCCTAAAATAGGCCTCTGGCACGCGCACTCATCAGACTGTACACGGAATTGCTTCGGGTATTGCACCGGGTTAGCCGGTCCATTCATCCAACAGATGTTCTTGCTCTACCTAAGTTCACTGTTCGTTTTACGTAGGATATAATTGTTTAATTTTTAAAGGATAATAAACACTTAAAGAAATAGATATTTAGTCTTTTTATAATTCTACGCAGATGAATTCGCACGCAATGCCAACATTACTATACAATTACTAGCTGTCGCCTGCGACTCCGTCCGCGTGGGATTAAAAATAGATGTTGGCCGATTCTCAGACCTACTCAATATGGTCACAAAATTTCATGAGAATCGGTCAAGCGGTTTCGGAGGAGTATGGGAACGAAAATTGTGACACGAGAATTTTATATATAACATATTACACATATCAGTCCGTCAAATATCAATTTTATTTCTAGCCTACAATTTAATATGAGAGAAATTTAAAATATTTGTAGGTAAACGTACACCAGTGGTTACAAATTATCCGAAGGAAACTCTCTTGATTTCAACAACGTAGAACTGCTTCGCCACTGAACATATTCCACTGAATACCAATAAGCATATCTCCCAAGCGACTTGCAACACAAAATATTCAACATTTCCTAGAAAACAGTTGAATTTGTTAACTGCAGACTTCGTAGAGTTTTTCTAGATTTAAGTAAATATTATTTGAATAAGTATAAATGTAAATTAACTTTATTATAATGAATTACCAACAATTATTTCTCTAACGTTTGTAATTTGTACTATGAATTCAAGTGAGGTAATAGAGTCGTTTCAAGTCCAGGAATTTAACAGCCCTTTGTCCGAAATACATGTATAAAAATGTATCTCTTTAAAGCCTCATAACAAAACTATAGATTAACAAAAACAACTAATTATAATCTTACTATTTTACGAATATTCCAAATAAAAATGTTTAGATGGATGGATGGATATTTGTTTGAAGATGTCTCTGTAACGGCTGCGTGGATCCCGGTGAAATTTGGAATGGATATAGAACATTGTCTGGAAGAACACATAGGCTACTTATTAATTTAGTTTTTATTCCGCAAGGACGGAGTCACGGGAGACAGCTAGTCTTACTAATATTATAAACGCGTAAGTTTTTATGGATGGATGTTTATTAGAAGGTATCTCCAGAACGGCTACATGGATCTCGATAAAAATTTAGATGTAGAACATACTCTGGAATAACATATATTCTACTAATAAAGTTTTTTGTTACATCCAGGCAGACGTACTCACAGGCGACAGCTAGTATTTAAATAACACACACACATGCATTACTCCTGTATGTAAAGAGATAATGTATATACATTTCTGCCTATTAAACCTGTATATAACATAACATCACTTTAAGAAACATTGGCGGAAGCACTTTGCATAAAAAGGATTACCGCTCCGTAAGTTTTACGTGTTTATTTACTTACCTTACCTTCATCCTTTATCAGCTTGAAGCTGCTCATAATTTTCTATTATTCCTTTATTTTTTCATACATTCTTTCTTTCTTAAAATGTCTAAAGTAGTATCCAAATATAATAGTGGAATGAAAACTTAAACGTAAGTCGACGCAGAACATAGACTGGAAGAACACATAGGCTACTAATTAAGTTTTTTTTTAATTCTAAAACGGTGTCGCGGGCGATAACTAGTTATGTTTATTAAGACATCTTCACGTATAAGCAGTGCCAGATGCCTTAACTTACTTCAAAAATAGCAATAATTGTATATTATTCGCATAAAACGTTATACTTAGAAATAATACGTGACAAGAATGACAGTAGCATTTTATTTTAATTTATTTTATAAAATACTAGCTGTCGCGCGACTTCGTCCGCATGGATATATAAAAAAACTTAATTAGTGTAGCCTAGCTTAAGTGTGTAGTATGTGTTCTTTCAGACTATATTCTATACGTATGCCAAATTTAATCAAGATCAGTTCTGCCGTTCTAGAGATATCTTCAAACACCCATCCATCCATCCACATCACATCCATCTAAACATTCGCATTTATAATAATTGTAAGTTAAATAAAAAGGAGCTCTTTAAGGCATCAATTCGAAAAAAAAATAATAATAATAAATAGTATCCCATGTACGTCTCCTGGCTCTAAGCTACATCCTCACCAATTTTCAGCCATATTGGTAAAGCCGTTTTTGAGTTATAAATAGTGTAACTAACACGACTTTCTTTTATATATATAGATCATATTTTTTTTTAATATGTTTGTTTTTTTTTGTCTTAAATACATTACAATATATTTATATATTCTGTATAACGCTGAGGCAGATTTTAAGTTTGTGTAATTAATTAACTTTGAGCTCAGTAAAGATCTCTTAGTGGAAATTTGGTTCAGTTTAATTTATGTTCACGTGGATTGGTAGCCAACCGAGTGCAATTAGCATTTATAACACTCTGCTTGTTTGAGGCTCTCTTTGCTAACCGTCAGTTAAATTAACATACTATTTCTACTGGAAGGTAATAAAACTTGAGTCTGAACAACCTTCTATAAACATGTCTTTATGTTGGCTAATTTAGTTTTATATTTTCTAACCAAAAAGGTTACTGGGAAAAACGGATGTACATTTTTATTTTTTATTTTTGAAAATCATACGACAGTTCTACGTAATAAAAACATTAATCAATAAAATATGTATTAAAGCAGATCATAGATTCAATTCCTAAAGGTGAAACACTTCCGCGAAAAAGTATTTTAAGAAATCAAACTGAAGTCCCTGAATAATTTCCTGTAGCAATCTTTTTCGTTTTCTAATCTTGGACGCCTGAAGAAATGGCATAGCAATAAAGTGCTTGGAACGACGTTGCAAATCTAATGATAGCAGTAATTAAGGAAAAAGAAATCTTGGATTGCAAATGTGCAAGTTAATCGCTCTTTTTATAATTTAGTGGAAATCATTAGTTTTTTCATCATAATCTTACTATTATTATAAATGCGAATGTTTGTTTGAATGTATCTCCAGAAAGACTGAAAGGATTCCGCTGAAATTTAGCAAAGATGTAGAACATAGTCTGAAAGAACACATAGACTTCTAACATTTTTTTTTGATTTCTTGCGAACGGAGTCGCGGGCGACAGCTAGTATTGGGTAAAATTAATAAAACTACGGTGTAACATAGTTAAAATACTTATTTATTAAAAAAATCAGTTTATAGTTGACTATATATGTTTCAATTATTCACTCTTTCTTTTTAATAATTGGAGTAAACACGAGACAAATTATGTTTCCTTTCTTAGAGAGTACTAAAGCTTTGAACGTGAATTCACCGTAGAAGAACGAGGTCCCGATATAGTTATGAATTATTTCCGTGAAGTTCAAATTACAGTTGTACGTTCCCTGGAGAATAAATGGATTTTGTTAAAAATACTTTTTGTTAAACAACTGCACTTTTGTACCACTGGAATCTCACAAGGTAGTTGCTGGTTTCTCTTATTTATACGTGTTATAAAATAATAAAGATATATTACCTAACTTAAAAATCAGACCTAACCTAAAAAATTTCATTAAAATGAATGCCAAAGTACTTGAAGAATACAGTAATTATTTTACTTCTTATTAATGTTATAAATGCGAAAGTTTAAATAGATGGATGGATGTTTGTTAGAAGGTACATATCTCCAGAACGGCTGCATGGATCTCACTGAAATTTTACATAGTTGTAGAACGTACTCTGGAAGAACAAATAGGTTACTAATTAAGTTTTTTTTTAAATTCCGCTCGTACGAGGTCGCTGACGACAGTTGTCCTAAATATTGAAAGAGTTCAAATTACCATAGCATGAATGTAGCAATATTCTTATGGACTGACCTTTTTGACAACACAATTTTTGGCACCAACATAAGTTTCCAATACCGCAGCAAGTGCGAAATGTTGGCAAGGCTTCACAACAATGTAATTCCAGAGTAGGGTTTTTCGTTTTTCCTTAATAGCAAATACGGACATTTTTACCTGTGAAATTGTACATTTTGTAAAAAAAAAATCTTATTCACAAATATCCGAATGAGGAAAATTCTAAATATGATTAACATATTTTCGACGTATATTAAAATTCGTAAATATTTTTTACTTACTTCTTCTATTAGAGTTTGATCAAGGAAAGTAAGATTCACTATACCTCTGTATATATTATTATTTTCAATGATCAATTCAGAGGTGTATTTAGTTAAATTCACCGATTTCGGTCCATGACAGGCGTCAAAATTTTTCCATTCAGCAACATAAGGGCCCTGCGAATTAAAAACAATTGAAATCACGAGGTTCCACTGCCGATACAAGTACAAAAACAATCGACTATTGAATTTCTTAACTATCATCCTCCTTTTCTTCCTAAAGGATCGGCACAGAACTAAACTTACTAATTTTATAAATACGAATATTTAGATGGTTGTTTGTTTGAAGTTATCTCCTGAACGGTTGAACTGATATCGATGAAATTTTGCATACATATAGAACATAGTCTGGAAGAACACATATGCTACTAATTATCTTATTTTTTAATTGCGCGCGGACGGTGTCGCAAGCGTCAACTAGTCTTCTATACATCTCTTACAATTCCTCCTTATAATCCATAAATCAGCCGTCATGTTTAAAACAACTCTTCTCTCACGCACATTAGGAGCATTCATCATCATCGTCAGCTCACTATACGTCCCCACCGAGACGCTCGAATCCTACCCTACGTTAGGAGTGACTTGGCCTTAGTAAACCACGCTGGCCTAGTTCGGGTTGGTTGACTTCACACATATCTTTGAATTTCTTCTCAGATATGTGCAGGTTGCCTCACGATGTTTTCCTTCACCGTAAGAACGTCGGATAAATGTACATATGTAAATCGGAAATAGAAAAACACATTGGTACATGGCGGGATTCGAACCCAGGACCTGCAGATAGCAAGTCAAGTGCTTGAACCCTGAGCCACTGACGCTCTATTTATATTTCTGTACCTTTCGCATATTCCAAGATTAAACTTACGTAATTATTTGAATCCTTCATCATGGACGCAGCACTAGTACAGATACAAAACAGGACGGGAAGTAATATTATTATACAAAACATTTTATACTTGATTAAAGCGGAATGGCGTCTCGCCAAAACGTAATAAAACTCCAAATATGTTCCTGTGCGAATGCCAAAACGTTGAAAATTAATGGTTATTTAATGCTCAAATTAAATGAGAACAAACAGTAGCTCTGTTTGTTCTCATAACAATTGTATATGTGATGTGAATTTAATGATGATACACAAAGTAATAGTTAATTTAAAAACCTTAAAATAGATTAACCATGGGTTTATGAGACCAAAATATCTTTATAAATCATATCGTAATCCCTGTCATTTGACAAAACAAATATGTAAAATGTTGCAAACTAAGATTTCGGTCTCAGAAACCTTATTAATTATCTTCTAAATCAGTTGAATAAAAAAGAAAATATACAGCAGGTATATTAAAGCTAAAAACTACGGGATTAGTAATCCAATATTTGTTTTATTATCCACTTCCTCATGGCGGATACGATGATATAAGTAGGTTTTGATTGAAAATTGATATCTTATTGACTACGTTCAACGTAAGATATTTTTCTTAAAAGAATATAAAGGAACTTTGATGGTAATTTCCAATCATATCTAGAAGTATCTTATTGAATTTCTTTGAAGTGCGGGCATTACTGCAATATTGTATGAAGTTATTAAACAATATTTTTCTTTAATAAATTAATTTTAACATATTTATTTTGTACAAACTGTCGCCCGCGAATCTGTCCGCGGGGGATTAAAAAAAACTTAATTAGTAGTCTACCATACCATACAACATTTATATATATAAAATATATATATATGTAAATGTCTTCTTCCATAGGATGTTCCAAATCTATGCCAAATTCAGAGAGATCCATACAGCTCTGAAGTTACATTCGAACAAACAAGCAGCAATCCATCCACAAATTTGCATTTTTTTTTTAAAACAGAAGGGGGCAAACGAGCAGCGGTAACACCGAGGTGTTCAACGACGCCCATGGACATCAGGAATAACAGAGGAAGCGCAGTTGCGTTGCCGGCCTTTGAAATGATACGCTCGCTTCTTGAAGGACCCCAAATCGTAGCGGTTATAATATTAGTAAGATGTATCTAGGAATATTGATTACATTTTGTGAATAACAATTTGACTATAACTGTAGTTTGTTTAATTATATTTATAATTATAATTTTGTTTTGATTCTTTTACTATAATTGATAAGAAATATAAGATAAGAAAGTTGTCTTATTATTTGTTGTCTGAAAAAAATATTAGAAAATTTACTGATATTTCTTTAACCATTCCAACTAAGCTCTAGGTTTGTGCTAGGACATGATTTACGACAATAGTCGAAGGGCGGGGTTCGAAGTCCCGACCTAATTGTTGGAAATCCATACCCTTAACTATTAGGCTATTGGCGAGTTTGACATAAACTCTGTAAGGTAAAAAATCAAATAAATTATTGATCGAGTAAGCCAGTTTCTATGAGATGTTTTTTTCTAAAACTTGAATATAACTTATTTTACAACAATTACCCGAGGGAATAACAGAATATATTTTGCTACACAAAATTTGAGTTAGCATTTTCCTGTTTCAATTCTGAAGAAATAATATTGTTTTTGGAGGAAATAGGTGCATAACGGATTTATTGATATAAAATTTTTATTTTATAGACTCTGGTTGAATTGGGGTGAATCTTTAAGAGAAATTATTTGTAAGTAGCTGTCCCCCGCGACTCTGTCCGTGCGGAATTAAAAGAAACTTAATTAGTAGCATATGTGTTCTTCCAGATTATGTTCCTTACTATGTCAAAATTCATCGAGATCCGTTCAGCCGTTCTAGGCATAACTTCAAACAAACATCCATGCATCTATGTATACATTCGCATTTATAATATTAGTAAGCTTACTAAAAATACAAAACATAATTTTTTTTCTACAAATAACATAATATGATTTTTTTTTCCTTGGATATATTCATATGTTTACGAAATACGTCTAAAGAATTTGTTGTGCTTCGATAACTTAGTAATAAGTTGACCAAACTTTACTACGGAACTTTCCTTATCAATTACGAGCTATGTACCTTTTTGTTTGGCATTACTTTTACTTGTTTTATTAGATACTAGCTGCCGACCGCTGTTCCGTCTTCGTGAAATTAAAAAAAAATTTAATTGGTAGCCTATTTGTTATTCTTATCTTTGTTCTAAATCTATGCCAAATTTCATTGAGATCCGTTGAGCCTTTCCTGATATACCTTTAAACAAGCCTCCATAAATCTATCTAGTCTTATCTATAACCTTGAAGTTGAGTTGACATTTCTTCTACTTCAGTTACTCCACTTCATATTTGTATAACGAGGTTATATAATATTTCTTTACAATAATAACTTTAACCAACACAATTCAATCAAAAGAAAAACAATTTAAAAGAGTAAAATATGTAATTCGACTAAAACATATCTGTCAATAACTATTCACGTATAAAATAACAATATTTCTCCCCTTAAATCTTTATTCCCCCTTATATCCCGTCGTGCTATTGTGGTTAATAATAACTCAATATTGTTCGCTTTTACAATGCTAGAATAATCGGCGGACGTTATTAAAAAGGTATAGATTTATCACATTTATTGTATTTGGATTTTTATATGGGAATCCACCAAAAATGTTACACGTTGTTATATGATGATATGTTTATATGAGAAAAAGTATCAAGGGTCTTCTAAATAGACACTATTTGGTTTTTACATGAATTACAAAGTACAAAATTATATTCAATGTTAGCCTAATGATGAAAAGCATGCAAAAAAGGTAATAATATTTTTTGCTATTAAAAATTCAAAGGCGTTTCGAATTAAACTCATAACATGAAATAAAAATAAACATTTTTGTAGAATGATATTTATAAGACTAGTACCAATAGATCTTAAAATTCGATTATCAATTCCATTCAGAAACTATGCTTTCAAATTATTTGGTACTGATATTAGTGGTACTAAATTGTAAAGTTAAATATAGGTTTATCAGAATATTTTATGAAGACTGTTTTTAATTTGTAGTTGGATACCTAATTATATCGTTCTACTACAGTGAAGGTAAAAATGTGGCAGTTGTCAATTTCCTTCTATTTAACTATTCAGATAAATATGGTCCAAATGAAACGTTGATTTTTCTTAACCGCATATTTAAAAATGCCAATTGTTTATCAAATTCTTGCCTAGAAATAACAGATACATCGCTTTTTAGAGTATTACATGTGGTCTGATTAAAAAAGTGCCGTCTATCCTAGTCCGTTTATACTTCTAAATTTCATTAATTAGGAAATAATGGAATTCTTTTTCGCTATAGACTTATAAGATTGTTTTACATGTTTCTGTGCAAGTTTCATTCAGTATTAGGTGATTAACGTATTCTTTTTGCATACTATACTACCATTTTGTCTATTTGTAACGAATCAGGTAACTCTCTCTCTCTCTCTCTCTCTCTCTCTCTCCCTAGCTTGCATCCCACAAGGTGGTGGGGTCAGCTTTCCCAATCCGTCTCTTCCACTTCGCTCTGTCCATGACATCTTCTTCTGAGACTTGGCACTCACTCATGTCTTTCATTACTACATCTTTCCATCTCGTTTTGGGTCTGCCTCTGGATCTGCGACCAGGGAGGGAAAGTTGTAGTGCTAAATTACCGATGTAGTCTGGCGGCCTCCTCCTTACATGACCATACCATCGAATCAGGTAACATATATTCTAATTTATCGATTCGGTATCGTCTACGCTAAATAATTGTTAGTTACGATCTAGCAATTACAGTTCAAATTGTTGGTTATGATTCTAAACTAGCAATGGAAAATCATTTTTAAATGTCTTTGATAGACATAATTTCAGAGTAAATCGTACAATTAATTTACTACTTGGACTGCGTTTTTTCTAGTTATAACTTTTTTAAAGTTAGAATTCTTGATTTACGTAAAATAAGACTTCGGGAAGTATTTGTTACGGACCCGTTTATCGATTTTGTATTAGTCCAATTATTTCATAGTATAATCCTTTGTTTGGCCCTTTTATCTGTATTTGAAATGTTTGATGAATGTTGGTCAAACGTATTTGTCAAAACATTTGATTTTTTTACTGGGCTCTTGGGGTAAATCTATGTTACAATAAATTTTCTTCGATTTAATCACACACTTTAGTTCCTGTCCTGTTCGTTTTATTTCATCGTATTTTTTTTAATGCAATCAGTATTAAAGTATTATACATCATCATCATCAAATCACTATACGTCCCCACCGAGGGGCTCGGAGCCTACCCTAAGTTAAGGGTGATTAGGCCATAGTCAACGCTGGCCAAGTGCTGGTTGGTTGACTTCACACATATTTTCGAATTTATTCTCAGATATGTGCAGGTTGCATTACGATGTTTTTCTTCACCGTAAGAACGTCGGGTAAATGTACATATGTAAATCGGAAATCGAAAAACACATTGGTACATGGCGGGATGCGAACCCAGGATCTGCAGATTGCAAGTAAAGTGCCTGAACACTGAGCCACCGACGCTCCGTATTAAAGTACTCATAATAAAAAACCAAAGTTAAATCTAATTAATTTATTTAATAAAGCAAAGCTATAAACAGCGATTTACGTACAATAGTTTATCTTACTTTAATTTTATATTCACATAGAAACACACTATAAGGAATGTCTTAAAACCATCTATTAATTAATGATAAATATAAGATGCCAATAAAAGAATTAATAATGGAAATGACGTCATATTTGAACTTGAATTTGATTGCCAGTAATTTTCATCTTTAGATGAAAGCATCAATGAATCTTCTCTTTTAGGTAATTTTTCACCAGGACAAGGTAAAGAGTCTATCGGTACATCAACTAATACTACTTCATTAGATGCAGTTTTCTCTGTAGTATCCAATTTATATAATGGATTATCAGGGTACAATTCATCATCAGTTTGTTGGAACACATCACCATTAGTACCAAGTTCGAATACCTTTTCTACTTTATCTTTTACGTCTTGTTCTTCTTTGAGTTCTTCATTCCTGTCAAATGTACATGTGATTGTGTTCAGTGCTAATTTAAGTGGTTCACTTTTTGTTTCGTTTCTTAGAGTTAGCAACCAAATTAGTTGACAATCGCAGATAAAGTTGTTACCTGCAAAATAAGACATATATTTTAAAATCATTTAGAAAGAACAGCGCGCTTTCGTTACCAAGTCAAGTGTCAGATTGATTAGTGAGGGGACATAAACGTTGATATTTAATAAGGCTAGTATTGCGCCGATACACCGTGACAGTGTCAGATTTTCTTCTTAACAGCATTAATAACATAATAAAACATCTAAATTAATTAACGAATGTTCCCATGGGTGTTTACTCGTAACACAAAACTAAGCACAAAAATATACAGAGGCAGTCAAAACGTATGCTAACGAGGATCAAAGTAATACCAGTAAACTAAAATCAAGTTTCTGCATTTATTCAAATATTATTTTACTAATAACTAGTTTATAAAAGCTTTGACTTGTTGACAGCAAAGGGAATAAATTACACAGTAATATTATGTTTGCACAGTTAAATAGTTCCCATTCGTTGCATTCAAAAGGTTATTTTGTTGTGAATTTGCTGAAGGGGGACTTTTGTACTCAAAGTTGAGAACAGGGGATTAAAGCACCAAAGGGGATTGATATACATTCTATTGTTAGGGAAACAGAGTTAGTTAACCGTAAATGAACAGTTAGTGGTATTATTAAAGCTGTAGAAGCAATCTTAAAGCCACCCTTACTCTAGTATTACATGTTACAAGCTTATCCAGTTAAATTTCGGAAATGTGTCTAATTAATTCTATCAAATTGTCATCAGATTTTATTAACTCACCACTTAAATAAAGTACTGAAGATTTGTCTTTTAAATTTTCAAATATTGGTTTAACCGTTTCTAGGGAGAAGGTCTTCAATTCATTATTTCTCAAATCCAATAATTTAAGTCCTCGAACGCCTTCCAAAAGTCCTTCATTGATAGACTGCAATTGATTACCCGTCATTGACAACTTCTCTAGCAAAGCGAGTCCATCAAAAGCCCTTTCAGACAAATATTTCAATTCATTGTTATCCAAGAGTAGCTCATTCAAATTCCACAATTCTGTAAATGTCAAATCGCCGATCATTGACAACTTGTTCGACCTCAAATCCAATCTTGTCAAATTAGCAAGTCCTCTGAAAGTATCTCTAGTCAGAACTGTAATTAAATTCGCCTCTAATACTAAATCATTTAATATAGATAGATGCTCGAAACAGCCGTCGTGGGCGAGATTAATACTGTTGAAAGATAAATCAAGATATTTCAAGCTTGGTAATTCAACAAATATGTCTCTTTGTATTTCTGTTATTTTATTTTCTTTGATTGTTATATTGACTAGAGCCGGTAGGCCTTTGAATGCGGAGATATCTAATTTTGTAATTTTATTATTCATTAATGTTATCTCCTTAATTGACGTCAGATTTGTGAATGTTTTCTTTTCTATTTTATTCAATGTAGCATAGTGTATGTGTAGCTTCTGCAATCTCTTGAGACGATGAATCACGGCTAGCGGAATAAACGTCAAGGCTCCGTCTGATCTAACATTAAACGTGAGTCTCTCTAAATACATTTGAGAATTGAAGCTCGCCCATATGGGGTCGCTTTCATCAATGCCACCATTGAAAACCCAACAATCAGCCCTAGTCGCAGTATTGATTTCAGTTCTCTCACAGTAGCAATGCACTTTGGACTCTCTATTTGCGATTTCGCATAAATTATCCTTTACTTGTACGGAATGATGTCTTCTGTCCGTTTTGTCTCTACGTTTCTCATTAAGCCGGCTCTCTGTGTATGATATATGAAATGAAGTCAAAGCCAAAGTTAGGAGTAAATATTTGACGACCAACTCCTTGTCGGGCATTTTAATGTACCTGAAAAACATAAAAATACATTATGAGAATATTTTGTTAAAAAGTTTAACAAAAATGTTTTGTTTTGTTTTTTTTTAATATAGATGAGTAAAGGCCTTTGTATTAATGTTAGGCATTCGACATCAAAGGTTTTATGAAAAGTATAATAATTTTTGTGGAGTTATCTAGATTTTTAATGTACAGACAAATAAAATAACTGATAAAATAATACAATACATAGCGAATGAAATCATGAAATAGTGATTTCATAATTTCTGCGCATTTTGGAAACCTACAACTAATTGTTTCAATAATAAAGATTTTTAGGAACGTCTAATGTCAGCGTACGATAAAAGAGTTGACATATGTTCATTCAACATTCTACAAGGGTAGAGGAAGACCAAAAAAAGTATGGAATGACTGTGTGAAAGAGGATATGCGTAAGAAGGGGGTAGACTCGGATATGACTGCTGATAGAGATGTATGGAGGAGTAGTACATGCTGTGCCGACCCTCGATAGGGATAAGGGCAGGTTGATGATATGTTCATTCAACATTAGACATTAAATATTATATATATAAAATTTTATGGCACAAACTACTCCTAAATATTCTCTACCAAAAATTCATCAAAATCTGTTCACCGATTTAGGAACGTATATGTCCATAGAAATCTTTTTTTTATATCATAAGGTGGCAAACGAGCGAGCGGCCACCTGAAATCGTTGAAATAGCGAAGTGACTGTTGCCCATAGACATACGCAATTGCATATGCGTTACCTACCTTAATCGACGGAGGAGAAGATGCACAGAAAGAAAATATTTTCCCTTCCTATGCATCCTCTCATCCGAAAAGTCCACTTCTAATTCCCATCCTTTCCTTATAAGAAAAACGGTGGAAAGGAAAAGAGGACTAAATTAGGCCTACGGGACGCACACTCATCAGACGAAACGCGGAATTGCTTCCACTTCACGCCTGTCTTCTGGTGTGTTATTCAAATCTCTTGTATTTAAATTATTTTAAAAGGATAGTCTTAAAAATTTTATCTTTTGTTCCTTTAATAATTTTTCATCTTGAAAACTCTATACAGTATTTAACAAAAAAAAACCATGGACTTTTATTACTCAACTTCTAAAGACCTCTCGTCTTTTGTCTTTAAGAAGGTTTTCGACAATTTCCATTCAAAGAGACTTGAAGTGGAGGATCGAGAATCAAGTTCGTCTTTTGTTTTTAGATTTAATTTTTTTCACTTGGACTGTACCCGATCGTTTGTCTTTCGAAATAAGCTGTAAAGATACACTCGGAAAAAAATGAAATCATTTCGCTTTCTGCTTACTTTCTTTTGTATCTTTATATTGTTTTTCTTTGTGAGCGAAACGAGTTTCGTATACATTTTAATATTACAGTACATTTTTATATCTATTTAAGTGCGTTTAAAATCTTTGAAGTGGTCGGTTCTTTTGGCGATTGTCAAGTTTTAAGACTTTCAGTTCGTCTTTGTCTTTTTTTATAATTTAGGTCAAAATTACTTGACAGGTATCTTTAAGTTACATATATTTTTATTCTATGTTGCTTTAGTTTTTTTTGTTGAAAATGAGATGCTAATTTTTTAAATACTGAACATTAGAATAACTAGAAAAGGTTCACTTAAGTAACTTATTTAAATCACTTATATAGCACTTACTTATATGTTAAAATACGTCTAGTTTGGTCATAGCGGGTCTGAAACCAGTAAGATTTCGTTATATTAATCCTGTTACAAAATAGGCAGTACAATTTAAGGCAGAAACCTTGAGATCCCTTTAGGCGAATATAAGATTAATCTAGAGAATACGGTGTTCTTCATGCTGTTTTAGAGATAAGCCTTTAAGTTGTTTAATATGTCGTATGATAATGAAATCCTTGCACGGACTTGAGAATAATTATACGCTTGTTCAAATAAAGACCCAAGCTTTGTAAACAAAACATACATTTCACTTTGAGCTTTTACACTTAAGTCCGAAAAAAAAATATTGGCAGCCAATATTTTATTTAATAATAATAACTTCATGGAATTAAAAAAAATCTATGTTTTCTTAAAAAAAATCTTCAGTTGAAGGTAACTATATCAACGTAGTCACAAGATAAATCAATTCAAATCAACTTGAAACTAAAGCCTAGCTAAGTTGTATAACTTAAATTTTAGTAAGTTACGACGCTGGTAAGTGTCTATCCTCGCTTAAGGTAATTAGTTGCGAAGTATTTATGTGCGGGATAAAATTTGATTGATGTAGGAAAGTGCGGTACAGCTGCCTTAAGTTTTACTTAAGTTATGCATCTACGGATTACAAGTTTTGATAAAGTTTCTTCAAGTTTTCCGTCGACTACATAATTGATATTAAATTGTTGTGAAACTATTTCGAGTGTTCGTATAAGGAAGATTTAAAATTTTGATTTTATTACAAGCAACAGCATGAAGAAGAGCGTCGGTGGCTCAGGGGTTTTAATACTTGACTTGTAATCTACAGGCCCTGGGTTCAAATCCCGCCATGTACCAATGTGTTTGTCGATTTCCGATTTACATGTGTACATTTATCCGACGTTCTATACATATCTGCGAAGAAATTCAAAGATATGTGTGAAGTCACCCAACCCGCACTGAGCCAGCGTGGTTGACTAAGGCCTAGTCACTCTCAACGTAGGGTAGGCTCCGAGCCCCTCAATGAGCGTATAGGGAGCTGATGATGATGAACAGCATAAAGTACAAAATGAAGCTAAAAGCTAAGCTAAGCCTTGCCTAAAGGGACTCCTTTTGTTAACATATTTTAGTTAATTATTCGGTTTTTTTTTTAATTTTTATTTTATATCATAGATTTAAGAGTTTATGTATTATAAGTATATATATGTATAAGGATGTAAATAAATATACTTAGCTTCAAATGAAGCTAAAATAAACATTTTAATGTGAAAATTTTCATTAAAAATATATAGGACAGTGATGTTAGTTTTTTTTCAAATGTTTAATACCGTACAAAGTATTCTTCCGCCGAAGCTTGGAACTAATAAACGAGTGACACTAATTGGCGCCGAGATCGTCTCAGGGAAGACCACTTACAAAGAAATTCCTGTGAAAAATTCTACGAAAAAATTCCCGTCTAAGCTTCCTTACCATCGTTTATTAAAGACGCTAAATTTTTTTACTTTTCAAATTTAGAACGAACGACGCTCTTAAAGCTTTTGCGACAAGAAAAATATGTCACGTCCAAGCTTTTTTATAACATAATCTGCGCGGACATGCCCTTTCACCTGCCAAGAATTTGGTTATTTTAACGACCTCTTATAATTATGATATCTTTTTATAGTAGTTATATTAAAGCTTAATTACATATTTAAGTGGCGTACTAGAATATTTTAATGTTTATTTAAACAGTCACTTAGTAAATACGAAACCTACACTAACATATGCCCTGAGTGATAAATCTGAATCAGACAGACAACCAAAGAAAGTTAAACAGTCGACATTATTACAATTGTTTTTATTCAATTTAAAAACAAAATAAAGGTCAATAAACTCGTACTTTGATCCATTTTAAGATAGCATTTAGAAAGACAGGCTTAAAAATTTTAGGTTATTCGCAAATAGACATATTAAATGGAGATATACAAAGCCTAATAGAATACAAGCATTAATTATTGTGTGCTTCTAGCATTCGTTAATGCCACTACAGTGATGTCATAGGCTTGATAATTTATTATATTATAATTTAACTGATTAAAGTTAAAAATTATTTAATTTCTAGTAGCGTTTTTTTAATAAAATAAAATTACGATTTATGTTAAATTCGATCCACATTATTCTTTCGTCACGGACGATCATTCTTCATCTTGCCTTAATTCTGACAATTGCTCCTCATGCGACGATATTAATCATCCTTACTCCTACGCCATGCCTATTATTCTATATGCTTATTCAAAGTTTTGTTAAAATCATACTGTAGTTTAAAAATACAGTTGTACAGTCAGCTGCATAAATATGTTTGCACGTTTCAAAATATTTTTGACTATTGGTTACAAAAATATTTATGCACTGAGTCGTCAAGAATAATCTTTAATCAACGACGTAAATATAAGAACCGATTGTGCACACATATTATTACAACCAAAAGCTTATATAAGTTTGTGAAACTTTGTAAATCTATACGTAATAATGTAGTACACGAAAACATGAAAATAAAAATAATTTTAAATAGTTATTTAATATATAAAATATTAGGTGAATATAACAAAGATAATTTTTATCATATTTATTTTAAAAATAGAACTAGAAAAAAAATTAATTAAGTAATTATTACTAAAATTTCATAACATAACATTGTTATGTTCACTTTTATAGAATAAAGCCAGTGAATATCAGAATTGCTATAATTTAAAAAATAATAAAACAAAAAGATCTTAAAGAAGATTAATAACATCAATCAAAAACAAATCTAAGAAAAAGTTTTTGTTAAAACCAAAACAAAAAAAAATTATCTATAAAGCTATTAAATAAAAAAAATTAAATACATACCTTAAATAAATTCAACTGGTTCATGAAACACCCACAAATAAACACAACAAATGAATTAAAAAGTTAAAATTCGGTAAAGCAACACGAAAGTTCGGGAATGGAAATTCTTTAGTTAAGGACGTTCATCCCGGTACGACACGCGGCTACGACTGAAGTAGGGGCGTGGATGATTCAACGCAGGGACTGGACAATACGTGAGTCCTTTGCCGAAATTAATACATTATTTTCAATGTGTTAGTTACGTCTACGATGTTTCTTAGTCTCTCTAGTTCACTAATACTTAATGCGTAAAATTTATAAACAAAATAATTGTAAAATAATTTTGAATTTAATATTAATTCAGGAAGTAATTTGTTTAAATACGGTTTGTATACCCAAGTTCATATTTAGTTATTTTCAAGGAAGATCGCGGAACGAAATTTGTAATTTATAGGAGAGACGAATTTACGAAAAGGGAATTTTGTTGCGCCAGCTGCTGCCTGTATTTTGTAAAATTCTTGCCTTTATTACGAAATATAGATAACAAAAGTTTAAGTAATTATCATAATTAACGTAAGCATATCATACTAATATTATAAATGCGATTGTTTAGAAGGTATCTTAGGAACAGCTGCATGGATTGCGCTGAAATTTGGCATATATATAGAACATAGTCTGGTAGAATACATAGGCTACTTATTAAGATTTTTTTAATTCCGGACAGAGTCACGGGCGACAGCTAGTTTATTAATAATGGTTATTTTTTTTATTCATTTTTTACAAATCATTTCAAAATTATAATCGATCAAAAATTTACAAAAAAAGAAGGAGACTGAGGGTCTTTCATAGATACCAATTAATGACTTTGAGTGCGGAAGTTAGACGTTTATTTATAAATCGTATGATATTTCTTACTATGAAACTTTTTCCATCCTTTTTGTCCGTCTGGGTCCAACCCTTATACACATAAGTAGATAAATACTGTGATAACACACCCCACGCGGCGCCGTACCTACCGTAATACTTCCCCGTCGACTGACCCCTGCACGTCATAGCGTGAGTCATAACGCCACCTGCCTTTTGTAATAGCATTAAGTAGCCAAAGAGCACGACATTCTTTATACGCTCTTCCATGAAAAAGCTAAACTTAATAAACAAAAGACTATCACGGTGAGTCTTCATTTTCGTAGCATAATTACAACGATACTGACATCCCTGTTGTTCTCCCTTAGAAAAACAGAGATAACAACAGTTTTCACTTAAATGTTTTATTCTTCTTTCCTGCCGTTGCAGTCTTTTCAGACTGTGTTTATTGAAATTAGTTATTATTGAGCAATTATATAATTATCAAAAACAAATCTATTTTACAGGAATTGTATATTTTTCTGAGATAAAAAGCCTATATCTACCTTAAAACTACTTTGAAGTGAGCTGTTCTGAAGTTAACTGTTAACAACCATCCATTCAAACTTTTTCATTTTTAACACCATTAGAAGGATTTCTTTTAGAAGAAACTAAAAAGAAAAGGTTTAATATATCTACGTATTTCCGAAGCAATAAAAGAGTATAGGAGATTAAAAAGATATCCCTTTTTTTGCTTTTTGTCGATGATATTTTTAATTATGCGATATTTGATTTAGAGCTTTCGTCCAACAAAAGGCTAAAATACAAAAGTGACATATTAAAAATCACCGCACCCCCAGTTATGATAATATTTTTGTATTATGTCTATTAAAGAGATTTTGGTATACAAAAAGTCGTATTCATATAGCGATAAAGGTTATAATCGCTTACCGCCATCAAACGGATAATTGAAGGGTCAGAGAGTCGGGTTCCCCTTTCATAAAGAGATTATTAGAAAAAAATCTAACACATATTCACGGGGAGCCATTCGATGAGTTAATACGTTCGAAATCATATGGAGCTTTTGTGACAGTAAACTAAGATTTAGCTAAACACGTAATTATGAGAATTTCGTTGAATACGCTTTTGTTCGTGTATAAATTACATTGGAATATTGAAGGTAGGGTGCTTGCTATTGAATAAGATTTTTATTTAATAATTAATGCGACCTTGTGACTGTAATATAATAAATAGTACAATATATAAAAAAATATTTTTTGTTGGATAGTCCATTTATAGAGGATGGCATTATGCTATATAACATTACGCTGCGACCAACAGTTTTTTTACAATTTCAAGGAGTCGCGGGCGAAAGCTTGTTTGAGATATACGAAGTAACGAAATGCTGCACGAACTAGGGAAATGTTCTTTATTTTATTAATAATTATTATTATAAAGTAGTTACTGATGTCTCAAGGTATCAATGCAATGCTTTCAAAACATTAAAAAAAAACTTATTTTTAGCCTGGACTTTCGTGGTACTTTACCAAAATGGTATGACAAAAAATTACAAGGAACTGTACAATAGGATTATTCGTGCAAACCAAAAGTTTTATAATACGCGTAATAGAGACAGATATATCAACACTATATCCGTCTCTTTCACGGACATAATTATCCCTTACCTTGCTAATTCAGGTAGTAAGTATTTCTTTGGCGCCACAAAGAAAATAATCCTCGCAAGATTTATTTACTGCACGGAAATCCCAACTCTTACCCAGAATTGTATTGTATACATTCAGTATTGAACAAGTGCCTTTAATTATTATTATCAAGAAATTTCGTCACTTCTTTGAAAAAATAAGACCTTTTGGGTAAACCTTTCTTTTGATATCGTCTATTCGTTTTAGTTTTAATTTTTCTGCTTAAATATTTGTTTCAAAAGAACGAAAAATTAAAAAAAAACGTTTTTGTTTCATTATGAAATTTTCATTAGATTTACTGTAAGTATACGAGTAGCAATTGAACTGAGCCATGCAACCAACTAAACTTTATAATTTTGACTGGAAATATTTTATTAAAGTAAATCATATATTAGAGGTTGAATAGAAATAATAAAATACATTACGTGAACACGACAAAGGACACACCCGCTAAAATGTAATCTGATTCCAGTGATCGATCTCGCAGTTGACAATTTGTAACGGGCGACAACGCGGCAGATGTTTGTATGATTGGAACATGAACAAAGGACAATGTTACTATATTCAACATTTACGATAACATTTAGGAATAATAATTCCATAATCTTACAATAAACCTTGACAAAAATCTAGTGTTTACCATCAAAAATATTACTTATACGTTTTGCATTATTACGGAAATTTGTAGCTTTATACGTATACATCATACTAGCATTTAGGATGTAATAAAAATGATAATCGCGGCCTAGTATAAGGATATTAATTCTATTGATTACTATAATAAAATCTTATAAATGTAGTAAGTCCACTAGACTTTATATAGACTTTATGTAACAGTGGTAGAGCCCGCTTTAACATCTTCGCACGAATTGGCCCGGTTCGCCCGGTGCAATACCACGACCACACAGAAGACAGGCGTCAAGTGGAAGCAATTCCGCGTTTCGTCTGATGAGTGTGCGTCGCGGAAGCCTAATTTAGTCCTCCTTCCCTTCCCACCCTTTTTCTTATAAGGAAAGGATGGGAAGTGGAAGTGGACTTTCCGGATGAGGGTATGCATGGAAAGGGGAAAATATATTTTCTTTCTGTGCATCCTCTTCTTTATCGATTAAAGGTAGGCAACGCATATGCAATTGCGTATGTCTATGGGCAACGGTTACTTCGCTATATCAGTGATTTCAGGTGGCCGCACGCTCTTTTGCCACCTTATGATATAAAAAGAATATACGAGTATATTGGCTGCTCAGACATCATACTGTATGTAAAATTTCATTTGTTTTTAAATAAAAAGTTCTGTAAAATTTCCTATTTGTATAAATTAGCTATTAAGTTTCCTATGCTGTGTTCGTATAAATACAAATTAAATATTATCTAAGTATAATTATTTGTTACGTTTAAAACGAATGCAACACAATATTAATTAATTCTAGAAACGAGAAACTAGACTAATTATGCGTACCGTACCGCCGTCAGACATTGAAACCGACGAATGAAGAAAAAACAATATTGCTTGAATAAATAGCAATTCGCAAGTTTGCCGATGACTCTCTAACTAACACCACGCTTATCTGGTCAGCAACGTAAGCTCGTGACGTCATGAGGCCAATGGCAAAAATTCCGCGCCATGTATCAGTGCGTTTGTTTAAATGCCAGTTGTTATAAAGTTATAATATAGAATAACAATTAATGATCAATTTCTAATCTCTAGGCCAATTTTACAGTGGTAGAGCCCGCTTTAACATCTTCGCACGAATTGGCCCGGCTCGCCCGGTGAAATACCACGACCACACAGAAGACAGGCGAAAGTGGAAGCAATTCCGCGTTTCGTCTGATGAGTGTGCGTCCCAGAAGCCTAATTTAGTCCTCCTTCCCTTCCCACCCTTTTTCTTATAGGGAAAGAATGGGAAGAGGAAGTGGACTTTCCGGATGAGAGGAGGCATGGAAAGGGAAGATATTTTCTTTCTGTGCATCCTCTCCTCCGTCGATTTAAAGTAGGCAACGCATATACAATTGCGTATGTCTATGGGCAACCGTCGCTTTGCTATTTCAGCGATTTCAGGTGGCCGCTCGCTCGTTTGCCACCTTATGATATAAAAAATAATTAGTTTAGTAGTGTTAAATGCATCTATATTTTAGGCAATTCTATAGAAAGAGTCTTCAAATTACTTTGTATTAAATGGTTTGAAAAGGAATCACTAGCTTGGAACAAGGAATTCCTTGATGTTTACAGTAAGACCATCTTTATTAGTAGAATTAAGTAAATTCTTTTTAATTAAATTGTATTATTATATGGCCTGCATACAGTATGGATTAGCACAAATAATATATATCTTATCCTCATGTGGCTTACCCATGTTATCTGTCAATCGGGCAAATGTGGTATAGCCCTAGTATGTCAACGTCCTAGATTCAATAAGTTAACAAAGTAACAATACGATATATCTCTGAATAATTCATAAGAAATTTATAATTTTGTGATTATGTTACCGTAAAAGAGCAATCTACTTTATATTCTAAGATTTACCGGTAAAATCTAAATCTACAACTCCACTGCAGTGACACATCATATCCGTTCATTCTGCTTGACAAAATAATGACAACAATATTTACTAGTAGAAGTGACGTGACATTTCTACGGAAAAAGTTATGATAAAAGTCCGAAAACTTATGTGATCTTTGTTCATTTCAAACTTTTTTCACTTGGTTATAACCATATTCCTGGCCATATCCCACTCACCTAAGTCGGTGTACTGTGTTTTATACACCTTAATTTTTTTTTGCCTTATTTTTTAAGACCACCAGACTTTACCACTGGTACCACTGGTAAAACGAATTAAGTGAATTGTGGTCTAAATAAACAAAGTTATCATAACTTTTCAGAATTTTACATTAAATCTATATTTTACCGGTAAACCTTAGATGTTGACGGTAAATTTTAGAATTTTCGTTAGTACTTTTACGGTAACATATGTTATATCTGGTGGTGCGTGAGTAAGCAACATAAAGAGCAAGCGCGAGCATTTAGCTGGAGTAATTCTGGATAATAATTCATCGCTAAAATTTACTACACGCTCCTGCAGTGTGATTAATGTTGCAATGAAAAAATAATCTGCAACAAAATGTACTTCTTTTTAACAAACAATTTTATAGATTTTGATACAAAAATTTTACACATACAAAACTTATTACCCTCTTTCCCTCCTATATAATAAATTGTTAAATTTTCATTTTCAAATATAAATACTCTGACATCTTATTAATATCATAAATATGAATGTCTTTATGGATGGATATTTGTTAGAAGGTTTCACCAGAACTGCTGCAAGGATGTCGCTGATATTGGGCAGAGGTGTGCATAACGCAGTCTGGAAGGACACATAGGCTACTAATTAAGTTTTCTCATTTGCCCGCGGACGGAGTCGCGGGCTACAGCTAGTCTTCCATACAACCTTTTGTAGAAGATTTTTGAAGTGACAAGGTAATTGCCTCATACTCATAAAATCATTTTTTTATCATTGGTGCAAAAGTTAATGTAGATTTTGTATATGTAAAAAATTTTACATTTAAAGCTCAACCAGCGAGTTTATTACTCGAAAGTTATATTCTCATGACTTAATTAGCATAATTTCGATTAACAGTTAAATATAAAGCATTTACTATGTAATAAATCTCTCGAATGTGTTGCCGGCGTACGTTTCCTTTGTATTCTACTTACTTAATTATCTACGCCAAAATAAGCCGATCATTCAACGGAGGATCCTCACGCTAAATAAACAAGGGGTGGACACAACCACACGAATATAGTTACTACTAGATGCGTCATTTTGCGCAATGTGTAGACTCCGACTATGCTTTATTGTAGACTGTAAAAATGGCTTAAAGTTAATTGATAATCCTTATCTTTCTGCTCGCTATTTAGATTCATAGCACATACTAGCTTTCGCCCGTGACTCAGCCCGGACGGAATTAAAAAAAAACTTAATCAGTAGCTTACGTTTTTTTTTCAGACTATGTTTTACGTGTAAGCCAAATCTTAGCAAGATCCATACAGCCGTTCAGGAGATATCTTTTAGTAAACTTCCAACCATCCAAACATTCGTATTTATAATATTAGTAAGATGTACATAACTTTTATTACTTGGGAATATAAGTGTTGAAATATAGAATGAAGAAAATTTTAGGAATACTAGTTCTGTAAAATGTAATTATGTAACTTAGTTCAAGGAGTTTTTTTTGCTCTATCTACAGTTCTTTTTGTTAAGTTATTTTTTGATACATCATTTAATTAATTTTATTTTTAAAAACAATACATTTGATATGTTTTCTTTACTAATAGAAAGCCACTCCTAGTGGTTACAGTTTCTGTGTTGACAAAGGCGGTTGTTTAATTTACCCACTGATTGCTCATTGTTCGAGGGCTGCAGATCCATTCCACGCTATTATATGGGGTGCATTCTAAGGGTGTTTGTTTACGTTTAATATTTACTTTAGGGGTGCAATACTCATTGACTTGGACGTAATTTAAATTATAATGAAATATAGTTAAGAATTAATTTTTTTTAACAGTGGTAGAGTCCGCTTTATCATCTTCGCACGAATTAGCCCGGCTCGCTCGGTGAAATACCAGGACCACACAGAAGACAGGCGTGAAGTGGAAGCACTTCCGCGTTTCGTCTGATGAGTATGCGTCCTGGAGGCCTAATTTGGTGCTCTTTCCCTTCCCACCCTTTTTCTTATACGGAAAGGATGGGAAGTGGAAGTGGACTTTCCGGATGAGAGGTGTATTCTTCCTCCATCGATTAAAGGTAGGCAACGCATATGCAATTGCGAATGTCTGTGGGCAACGGTCACTTCGCTATTTCAGCGATCAAGAGGCCGCTCGCTCGTGTGACCTTATGATAAAAAAAAAATTCGCTATGATTAATTTTGTGATTGTTAAGATTTTTTTTTTCATCTATCATTTACCGATTTTTTTCATGTAATGTAAAGAAACATTAGTGATAAAACAGAATGATAATACATCAATCAATCGAAGTTAATTCCCTTTACATTTATTTAATAGGAAAAATGTAGGTGCTAAGTTGCAGTTGGGACTCGCATGACAAATGACGATGATCATTTATCTTCTTAAATGTCAAAGAAGCCAATCAACACATGTGTGGCACTGAACAAACTTGTCTAACACAATGTCAATAGAATCACACCCTTATTACATTCCAATTTAAGGTCGTTAATTCTAAATCGATAATATTGCAAGCAACCAATATCTGACGGGCCGCAAAAAGTGATTACATTGATTGACGAAACGTACTCGATGAAGATCTAATTAAAGTGGTCTTGTGAAAATTTCAACGTGTGTCTTTACAGATCGTTCGACCGATTGGTAATCGTACAATCGATCAAACGTTTCAAAGGCTGGCTTAATCTAAATTAAATTCCGATCGTGTACAGGACGAAAACATTGAAAATACATTTTGGGAAAAAAGGAAAATAAATAAAATTGTTAAAAAAATAAATGGAGAGAGAATTACTTTTAGGATTTTACATTTTTGGACAACATTTTAAGACGTTTAGGGACGGGGAGGGATGACAATTCTTTGCAATTGCTTTACATTAAATATAATTTTGTTAGGTTCAAATAATTGTCAGACATATGTCTGTGGGCAACGGTCACTTCGCTATATCAGCGATTTCAGGAGGCCGCTCATTCGTTTGCCACCTTATGATAAAAAAAATCGCTATGATTCATTTATTATTCATGGTATTAGTAACAAAATGTTTTATTTTTTTAATTTTACATATAAAATTCTCGTGTTACAATACTCCTCCAAAACATCGTGACCGATTTTAGTGAAATTTTATATGCACATTCAGTAGGTCTACGAGCCGGCTACTATCTATTTTTTAATTCCGCACGGACGAAGTCGCGGGTTACAGCTAGTAAATAAATAAATATGCTTTAACATGTCGTAATGTGTGTTGATTTTCGTTGTGTGTAAAGTATTTGTAAAATATTAACGTTAGCTTACCTTATATTATTATAGCGTAAAAATAAAGCGAGTTTGAAAAATTTTGTTGCATTCTTCGCAAACGTATTTGAAGAACTCATACGGGATGGTATCTTTAGTACGTGACAAAGAAGATAACGCAAACATACGTATAAAAATGGATATGGTATCTTAAATGTTTACCGTTGGACCGATCATGGGAAAAATTACCGGCCCAACGGGAAACAACCGAAATTTAAGTACCCTATTTTGTACATTTTATTTTTTTTAAACAGATGTATACAAGTCGTATTAGTTTTTAATATTGACAGTTATAAGATTTTCTATACTCTCCACATCTTTATTAGAACCTATTATAAGAAAACTGGGTAGTTTAAATTACGTCAGTATCTGTATTTCAAATTAATTTATATGAAAATCAATTGCTGTTCGTTAGTCTTGCTAAAACTCGAGAAGGGATGAACGGATTTAAAAAAAAATCGAATTATTGCAGGGAACTAATAAAGTATTTTTTCATTTCACGCGGATGAAGTCGCGGGCGACAGCTAGTTAGATATGAAAAAGTACTGCTGCGACAAATATAAAATATTAAAAGTTATATTCTGTGATCCGTGTTCTAGTATCTTTATACCGCATCGATGTAACTTGTGTCGCTCGGAGGCTATTATTTAGAGATCAAATGGGCTATTCAGCTGCGGGGTGCGCGAAAGTATTAAACAAAATTTTATTTTCATAGTACTTAAATGTCTACAAAATATCCCGAGGGAATTGCTTGTCTTAGAAATATAATGTGTGAATTGATGTTCATGTTTTCAACACAATTGTATTCGGAGATATTAAATTAAAATTTATAACTTTGTGTTCAATTAGATAAAATAATATGCAATTTTCTGCTTCTTTTTTTAAAGCTATAGAAGCGAACATACATTTTTTTATAACAGAAAGGGGGCAAACGAGCTGCGGAAACACCGAGGTGTTCAACGACGCCCATGGACATCAGCAATACCAGAGGAACCGCAGATGCGTTGCTGTCCTTTAAGATGGTGATAAGCTCGCTTCTTGAAGGACCCTAAATCGTAGCGGTTTGGAAATACCTCCGAGGACAGACCATTCTACAACGCTGCTGTGCGAGGCAGGAAGTTTCACGCATTACTAAGAATCCAAGGTTTTGTATTTTTGATTACTGACTACATTACTTTTTTTATCGAGGGGAAATCTTCGTAAGACTCTCACATAATCCTGCCTTTTGGGGGAAAGACAGGGTTATGTGAGATTCTTACTCACTAAATCCCCTCGGTGGCCAACCTCTAGTACGACTGCGAGGTCCCGAGATCTCTAAAGGAACGCACCGGAACCCTTTGCACTGGGCTTCTGCACGACTCCAGGAAAATACTTCCTCGTGCCTTCGCAAGCTTGACTGCATTACTACCATCTTAAATAAAACATATCCATTCAAAATAGTACAACGCGTAGAACAAACAGATGCTTACCCCAATGATAGTACAACTAAATAAATAGTAAATACGTAAAATGAAACTTCAAAGATAAATTCTCAGGACTTACAAAGTGTCAGCTTAAGTTGACATTGAAAATGTTATTAAATGCCGCGAACTACCGCGAAGTTTATTCTGCTATTGGAAACTTAGGTAAGGTAAATAAAACATCGTTTTCGTGACATATTATTAGAGTACTAGCTATCGCCCGCGGCTCCGCCCGCGCGTAATTAAAAAATCTTAATTAGGACTCTATGTGTTCCAAACTATGTTCTACATCCATGATTAATTTCATAGCGATCTGTTGAGCTGTTCTAGAGATACATTCTAATAAAACTCACCCATACATCCATTCACACAATTATAATATTAGTAAGAAGTAAGATTTCATAATAGCTATCGCCTACGACTCCGTCCGCGTGGAGCCTATATGTTGTTCCAGGCTTTGTTGTATATCTGTGCCAAATTGCAGCGCGATCCTTGTAGCAATTTAAGAGAAACCTTCTCACAAGCATCCATCTATCCAATCAGACATTCGCATTTATAATATTAGTAAGATTGTATACTAAATGTTCACAGTGAGCGACGGGCCGCGTCCGCGAAATAATACCAGTACCTCTCATCCTGATGAAGGGCCCCCGATGGGCTCGAAACTAGTCGGTGCCGCCACCGGACGAATATACGTGTGTTTTTAGCCGTGTTTATATATCAATTTAGTATAATGTCTCACGAAAGTTTGAATAATTTAAGATTGTATACCTTTATATTCCCGTTAACAAAACATATACAAGATGTTCCAATAAAAATGTCACTCAAGTCAAAATCCACTGTTACATTCTAAAAGGTATTGGCATAGATAATAATTTTATTCCAGAAACTAAATATAAATTGAAGTACGTCATTAAAAATGAAATCCTTGTAATGGCAACAAGAACCGCAGTAAACAGGTAGGGATAGAAGTAAAATAGGGGCAGGTAGATAACCAGGTAGTTAAAACCCCGCAAAAGGACCACAGATAATAAATGTGAGCAGGTATAAACTTTACAGATTGTCAAACTAATGGTCAAATAGTCTACGTATATTATAAGCTATCAACATTTTCTAAATTAAAAAAATTAATAATATTTTTCTTTCACAGACAGATAACTATTTATTTATTAAGTTAGTAGTTAACTATTTATTTTACTAATGTTATAAATGCTAAAGTTTGGATGGATGGATGCTTGTTACAAGGTATCTCCAGAAAGACATAAGGAATCTTGATTAAATTTGGCACAGATGTAAAAGATAGTCTGAAGCATAGTATGGAATTAAGTTTTTTTTTTCAACTCCACGGTCGATGTGGCGGGAGACTGCTAGTTATAACATACTTAAAAAAAAGTTAAGAACGATTAAATTGTGAATGTTGGGCCATTACTCAAATTTACTATGTCGTAATACCAAGGCATAACTTGTGATGTTTTAAACTGACGAAGTTCTCATACGGTCGGTGACATAGACTCATTTTTGCCTTTGTCCAATGTAACGTGTCGGCTCGCTCGGGTTAATTTTATAAATAATTGAAGAGCCCGACCTCGCGACGTGATCTCGTAAAGTATTTATAAGTTACGAATGGAAAAAGGACAACGCTATGTGTGAATTACCGATAAAAAGTGCTTCTAATTACTTACGCTTACTCGAGTAAAATTAAAAACTAAATTATAGCCTACCTCACCCGGAATATTTTTTAAATAAGGCAGCAAACGAGCAAGCGGTCACTTCGCCGAAATAGAGAAGCGACAGCTGCCTATGGACATCTGTAATTGCAGATTCGTTTCCTTCCTTTATCAACGGAGGAGGAAACCCTCAGAAAGAGGATATTTCCTGTTCCTATGCGTCCTTTCTTCTGCTAAATACACTTCCACTTCCCATTATTGTATGATAAGAAAAGGGTGGACAGGGAACGTTGGACTAAAATTAGGTGCGTGCCGGGGACGCATACTCATCAGACTAAACGCGGAATTGCTTTCACACGCCTGTCTCCTGTGCGGTCATGCTATTTCAACTCTGACGCCGTTCATTCGTGCATCTAACATTTATTGTTGTTGCGGGATCATCCGCTGTCAATGCACTGAAAGTAAGTAAAGTAAGTTTTGACATAAACATATCTTTTTATTCATAACTTTGGGTTATTTAATAATACCGAATTCTTAAAACCAATTCGTATAGTGTTAATAAAAGCAAAGGCTTCTTTTTTAATTTCCCACACAAATCTTTACCACTAAGCGTGAGAAGTCTCACTCTTCTAGGATCTGACAATTTTCACACATCATGTTGACACATTTAGTTTCATTTGACACACGCACTTACAAATTTTGAGGTTTGTAGTTTACACAAACTTTGGATACACATTCTCACGGCAGTAGATTCAAATCAACGCTAGGCAATGTTTAATTGAAAAAAATTGTTAACAAAATGAAATAGAAAGGAAGTGACCTCAGGTGCTTAACTTAGTCGTAGTCAGAAGCAACAGATATGCAAACTCTACCAAATCTTAGTTATCGTACAGTTTATCAGTTGAGATGTCTTTGGAACGGCTCAATGGATCTAGCTGAAATTAGGCATGGATATAGTGTTCTACACCTATAGTCGGGAAGAACACATAGGCTACTAATTGGGTTTATTTAATTCGCCGCGGATCGAGTCGCGGGCGTCATCTAATCTGAATAATATCATTTTATTAGATTCCGGTTTACATATTTATATTGAATTGTAAACAGCAAAAAATGTGCAAAATAATATAGACAGCAAGGAAACTGTTTGCAATCGCTCAGACAACATCCTGTGAATTATCGGAGGCTGTCAAGGCCCGCCCGCTCGATATACCGCGTTCTATGGCCCGCCCATTTTAATTTCCTGTCAGATTTCAGCGAACATTTAGCTAACTGGAGTCTTTTTAGCATTACCACGTATAATAATTCTGCCCTCAAATAGCTCTATTAGAACCGTTTCCTAGAAAGGTTTATTATGCATAGTCGAGTATAATTTTGAAAAGTTACGAGAAAAATAAATTTGTTTTAATTGATATTTTAGAGGAAATTTGTTGTTTTACTTTCTCAATTATTCTTAAACTTGAACAAGCATTCAAAGGATACAAGACGGAGGAATCAATGGAATACTAATGTATACGATATGATTCCAAGGATGGACAATTGCTAATCCTTATTTCCTTACTAATATTATAAATGCGAAAGTAATTCTGTCTGTCCTTCTTTCACGCAAAAACTACTGAACCGATTAAGATGAAATTTGGTACTCAGATAGTCACACAGAGAGCCTGGGAAAGGACATAGGCTATCTTTTGACGCGAAAAATAGGTTGTAAGGGGTTGAAGTGACGATGGAAATTTGTATGGAATATCGTAATTTTTTCAGTAAGAAGTTTCAACTTATTTTTTAAGCTGTTAATTTGATAGCCAAAGACAGAATTACACGCGGACGATCGCGGGCACAGCTAGTTAACCATATAGGTTGACTTTAATAATTTTAGAATGCAATATTTGATTTTTTTAATGGAATGTGGCGGTTTCACATCAAATCAAAAATCAATCAGCGCGGTCGCCGGTCCGTCAATTGAATAAGTCATAGAAAATGTTTACACTGTGAGTCGGTTGTTCAAATATACATACATTTAGATTTTACTGTTCAATTTCGAAAGGTAAAAACACGGAAATCAACTGTGTGTTGTTTACTTCTAGTACTTTTAAGGAAAAACTAAACAACTTTTGTACTTCAGTAGTCAATCGTTTCCTATTTTCAAGATGATTGACTTAGGACCTTTATAAAAACCAGACGCAATTAGTGTTCGTGGGCTTACACTGCCATTATGTCTTATAAGAAAGAGTTACTCTAAGACAAAAAAAAACTTTAACTTTAATTCAAAAATATATTATAATGTTTCATGGTGTAAGTTCTTTCATAAAAAAGATAGTTTGTTTTTATAACTAGTGTTCCTGCGTATTCCATTACCTTAGGGAAAAATAAGTTCAACATTTAGTAAGTCAACTTATGACCAAAGGTTGACAGTCAAAAAGCGCAATAACGAAAATGTTTTATATAACACTAGCGGTCGCCCGCGACTTTGTCTGCGCAGATTTAAAGTAACCTATGATAAACTCGTGTGTATCAGCTAACTTCCCATCCAAGTCCTGAGAAAATAGGTCCAGCCATTCAATCGTGGTCTTGCGAACAGACATACCAACAGTCGAACAGACAAACTGACAGACAAAAAATTTAAAGTCGATTTTACGTCATTAGGTATTACGTAAACACATCATGAGTACGAAATATTTTTTTTTCCATTTTACATACAAACACTCCAATTTTAAAAATACATATTTATGGGTTTTAGTAAATAATTGAAGTGCGCAGCCCTAGTAAGACGACAAATTTCAAGCCACTGGGGTATATTCAATTATTCAGGTTCTATTGTATAATTTTAAGGCCAAAACAACCTTTGTTTTTTTTACGTCCAGTAAATGTACAAGTAAATTAGACGGAAAACAAAAGTCAATAAGGAAATTTATAAAATTTTAATAAGACCTTTTTTCATGTTTGCGTGTTCACTTAAAATAACAAGGCGACAAAAAATAAGCTGTATTTTGAGGAATACCTAAAATTATCAATCTAATGGTTTAGAAACGTAATACGGACAAACATACGAACATTGATTTTTGTATAAAGAACTAATGTTCACTCTTTTGCACAATTTTAAAGCATACGTTACTATAGATCAGTGGTTCCCAAACTTATTCTGTCTACTGCCCACTTTGAGAATAAATATTTTTTAGCGCCCCCATATTTTCACATATTTAAAAACCACTATAACTTCAAATTAAATTAATTAATTATTGTAACCTATATATGTATATTAACGGAGAATTCTAAACGAAACTTTTACTATAACCCGCAACTGACCTGCAGCGCCCACAATTGGACGTTATCGTCCACTTTGGGAAAGACTGCTATAGATAGACACTTAGAAAATAAATGTAAAAAGTATTGTAAAACGTCCTTGAAAGGTACAAAACTTTGCGTAACACAGCAAAATAAATAATCCATTATCTTAAGTAAATTAATGGAACAATATAAAACAAAGTAACCGCCAACAATGGACGCGATAAACTTAATTTGTTTATCCCTTGCTGTTAGTTACAGTTCCTTTATAATGAACAAAACAATGATCTTTTGAATGTAGCCCATTTGTTTGTGTACAGTCATACTTCTTGTGTGTTCTACATGATTTATGTGGACTTCCTGACATTGTTTCGTGCGGATAGTGAAGAGGTATATGTAGGATTAGCTGTCGCCCTCGACTCCGTTCGCGCGGAATTAATAAAAAACTTACCCAGTTACTTTACGAAGTGGACTTCGTGGTAGGTGATAGTGAGACCTCATTCCAACATGTTTTGGATCTGCAACCGTACAAATATAGTATAAAAGTGCTAGACAAACAAAAAACAAAAATTATTATAAGGATGAGGTTTTTACTTTTAATATTTCTCATGTCACGCGAGCGAAGATGTCTACTCCGTGGATTTAAATTAAACTCAAAATTACGTAAAGTGACATTACGTAACCTATGTCTAAAGGTTTTCTTATTAATTGTAGATATAAATAAAAGTATTTCTTTAAAATGGTAGTAGAATAGCAACCTATTGCCTTAATTGTAAATAAAATTTCGAGGAAATTCAAATTTACTTTGGTATTCGATAAAAATTAATCCTGTAAAAGCTTAGTTAAGACGTTTATAGGTTATTTTTTTCTTAAAACCTCTGCCTTTAAAGAAATTAATATAACTTAGATGGAAATAAATATTTAATTAAAACCCTTTCAACGTAGACTCGATTAAATTTTGAAAATAATATAATAATTGTATCAGCAAAATGTTGTATAAAATTCTATTTCTTGAAAGTGAGGCTTATAAGAATATTTAATTAAAAAGATTGCACTTAAGTTATAAGAAGTGTTGGAACAAAAAAGAATTAATTTATTAAAATTAAAAGAAAGAGACATTAATTTATTAATTATTATTTAGAGATATAATTAATTATTTAGAGACATAAATTTTATTTGTTATTTACAAATCAATTTATTAGCAACTAACTGTCGCCTGCGACTGCGTCGGCGAGGAATTAAATAAAAACGCAATTAGTAGCCAACGTTCTTCCAGGCTATGTTCTACATCTATGCCAAATTTCAGCGAGATCCGTTGAACCGTTCAGGAGATACTTTCAAACAAATATCCATTCATCCATCCGTACATACATCCAAACATTCGCATTTATAATAATAAGAATTAAGATTTAAAATTAAAAACAATAAGACGAAATTGCAACATAAGTACAATTCGCTATTATAGCAAAAGGCGACAAACAAGGTAGCGCAAACCTAATTTCGCTTAAACAGCGAATCTAACACTAGATCTCCAACAACTTCTTCCTTAAAGGACAGAGGAGGAGACAAAGCACATTTCCCCCTCCAAAACACCTTTCCCCCTTCGGGTCCAACTCCCGTTCGTTCCTTAATCTTTTTTCAAATTAGAATCATTTGCTTACTTAATGATTCTCTTAGTTAAATGGCCATGTTGAATGTTTTTAAATGAAAAAAAAAAACAAACTAAATAAAATTTCATTGTCCTGGTAATTCCCTAAATAAAGCCGGTAACAAGCTTGCTCCAAATTGACTCACAAGTGGTTACTGTTTGCAATCTAATTTAAAAACTCTCCAGCCAGCAATTTAGGAAATTCCTTCTAATTGGAGACATCTGGCCTTGGATTCTATTTACTGTTTGCTTAATCCTTTAAATTTTTAAATTCACGTTTAATCTTTGCAGAAAAATGTACCAAAACATTCCACATAAATGAACTTATTTTACTTGGGAGAATTTAATAGGTCACATTTGACGTCTATCAATTTTAGCTTCATAATAAAGAAACCGGCTTAAAGACATCCATTAAAATGAATAAATCCATACATACTTCGAACATATGTGAATATAATTAAGTTATGAATAAAAAAGTTCAATATAATGTTACATCCTTATGTTTTTAAAAAGAAACAGGGTTAACTGACGCAACAATGTAATGTTCGATGGGCTTTGATAGATAAAAATGTATTCGAAATTTAAAAATGTATTCGAAATTTAAAAAACTTCGAAAAATTAACTGAATTATTTAATTAATTACTGTAATGAAAAAAAAAGCAATTGCATATTTTTTTATAAATATTTTCTACGTGACCTGCAAATAAAATGACAATATGTCAGTTGCATAAAGAAGTATTAGCCTTTTACTCTTATTCAAATATATAGAGCAGCTGTTTAGTATTTTTACTTTGGTAAGTTTATCCGCTAAAGTTTATACTGTGGCGCATCTGGAACAGTGACATACTCGAATGGCAGCGACTTTGTGCGACGCAAAAGTTGAAAACCGCATTACGTGTCGCAACAACTTTATGTTCGTTTTAAAATTTAGGAAGTACTATGGCTTTTTGTGCTAATACAAGAGTTATTACTTGATAACAACGTTGGGAAGCGAACGATCGTAGTGGTCACTTCAAAATTAAAGTGTTGAGTTTTATTTATATCTAATTTTCAAAGAGAATTTCTTATTTCCTTACGATGCGCTCTACCTAAACGAAAAGACAGTACTTAAAATTTTTGTCAGTCAGTCTGTTCAGCAAGTCCGCAGTTATGCCGGGATATCTTCGAACTACTGGATCGATTTTGATGCGAATTTTACTGGTAAGTAGCTAGAGCAAGTATGTAGAGCACAGGTCATACGTTAGTAATTTAGTTTTTTTTCGCGCTTATAAAGTCAGGGGCGACTTCTACTTAAGTATTACAACTATTACGTATTTAAAATCTTTGTCTAGATCTATATCTTGTAAGATAATAAACATTATACAAAACAAAGCCTCAGTAATAAACTAACCACGACATTATTAAGGAAATGTGACATTAATTTGTCACTTAATAATGGTTCTACATTGAAAATGCTTCATTGTTTTCGTTGGTACAACGCTAGAGAACAATAACTAGCAGGTGACAAACAAATTAAGTGTATCCTCTCTATTGTTACCGTACCCTAACTCCTATTGTTCCTGCTGTGCGTAATAGGTCGAAAATGCTTCGCACTTAAGAAAATTAATGAACCAACACTTCTAGTCAAAGTATATATAGCAAGAAATTTATATAGTATAAGGAAGAAAATCCGAAACCGTGCCGGTGTATTGGCGCAACACTAGCCTTACTATAATGTCCACGTTTATGTCCCCTCACTAATCATTCTGACACTTGACTTGGTAACGAAAGCGCGCAATTCGCGCCCAAGGATTCTAACTAATAATGTCTAAAAATAGCAAGACCAATACATATCTTACTAATAATATAAATGCGAATGTTTGTATGGATGCATTGAGGTTTTGTTAGAAGGTATGTCAAGAATGGCTGCATGGATCTCGCTAAGATTTGGCATAGATGTAGAACACAGCCTGGAAGAACAGGTAGGCTACTTGCGTTTTTAATTCATCACAGACGGAGTGGCGGGCGACAGCTACTGCTGTTATAAAAAGGAAAGATTTAATTGTTAGTCTATTCCATTGTGCTTTGTATGTGTGTCTATGACGTGTCATTTACGACACATTATTCCGGGAGTATCATAGCGATTGACTATGATGTTTCTAGATTTTTTTTGTATTTCATGATAATTTTAATTACTAAATAATTTATTTATTCATAAGAATATAAGTATGTTTTTCCATTTAATTGATCGAAGTTAACATAACTTGAAAATGTATAATTATAGAATCAACAGAGCAAGTCATAAAATAAGCAGACGGCTAAGTTGCACGGCAATTGAAAACTCGGGCGTAGTATAGTTGGAGTAATGCTAGTGGCTCGATGAGTTGTTACTAAGTATTCTCATTACCAACTAACGAAGCCGTTCATAATTCAAATACTCGAGAGAAATTATATTTTATAATATAGTTTTATTCTCTTGGAAATGCTTTTTAAATAGACAGAAAGTTGTGTTTTATATTTTTTCTAAGTAAAATAAAAAATCGTTTTTGTGACTTCAGAATATTAGAGTACTAGCTGTCGCCCGCAACTCCGTTTGTGCGGATTAAATTTAATCAGTAGCTTTTCAGACTATGTTCTACATCTATGGAGATACCTTCTAATAAACGTCGATCCATTCATCCATCTACACATTCACATTTATAATATTAGTAAGATTCGTATTCTACCACTCCTCTAACTGCTGCAATATTTTATTTGTCGCTTAAGACTTCTCTTACTGTATTTAATAAGAGAAATCCTTGCTATGGGATGTCTTAAGTAATATCACTAAACTCCTAAATAGCAAAACGACTTCAAATGAGTCTTCTTACTCACAAATTTACGTAAGTCTTAAGTTAGAGTTGAAATGCCACCAAAGAGCTTAAGTGGGTAAAACCCCACATAACCCTGTATTCACAATGGGAGAATGATGTCTTTAATATTTTCATCCGGAACTGTAAGAGAGATGTTAATTTTATAATTCATTCATCATCAGCTAGTGAGCTCCGAGCCCCTCAGTGGGGACATATAGTGATATGTCCCCAATGAGGGGCTCGGAGCCTATCCTAAGTTAGGAGTGACTAGGCCATAGTCAACCAAGCTGGCCAAGTGCGGGTTGGTTGAGTACACACATATCTTTGAATTTCTTCTCAGATATGTGCAGGTTGCATCACGATGTTTTCCTTCACCGTAAGAACGTCAGATAAATGTACATATGTAAATCGGAAATTGAAAAACACATTGGTACATGGCGGGATTCGAACCCAGGACCTGCAGATTGCAAGTCAAATGCTTGACCCCAGAGGCACCGACGCTTCAATTTCTTCGCTTCTAATTTTATAGTAGGTGATCTATATCCTTTCGCTGTTCAGAATATAACTTAATTAGAATTAGCATTATTTGAATTTACCAACAGAATTCTTAAACATGGCAACTGTATAACTACGCTGTGGCGTAGTACATATTAATCATTCATCGAGTTTTAATTAAATTTGAAGCTACAAATTTTGCAACATGTCACGTAATGTATTCGCTTTATACAATGAAATTGTACAATAATAGATGGCTTATTAATGTATGTGAAATTGTTTTAATGCGATATAATATTTGTACCCATTCCAAGGATTTTGATTTATTTCTGAGTTAGTATTGTTATTTTTAGGGATCAGTCTTCTTTCCCTTTCCGCCCTTTTCTTAAAAAGAAAGTACGGGAAGTGGGAAGAAGGAACCGCATATGCGTTGCCGGCCTTTGGATTTGACGGAGGATGGGATGCTTTGGAAGGTGAAACTTTCTGTGCGTTGTATTTTGGCAAATTCAGGTGGCCTTTTTCTTGTTTGACACTTAATAATAATATATTGTAACAAATGTGATCATGGTAATTTTTTTTTAAATAAAGGAATGCAGTTAACCAGAATAAAATAGAAAACTGGAGAATGCAATAAAAAGGGGACAGAGAGACTTAGTGGAGAGAGAAATTCACTATATTAACTATGTAAGGCTTTTAATGCCGAATTATTTTAAAATATTACTCTTTGAAATGTCATCATCATCAGCTCACTATACGTCCCCACTGAGGGGCTCGGAGCTTACCCTAAGTTAGGGGTGACTAGGCCATAGTCAACCACGCTGGCCTAGTGCGGTTTGGTCGACTGCACACATATCTTTGAATTTCTTCGCAGATATGTGCAGGTTGCATCGCGATGTTTTCCTTCACCGTAAGAATGTCGGATAAATGTACATATGTAAATGGGAAATCTAAAAACACATTGGTACATGGCGGGATTCGAACCCAGGACCTGCAGATTACAAGTCAAGTGTTGAATCCCCTGAGCCACCGACGCTCTTGAAATGTAGTAAGCTTTAATACGTTTGTGTTACTTCACATGCTGTATAAGGCTGTAAGTTGTTATTTAGTAAAAGTTTACAATGAAATTATGGTTTCGAATAGCGGAGTTTACTAACAAATTGGAGATTGCGAACAAAATTTCTGTTGAATTTACTTCATTAATAAGCAAAATATCCTTTCAACGAAACAGGAAACTTAAGTCGGATATTTCAAAGACTTTAAAAGTAGTACCGATTTTAATATGAATTTTATGAAGAGAAATAAATGTTTCACTTTGAACTGTTTATTCAACCCCTTGATAAAATGAAATAGTTAACAAATATCTTCTATTTAAATTTATACTTTAGCTGTCGCCCGCGACTTCGCTCGCGAGGGATTAAAAAATTATATAATAGCTTATTCTCAGACCTACCATAAAAATGAGTTAGGTAAGAAGTTTCTGAGGAGTATGGTAACTAACATTGTGACACGAGTATTTTATATAAATACTAGCTGTCGCCCGCGACTCCGTCCGCGTGGATATACAAAAAAACTTAATTAGTGTACCCACCCATCCATCCATCCACATCACATCCATCTAAATATTTGCATTTATTATATTAGTAAGTTAAATAAAAAGTAGCTATTCAAGGCATAAATTCGAAAAAAAAATAATAAATAGTGTCCTATGTCATGTAAAGCCGTTCTTGAGTTATAAATAGTGTCACTAACACGACTTTCTTTTATATATATGGATATTATTGCTTAATTAATTTATGATGTTAGAAACAAAAGAAGATCGATCGATCACTTAATTTCGAGTGAAAATCTATTTATTAAGCCCATCTTCTTCAATCTTAATAAACCAGACAGACTGATTATGATTAAAATTCGTTTTTATAGATATAGAATGTAAAATCAATTCAAAATTTCAATTTTATTTAAAGTGAAACGTGGAATGATTACTAAAATAATAAAGTTTGAATGGAAGACAAAAAAATTGGTAAAGAGCTTAATATCCAAGCAAGTAATTAAATGAGATTTAGAACATTCTGACATGTTAATTTTCATTGTGTGGTACTTTATTCGTATCGGATGAAGTTATGAAACGATCGGCCGCAGTCGTAGACAACCGCATCTTCCATTGACACAGATAAATTTAATTCCATATGCCAATATAATAACATTCGAATATATTCACCGAGATTTATTCCATTTTTAAATTGTTGTGACCACAAACAATAGATTGATTTTACATACATACATACGTGGGTTGCTGAAATCGCAAACCCTGTTTAAAACATATTGTTATTTGTGTCAAAAATGACAAGGATAACGATAATCTTATTTTTAGGTATTATTAATTTCCTTTGGCGCGAATGACGTGCTTTCGTTACAAAGTCCAGTGTCATAATGAATAGTGAGGGGACATAAACGTCGACATTTTAGTAAGGCTAGTGATGGGTCAATACACTGACACATTTTCGGATTTTCTTCCTAACAATACATGGATATTTTAATCTCAGAAACCAACCTTAAGACTTATTTTCTCTCCAGGAACTATGTCGTTGTTCCTTTGGTTCCTTTAGTATAAGGTATATTTCAGTGTAACGCAACTATTACCTAGTAGAATTTGTATTTGTTGTTGCTAAAACATTTGATTTCCTAAATCCCAATACGTGGAATCAAGTTCGATTAACATATCCAGTTTACTGGGTTAATTTTATTCGTTAGATTCCCAAACACTGTATTTTAATAGGGAAGTTCTTAGTAGTCTAAACGAACCGTTATTTGCTTATTCTATGGAAAAAATACATTTTTTTACATATAACAAAAGAGTTTATTATTTTACAGTGGTAGAGCCCGCTTCAACATCTTCGCACGAATTGGCCCGGCTCTCCCGGTGAAAAACTACGACCACACTGAAGACAGGCCTCAAATGGAAGCTATTCTGCGTACAGTCTGATGAGTGTGCGTCCCGGAGGCCTAATTTAGTCCTTAGCTCTTCCCACCCTTTTTCTTATAAGGAAAGGATGGGAAGTAGAAATGGACTTTCCGGATGAGAGGTGTATACTCTCCTCCGTCGTTTAAAAGTAGGCAACGCATATGCAATTGCGTATGTCTATGGGCAATGGTCACTTCGCTATTTCAGCGATTTCAGGTGGCCGCTCGCTCGTTTGCCACCTTATGATAAAAAAAAATACAAGTTTTAGAAATGTAAATAAAAAAAAATTGTTAGGGCGTTTTTTGTGTAGAATACTTACGGAATCATAATAAAACCTTGCTTCATTTGAATATTGAAATGAGAGATTCGAAAATATTGTTTGTATAATCAATATTTGTTCCGTCATGTTTGCGTTCACAATACTTAAAAACAAATATGTACAACACTCGAAATTCAGGCCGTTCAGTTACGATTCACAACGAAGTGTTGGCTCTCTGAATAGTCCTAGTAATTTTTATTGAATACAGTCAAGGAATTAAATTCTCTTACCACTTAAAATCGAATATTTTAATATAATAACAAGCATTTACAGTTAGGAATAAGAAAAGGAAAAAAATAGGTCTGAAAAAATTGACTTGACTCACAAATCTTTAAATTTATACTTAAACTAGATGTCGCCCGCGACTCCGGCCGCGCGGAATACAACAAATAATAGCCTAGTTCTTTAATTCTAACATCTATGCCAAATTCCAGCGTGATCCAAGTGATATTCAACAAACATCCATCTTTCCATCCAAACATTTGAATTTATAAGTAATATTATACTCTTTCTATCTCACATTAAAAACTATGCTCTATATATATTTTCCACCTTATCCTATAAAACTATGCATTGTAATAACACGGGAATGTGTACTAAATGGCGGAGTTTGATTAATGTGTGTGCCGGCTGAGCGTCAGTTACTCCTCGTAGCGCTGCCAGTCGTGAATCAATCCACCACTGTGCCACAAGAACACTGTTTGTTTTGTTGATTAAATGCGCAACAAAGGATATTTCAGACGCACGCAAACTTTACTTCAACTTTTAGTAGTATTTGTAGATGGTCTTTAAAAGTATGGTTTTTTTCTTGCAATCAATATTTCGAGAATAGTTTCAGAATTTTCAATTTATGAAGAACTTGCTGTCGTCTTATCGCTTTATTAAAGATATATATTCCAGGCTATGTTCTACATCTATGCTAAATTTCAGCGAGTTCCATGCAGCCGTACTGATACCTTCTAATACACATCCATCCATTCATCCATACATCAAAACATTGTTATAATATAAGTAAGATAGTAAGACAATTCAAAATCTATTTCACCTACGTTGAAAGTTTAAAAAATTAGAATTTCCTCATCCACTTAAAATGATACAAAAAAATTAACCAAGTTATTATATCTCTAATTTACTAAAGTGTACAATGTAGTAATATTTAGAAACTCGTGGAAGAAGCCTTGTAATTTTATAACTAAGTAGACGTTAATTAAGCATGCAAATCTTGTTTCGCATTTATTACTTACGAGTAATTACTTTAACAGGTATTACTTGAGATTAAATTTGGTTCAAGGCTCATGTTACCAAAAAACTTGGGTCGAATGGCATATCCTGAGGTGCCTTAAGAGTTAATTGGGTTCGGACCCGACCCTTGTACATTTTAGTCGACAAAATCCTAAAGGCAAATTGTGCTCGTTAAATTTCATACCGCTTGTGGTAATTTTCTTGATTACTTACAATGCAATTTTATCACACTACTTATTAGTTGAGCTAATATAAGTTGGATCATTTATTAATGTTGTCATTTAGTACATATTTAAATTAGACCAAACGAAAATTAAAAAGTACAAGATTTTCTCATATCAAATCTTAATACGAATAAATCTTATTATAATAAATTTTACTACGAATCAAATTCTTAACTCCTTCGTACACAAAGCAAAGGAATCCTTCGAAACTAATACTGTACAAGTCGCGAGGTTGCTAGTATCGCGTTACGCGCGATCTGCACACAGGAAAATGAATCGTTAACGCAAGGGAGGCGTCTATTCGGTTAGAACAGACATAGCGATTTCATGTCAACTGATTTGCTTGACCATCTTGTAAATCCAGATACTATTTGACCACGCCAGCCTGTGTACGAACTTTTATGAAATTTATTTCGTATGTCGCTTAGTGACTAAAATCGCCAGGTTTTGAAAATTTACATCGCTTTGTGTATTAGAGGGCTTACACTAAATACAAAGTTTATGTTTTGTTCAACAACGAAATTGTTTAAGATGAAAATTTTAACATTCATACCAATATTATTTTCCGTATCGCAGGTTCTTAAAACATTAATTACAACAGTTACCGTGGGTTTCTGAGATCGAAATCCCCGCTTAAAACATGTCTATTTGTCAAAGATAACGATAGGGATGACGATATGTTTTATACAGAGATTTGATCTCAGAAACCAGTCGTTAGTAGTGTATGGTAAATAGTGTTGTAAATAGCGTGTTTATCTTCTGTGGAGAGTGAGTGATGCTCGCCGGCGCGCGATGTCAGCCAGTTTGACGCGTGCCGCTGCAGGGACATAAATCAAATTCAACGCCGCGTGCGTTAACAATGAGTTTGCACTTCAATGTTCACATTTCGCCACAGATAACAGATTTATGTCTCTATCTATTTATACTTTATTACAAAAAATGAGCGTCGGTGGCTCAGTGGTCAAGCACTTGACTTGCAATCTGCAGGTCCTGGGTTCGAGTCCCGCCATGTATCAATGTGTTTTTCGATTTCCGATTTACATATGTACATTTATCCGACGTTCTTACGGTGAAGGAAAACATCGTGATGCAACCTGCATATATCTGAGAAGAAATTCAAAAAATATGTGTGAAGTCAACCAACCCGCACTTGGCCAGCGTGGTTGACTATGGCCTAATCACCCTTAACCGCACAGACAGCACAGGAACGAGCATTGCCTCAATCTATGGTGGAGGCCGTTTAGCAGTGGACGAGTCCATGATGATGATGATAATACCTCAAAATGTCTATGACCTTGAATAATTAGATGTAACGTCTACCATTTAATATATCAGCTATTTTAATATATACGAAGATAGTTTAATAGGTAACCGATACATTTTTAGAGCAATATTCCAATGTGTAACGAAAAAAATCATGTCTAAAAGCGTAGGTACTCAGTGAGCGTAAGGAATTAATTGGGTTTCGACCCGACCTTTGTGCGTCTGGTTGGCGAAATCCTTTTACTACTAACCCTTGTCCACTCAAATTCATCCAATCTGTATTTTTTTTCTCTTCCTGGGTAATTTACCGTTATATTGGCTTAGATTGACGAGTTTTTATATTATAAACATGATTTTTTAATATGTTTTAAGTAATAACTGTTGCTTTTATTCAGATGTACGTTATAAAAGTTGATACGTTCCTTTTGTGGATAAATTTGTTTTCCGTGTTTTTCATTGTACTTACATGGTACAAAAGTCTGGTCTAAATGTTGAAAAAATTAAGGACCACGTTGATATTTAATTTGAAAGTGAATATGTCATATCGTTATATGAAAGATCGTTTTAGAGACATGAGGGCACTTAAATACTTGTAACTTAAGCGTAAGTTCATTTGTACCGGGCCGTAGTTCAAATAGAGGACTGTAATTTTGAATCTTCGGGTCTTGTTTGCTAAAGTTTTGAGTAAATGCCCCTCAGAGACTCGTATAATAGTTTAATATAACATACGTACACTTCGAATTGTTCAGTACCACTTCAATAAGTACGCACTATAGCACTAATTGCGTACCGATGTACAATTTATATCATAGACAATAAGGCCATTTCTACACAAGGAAACTTTAACATTTGAAATCAGGTGATTTCAGTCGCGACTTACGTACGCGTCGCCGACATTTCTGTATGTCATCGTGAAAGCTAATCGTACGCAACTTGTCAAGGTCATCGTGAGAAAATCGCCGCAATTTTCACGATGGCGGAGCTAATCTACAGTTGACATAAGTGACAATTGACAATGCTATGTCCGTACTGACAGAATAGACGATTCAACATTGTGTTTACGGAACGAGCGCTACGGAATTTTCGGAATGCAACGATACAATTTTAGTATTGATGGTTTACGTTGCCTTGTGTACAAAGGGCCTAATAGTACCAAATAACCGAACCAGACTGGCAAAACCTGAGTCAAAGTCGGACTAAACTACTCTTTATTCTTGTGCACTTGTCATAGTCAACCGAAAACAACTGGTCCAATCCTTTGCCATTTCAAATGAAAGCGACAAAGCAAACGCCATATAAACATTCAAAAGGATGTGACGCCTACGATTAACGCTGTTTTGAAGAGGCGGTTCAGTTAGACTCCGAGCGTACGTTGTTTTAATATTTTTAAATGTATGGAATTTTTTTTTCAGAGTGGAATGCTTTAAGCACACTCCGCGCCGTTTTTGGTTTACTATTTTACTTACTAGCTGCCGCCCGCGACTCCGTCCGCATGGATATATAAAAAAACTTAATTAGTATGTGTCTATGTGTTCTTTCAGACTATGTTCTATACGTATGTCAAATTTAATCGAGATCCGTTCAGCCATTCTACAGATATCTTCAACGCCCATCCATCCATCCACACCACATCCATCTAAACATTCGCATTTATAATAATAGTAAGTTAAATAAAAAGCAGCTCTTCAATAATTTCGAAAAAAATAATAATAAATAGTATCCTATGTCCGTCCATGCTCTAAGCTACCGCACCAATTTTCAGCCATATCGGTTAAGCCGTTCTTGAGTTATAAATAGTGTAACTAACAGGACTTTCTTTTATATATATAGATAATAAATTTTTTTTCTTTCCTTCTACTCATTGCAACTGCCGACATACCGTCGCCGTCTCCTACTGACGTTTGCCGCGTCCCGCGGACTCAGATCGCGCAAGTTTACCGTGTTACACATAATATGTTGAACGTCCAAATTAACTAGACTATCTATAATTAGACGGAATCAATAACGCCGGCTGAATGGCAATCAATCCGCGTAAATTATCTAAATACAAAATTAATAAACATGTACATATCACTGGACTTCTCCGAATATAGTGTTAATAATAATATAAAAAGTAAACAATTTTACTAAATAAATAAGAGCTTCGGTGGTTAAGCGAATGACTTATAATTTACTGCTCCGGGGTTTGAATCCCGCCATGCACCAAACCTAGGTTCTTACGGTGAAGGGAAATATCGTGATACAATCTGCACATATTTGTGAAGATATTCAAAGATATATGTGAAGTCAATCAACTGTGGTCACACGTAAATTATTGGAAATTAACTAACTAAACAACAGTGGTAGAGCCCGCTTTAACATCTTCGCACGAATTGGCCCAGCTCGCCCGGTGAAATACCACGACCACACAGAAGACAGGCGTCAAGTGGAAGCAATCCCACGTTTCGTCTGATGAGTGTGCGTCCCGAAGGCCTAATTTAGTCCTCTTTCCCTTCCCACTTTTTTTCTTATAAGGAAAGGATGGGAAGTGGAAGTGGACTTTCCGGATGAGAGGATGCATGGAAAGAGAATATATTTTCTTTCTGTGCATCCCCTCCTCCGTCGTTTAAAGGTAGGCAACGCATATGCGTTTGTCGCTGCCTCGTTTGCCACCTTATGATATAAAAAAAAACTAAATTGGTGTGTGTATTTTCACTTTACTCATAAATTGTTCTCACATTCAGCTGATATGTTGTTTCTATTATGTTATCTGAATTCTAAACTTCCATTTAAAAAGCAAACATGTGGCAACACAACATTATTCGACGCTCAGTTTGTTTAGGATGATTGAACATCGTCCGGTAAAGTTGTTTCCTCTTTTCAATTTTCAAAATTTACCCTAAAATTTTCTATATAAACAATATTTCATTTTTATGTTTCCATTATATTTTTACTAGCTGTCGCCCGCGACTCAGTCCGCGCGGGATTAAAAATAGATGTTGGCCGATTCTCAGACCTACTAAATATGCTCACAAAATTTCATGAGAATCGGTCAAGCCGTTTCGGAGGAGTATGGGAACGAAAATTGTGACACGAGAATTTTATGTATATTTGTTTACAATTAAAAGACTAATTGATTTCAGATAATTTTTGCTATAAGCTCACAAAAAAACCTTAACTAAAACATATTGTTATTCTGTTATTAATATATATTGTCACTAACTGTCGCATGCGACTCCGTCTGCGCGGAAACAAAACTTGGTAGGTAGCCTAAGTCTTTTTGCATCAATGTTCTACATATGTACCAAAATTCATCAAGATCCGTTGAGCCGTTCCGTATATACCTTCTAACAAACTTCCATATGAAAATTAACATTTACAATATTAGTAAGATTTATCAAATTATTACTCAAATCATATTAAAGCTATGCGAAGCATTTCATCGCACAACACAACTACTACTTTTAAAGAAACTATGACTTTGACTGTATTTTATACAGGATGTTTTGTTTTGAGTAGATGATGTAGAGACCACATATGTATATTTTTATAAAGATTATCCTCAATTTGTTTCTGTGCACGTAGATGTTTGCGATCTACCGAACCTTCGTAATTAATTTGGTGAGTTCGTTCACTCGATTACCTCACTCGGAAATTGATTCAAATTGAACGGCGAGGCGAACCTTAACTGACTTAACTCTTAACTTAGTAAAGATCTACATACTCTTGACTCATACCTGAATACCAATTAATCTTACTTATTCTTCACTTTAATTTATTTATACGTTCTACTCTTCTACCTTTATTTTTCCTAGCTTCCCTTAAGACTTTTACATAGTATTTTAACTGTCACACAAATGGACCGACTCGCACCGTGGCCATAACCACACTTGACACCTGCAAGTGGCCTAATTTTAGTCCTGATTCCCTTCCCACTCTTTTCTAATAAAAGGAAGTGGATTTGATGGAGGATGGACGCGTGGAAAGGGGAAATATTCTCTTTCTGTGCGTCTTATCCTTCGTGGATTAAAGGTAGGCAACTCTGCATTTGCGAATATCTATTGGATGCGGTCACATCGCCATTTTCTTATAAGATGTTAATGTTTATATCGTACTGTTTTATTATCGTTATTTAGGAATTGCTTCAATTATATTACTCTGATACTTGTAAGACTTTTAAATACTGAGGAAAAATGAGCTTGTAAATGCATTGTTTTCAATATTAAAATCTTCGTATTACGCTTTCTATTGTTTTACCTTACTCGAGTTTCATATTCATTATCACGGGAATAACCCGGTGTAACTCGTAAAGTAGGGGATGGTTTTAATTTACCCAGCGAATGCATACGAAATCTTCCAACAGTTTTAAAAAGCTTATACTTGAGAAGAACGAAAGAAAAACAGGTTAATTTATTACATAACTAGTGGTAGCCCTCGAATATGTTCGCACGGAATTATAAAAACTTAATTAGTGTCCTATGTACTCTTCCAGACTATGTTCTATATCTATGCCAAATTTCAGTGAGATCCATGCAGACGTTCTGAAAATTTCACATCTATATATATAAAAGAAAGTCGTGTTAGTTACACTGTTTATAACTCAAGAACGGCTTTACCGATATGGCTAAAAATTGGTGAGGATGTAGCTTAGTGCCAGGAGACGGACATAGGATACTATTTATTCATTTTTTTTCAAATTTATGCGTTGCACAGCTGCTTTTTATTTAACTTACTAATATTATAAATGCAAATGTTTAGATGGATGTGATGTGGATGGATGGATGGGTGGGCGATATCAATTAAGTTTTTTATATATTCACGCGGACGGAGTCGCGGGCGACAGCTAGTTTATAATATTAGTAAGATTAACATGATTTTAATATTTTAATTATAATTAACCAGAAATATTTATTCTTCAACTTTTACTGAATGTTAATAAAATATTTCTTCCATAAATTTCCCTTTACGGAAAATAATTATAATATCCTACTTTTTACCGGGATGATGAAATATTAAACTTGATAAGGAGCGATTTTTATTAAATAATGCCAGCCACAAATTGTACTCATTTAACGTAAGTATGAGGGGAATTTTATTACTAAAGAAATATGAAGATCAAAGTGATTATGACATAATATTTAATCAGGCGGGTTATTGAATTCTCAATTCATTGAACTGATAGATGTATTACATATTGTCATCCCTTTCTTTATATTTGTGAAAAATGAGACAACAATATATATTAACACAAATGTAGCATTCGAAATCTACACTAAAGAGCACTTATTTTATATACTGGCTGTCGCAATTATGTCACGTCACGTAAAATTGCACACATTCTATTTTTCAATTATCCTTCTCCTCTTTTCGTTATTTTTTAAGCAATATTATTAATTTAAAGACGTTTTAGGGGTTCAGGTTAAGGCTATCTGCAGATCCTGGGTTTGAGTCCCATCGTATACCAATGTATTATTAGATTTACATATGTACATTTACCTGACGATCTTACTTTGATGGAAAACATCGTTTCAATGTGCACATATCTGCAATGAAATTCTAAGATATGTGTGAAGTCAACTAACCCGCACTCGGCCAGCGTGGTAACTATGGTCTAACCTTTTTTTTTCCAGAGAGGAATGATTTATGCATACTCCGCGCCCCGGGGGAGACGCGGTAGTTATGTGGGATTCTCCTCCATTACGGAGGCATACCCACTAAACCTCTCTGTTCCTCCAACGCATCGGGACGGGGCCACGGGCACGCTTTCGCTCTCATCCGCGGCCCATGGCCTAGTCACCTAACTTAAGGTAGACTCCCAGCCCCTCAAGACGTACATATAATGAGCTGATGATTATTAATTTTAACCTAAATCTTTAAAACCAGCTGTTACTTTATAAGAATTCTTTTTTCTACTATTATTATCTGTAATAAGATAAAAGAGCAATTTTTTACGTTAAAAGATCGTTGAGAATTTTAAAGCACTTAAAGAGAAATTGCACAAGTGTTGAGAACACTCACCGGATGCCGAGTGTAAAATTATACTGAAACCTTTAAATTGAAAATACTTAACACAATTCCAATTTAACACGTATATTCCTTTTAATTTAATATGGTTACAAATAAAATTCAACAGTCCTAACACATGTATAAAACACTAACAATTACCTGCGATTTCGTCCGTGCGGAATTAAAAATAAAACTAGTATATAGCCTAATTCACTAGTGTAGCTTCCCAACAGTGAAAGAATTTTTCAAATCATTTAAACAAACAATCAAATCTTTACTCTTTTTAATCTTTATATATATAATTCTTCTGTGAGTGTGTATGTCACTGAACTTCTCTCAAACGACTGGACCGATTTTGATGAAATTTTTGTGTGTGTTCAAGGGGATCTGGGAATGATTTAGATTCACAATTTGGTCCGCTGGACAATGCTTTTTTAATTAATTTTTAATTTATTATATTAGTAGTTGTTGATTTTGGAATGTTTTACATTGGATCCGACAGACGGCGCTACCATCATTAATTCAAATTAAAGACGTGTAAACAGGACAACGTCTGTCGGGTCCGCTAGTATTATTATAGATTACTAGCTGTCGCCCGCGACTCCGTCCGCGCGGGATTAAAAATAGATGTTGGCAGATTATCAGACCTACTCAATATGCTCACAAAATTTCATGAGAATCGGTCAAGCCGTTTCGAAGGAGTATGGGAACGAAAATTGTGACACGAGAATTTTATATATAAGATTTTTTTAAGGAGAATGTATTGGTCCTTAGAAACATTATATTATAAAATATAAAATGTAATACTAAGGTACTTAATAAAGGTTTCAAGCTTAATTTGCGTAAGAAATTTATTGGGAATTCCGAAAATACTCTCAAATTAATTGGAAGTTCCAAATAACGATGTAAAAAGGTTGTTTAAATAATGTCGTTATTATAAAATATATTTTTTCTAAATGATGTGTCATATTGTTGAGAATAAATTCAAGAAACAAGCTGTTTTAACTTAACCTGATATTTCAATATTTTCTTTTCTCAAAGAGAATTGTGAAGGTAAACAAATGAACCGAATACGAATCTTTTGGAGTTTAAGTCAAACGAAAGATATTTATATTTTCACGTTTGATTTTTGCTCTCAATAGCTGGCAACGTAATGTTTTAACTATTGATTTCAATGTCGAAGTACCGTGGATAAAATCATATTCTCATCCCTCTCACTTTTTTGGAAAAAAAGAGATAACGATATTTTTAAATAAAATCTCTAAATTTAGAATCGCCAATCGACTTTTGGTTAAGGGTACGAATTTCCGATCATGTGGTCGAAAATTTGAATCCCGTATTTTGATTAGTGTAGAAATGGACAAGAAAAGTAAATTAACAAAAATCTACTAATATTTTTGACACAAAAGAAGTGGCAATACGAATAAGAATTTCTAAAGAAGAGTGCTAATGCCATCTTTTTAAAATATGTCAGGCCGCTACAGGCAATTGGGTAACAGACGGTCACAATGGATACATAACCATCCTTACCAGTAAATATCCATGAAAATCATTGCCTATCAATTGAACAGAAAATAAGCATCATCAAACTCAATATTGTATTTTATAATATAATCACTCAAATTTATTTTATATTATACTATATCATCCTAAAAGCAAGCACGTAGATTTTTCCATCCAAAATAATCTACTTAACAGCTCCAACTCAATGAATTAATTATCCTCGAGCGAAGCATTAACTTGGTTGCAAATCTGATAAACAAAAATATTCGTTTAAAAATTAATTTTATTTTCGGAGCGCTTTCCTTCTAGCCACCGGTTTTTTTGACACCACGCTGGCTAGAAAGAAAACGATCCGTTGTACGGCGTTTGTAATAAAAGGAATGGGCAGTTTATTTAAGCTATTTTAAACGTGAGCTGTTTATTATAATTAAAAAAAAAGTTTAATCCAAACTTAAATATAGTAACAAAAAAGGTTTTATATTAAAAGGTTGTACTGGCCACGCGCAAGCGACGCTATATGAAAAAGAAAAAGATTATAGTTGATAAAAACAACTGACAGTCACTCGACTTATAGTACAAGCGCTGTTGCAAAAACGTTACAATGTTTTTTATGTTTAATTATTGAAAATATCGGCTTTATACAGTGTGTTTGGTTTATAGATTCTAGTGGACTAAACCTGACGATAATTTTGGTGTTACCACAGTTAATATAGTAGTGATTGCGAGGGTTGTTGTGTATAGAACAATGTGGTAAACCTCAAATTACTATATGACAGATCCAGTTGAATATTCTGATATACGATTAAAGTTGTACAAACAATTACTACTGAAATATCAAATAATTTAATCGGCAGTATAAGATCTTTTATATAGCCCCTCGTTCACATTCAATTTAATATTGAAAAACAATATTCTAGGAAACGGACGATGAATATTTTCGTGAAATTTAGACTTTTATGAATAAATAGTATTTCCATAAAAGTCATAAAAGCCTTTCCATAGCATTGTACAATAATAGATAATAAACCCTTGGAAATAAATTAAAAAACCTAAATCTCACGTAATCTTCTGATCAAATTCCTTACAAAATCAACTATGTATACGTGAGGATTTATTTATCTTACTAATATTATAAATGCGAATGTTTAGATGGATGGATGGATAGATGGATGGATGTTTGTTTGAATGTATCTCCAGAACGAATCTCGATGAAATTTGGCATAGGCATAAAACATAGGCTACTAATTATGTTATTATTAATCCTGCGCGGACGAAGTCGCGGGCGACAGCTAGTGTTGTGTAAACTTTAAAACAAAAACCTCTATTAATAACAGACACGGAGATTCTGAATACATATCACGGGAAACGTTTTTGAATTTGCATCGCATGATAGAAGCTGGATTTCACAAAGTCACCAATTAGTAACTTTTAAGTGGCTTCATTTCCAATGCCCGGATTAGATCTGCAGGTATGTAATATTCATAATACAAATAAATGTATAATATTCCATCTATTTTGATGTCATGTTATTTCACAATTATTCAAATCAATAATTCACCACAGCGGTATACTTATGTAGCTTAATATAGCTCTTTTGGTGCTATGATTTACGAGGTAATTTAATTCTTTGACTGGAATTCAAGAACTTTGAAATCACTACTGTAGTTGACAACTGTCTCTCTCATTGCTTTAAAAAAAAATAAAGACAAGAATACATTTCTATGGGCAGTGAAATTTCACATTTAGCATGTCACTTCCAACGTAAGAATATGTATATCACATGAGTGATACAGCAGAGGGTAATAAATAGTTTCCGTCGGTACAAAGTGCCCTAAAAACCTGCCCGAGTGTATTAAAGTCATTAATATTCGTGAGTCACCCTTATTTTACACCCTTTTTATTGCTTAAATTTCCAACTAACACAACTAGTAATATAAACTGTTCTATTTAGCGTATCATTTGGTTACTTACTATCGTAAAGTCAAATCTCAATTCGAAACTAAATAAACTTCATACAATGTAGCATTTACTATAGGAATTCCCACCAGTTTTACACGTTGAAATCTATTTTAAAAGTCATAGCGTGATTACTAGGCTTACGAAGAGATGGATAGATTTCGTGAAGGGTGACATTATAAAGAAGAATGACTGAGATGACGGAAAACAGATTAAACTAAAGGATAAAAACCTGATGTGGCAACCCTATACGTGGAATAAGGACAGGGAGAGATGAAAAGCGTGTTATGTGAATTTCAAAGAGATTTTTAGTAACCTAATATTAGCTACAAAGTGGATACATCCAACAGTGAATAGGATTTTGCTAAACTAGCTACCATCTTTCAACCTTTATAATGATGAGATCGTATTCATGGTCTAGTTTTCAATAATTTCAATTTTCAATTTACGCGCTATTAATATGAAATACTAAACGAAGCGCAAGATCATGTCAATTGGAGAATAAACACGACGAAGGTCGACCCCAAGTAAATGAGATAAAGCCAAGGACTGAAAAAGAAGAAGAAAAAGAAGCGCTATTAAATATAACTGGTGGTAAACGATCTTTTAATTTTAATAAAATACTTGTTCCTATTAATAAATTAAATACTCAGTAAAGATAATAGGCAGCTACTTCTCGAGGACGTATAATTATAATTTATTATGTATTCTCTTAACTCTCCCGGCCCTAAAATATACGTAATAAGCTACTTAAGTTCCTTAGTTCCATAATTAATTGGCTTGTGACAAATTGCTCCGAACACGAAATTGAAATGCGAGATACTTTTGTAATAAAAGTTAAACATCGAATATGTCTCAATTGGTTAAAACTATGTAAAATGTATTTTGTTAATTTAGTCTTTATACCTTTGTTATCATTACGAATACTATCGTAACATTACTTCTTACTAATATTACGAATGCAAATATATGGATGGATGTTTGTAAAATGGGATCTTCAGAACGGGGCATGGTGACTGAAATTTGACACTACTAATAAAGTTTTTTTAATTCCAGGCGGACGGCGTAGCGGGCGACAACTAGTAGATGTGCTGTACAGAACACTCTGTATTATATTGTTATTATGAATTGGTTACGACACAAAAACGATTCTAATACATGTATGTAAAGTCGTGTTTTGCAAATCATTTACTTTTTACTATAACTTTAGGTTTATTTTAAATACGCTAAACTAAACGAACAAATAATAAATCGTTTAATTTCCGTCTGCATAACCTACCAAAGATCGTAATTAGCTCAATATGAATTATTTAGTTGGCCTTCCATTTTTACCGCGAAACAATTTTAAAGTTATTTTCCGCCTCGCCTCCGGATATATTGACGTTAGTACTTAACGCCACATTAATTTACTCTACGAATAATTAAATTAAATTGGCGAGTCGAGAAATTTGAAGTATTCATTAACGTAGTATATCCGAAATTTTAAAAATACGGAAGGTTTAAAAATATAAACTTATTTTTTCCCGCTGTTAGCTACCTTTGAAGATATATTAAGAATTGTAGTAATGTATTTAAATTCTTCGTTTGTTCTTTTCTTAAAAAAAGTAAAAAAAAGGTCGTGACAAAAGAGATCACATACAAAATTCTACATTACTGAAATTGAATAAAAATGTGAAAAGATTTTTTAATTTAATTATTGTGTACGTGGCTATAAATTTAATTTTACTTTCAAGTAAAATGCAATCGTACACCGTCGTAATTTACAGTCTTCTTTCGCGCTCCGACATTTTATATATTATAAATATATTTCATTGTGGATAAAACAAATAAATTTTAGTGCGCAAACTAAGTGCTTGGCATTGAAATAGCTTATTACAGGCCGAATGGACCCGCTTTATTCATTTGCATAAGCCACGTTTTATTCGTAAACCATTTAATGGCTCTATGACAATAACCTAAATGTAGAGAATCAGTTTAATGTCAGCCGTTCAAAAATTTAATCTGCATGAATAATACATTTCATTTTGGAAAATGCTGTTTACAATTCGCAAATACTTTAATGGTAACGCATTTTGCAAACGTCGAACAATTTAAAAAATGTTAATTACTATTAATTTGATTACTATTTGTAATAATTAATGTTATGAAAAGTAAAATAGAGTTAGCAAATCTTTGCAAAAAAATTATTGCTATTTTTTTTAATAAATTAAAATGTTATACTTTTTGGTGCATTAGCGTTAAATTCATACATTAAAAGTACAATAAAATGGAAAACGGTAAAAACTCTAGTGCATTACACGACTATGGCAGCTTACATAAAATCATAGAGCAGCCATTACACTTTGAGTTCACGTGTTAACGGTTAATTATAATGCATTAAAGGGAAATATGTAAAATTGTTTGGCGGCCTTACTTTCAGGTTATTACCATAATTCATGGAATGAATTACTGAACAAGTGCACGACTATGGGTGTATATTAACGAATATTATTATTTAAAACGCAAGACCAGTCATAACTATGTCTCACGACTGAGTAGAGTCAAATGAAATGTAATTCAAGCCCAAAAGATTTACGTTTGGTTTCTAAGACCAAAATAATTTAATAATTTTTTAATAATATTTTTATTTGCATAGACACACACAATATTACATAACAGTTTAGTTTACAAATTAAAAAAAACAAGTTTCAGAAATATTTTCACATATTAGTTGTTACCATTCCAAATAAGCTAGAAGCTTGTGCTAGGACATGGTTATCTACTAGACTAAAATCTCTGTATGAAACATATCATCTTTGTCATTATCGTTGTCAAAAGAGTAATAACAATATGTTTAAACGAATATTTTGATCTTGGAAACACACGGTTAGTCCAAAAATAATGTTGGTATATTTTTGTCAGTTCAGTCGCGAAATATGTAAAACCTACATGAGCATAGAAAATAGCATGAAAGAAAAAATTTAACATGACAGCTACAGTACGAAAAGAACTTTTTTGACATTGACAAGAGGGCGCCAGTGAGCTAATATAATTTAGTTTGATTTTAAACCACTAAGACAGAACATTATATCAGCCTATATTTCAAAATACCATGATGTCCTTATCTACTCTTTGATTTTCATACATCAGAACAACTTATAAAGTGTAAACGTCTTTTTTTTATTTAGATACTGGCCATTACGTTAAGGCCATAATTTCAGTGATCAATTTTATGACGTTCATTATTCCTTGGACTTAACAATTCTAAGGACTATTTTCTTAGTGCTAAGAATTTACCTCGTTAATACGATAACTTGATACTGTTATAACGTTTGATAACAATATTTATTAATAGTTTCATCATAGATTAAATCTGTAATAACAATTCTCGACCAAAATGTACGGCAGGTACAAAGTTTCTAAAAGCTTTAACCGCCGCAGGCAATTTCTCGAACCGCCTAAGACGAGCACTCGTGCACAATGTACTCGACTTCAATATTAACTTAAAACATACGATAAATACGGCTATAATAACATATTAAAATGCAAATTACTTGAGGGTAATTTGATTCTTACATGTACGTTACGTGTAAGTTGTTTATAGAATTAAAGTAATAACGTTTGAAATATGAATATAACTTTGTTATACAATAAATGGTTTCGGATGAAAGAAGATTGCATGTAGCTGAAATGCGTATGCTAAGATGGATGTGTGGTGTGACAAGGAAGGATAAAGTTAAAAATGTGTATATTAGAGGAAGTTTGAAAGTAGCGCCATTGATCGAGAAATTGAGGAGTAAAAGATTAGCGTGGTTTGGATATGTCACGAGAAGGGATGATGATGATATAAGCAAAAAGGAATGAGATTGAATGTGGATGGCTACAACGGTTGAGGAAGACCAAAAAAGTATGGAATGACTGTGTGAAAGAGGATATGCGTAGGAAGGGGGTAGACTCGGATATGACGGCTGATAGAGATGTATGGAGGAGTAGTACACACTGTGCCGACCCTCGATAGGGATAAGGGCAGCTTGAAGATGATGATGATTGTTATACAATAAATTAAACGTAATAAATATATTCATGCAAAAGTTATTATAAATTAACGATTACTCATTAGAATAATATTTTATACTTATCAAATGAGGATACTTTAACACCCCCTATTTTAATATCTTTAGCTATACGTCACCATGTCTATACAGTATGTTCTTAGTGATAATGGTAGCGCCATCTGTCGTTCTCCCTTCGTAAAAAATAATGGTGTCGAGCTAATAGGCGTGACAATTTATCCCTTAAATGGCTTACGTCATATTACTATAAGAAGTAAGGGGAAATGTTGTAAGAAAAAAAAATAAGCTGATTACTGAAAAAAATTGGTATTATAACCACATGCTATTATAGTTTTCATTGAAATCAAATTCATCAAGGCACAGAATAAAATTAATTAGTTAAGATCTTTCAATTGTTTTAGCCTTATGCAAAGATATTTATTCCGTCTTCTGTATATTATGTATGAGAAATCTACTCTAATCTGTGCTAAATAATAATTAAACAGCCTTAAGTAAAGACAGTAAGCTATTAGAGATTTTACATTTGCGAGTGCATTTAAGTAGAATATATATTGAACGGCTGTTTGGTAAACTTTCGAGTTCGTATGTTGAAGACAATTAAAGCAGTATCTTGTATCGTACTTAGCGTTAGAAGACATTTGATAGGCATGCTGTTTTTACCCTTTTGTTGCAACGTTTGGTTAAATAACTATTAGGTGCGCAACTAAGTTCTCGCTTTTTTTTCGATAAAAATATAACTTTATTATTAAAAAATGGTTACAAATTTATCATCTAGACACAGCTTTTTCCCATCTTTCTGGTAGAGCTCGAATACCTTGACGCCAGTAGTGTTCGTCTTTTGAGGCTATCCACGAATATAGCCATTTTTTGATGTCTTCATATGAGTGGAACTGTTGATCAGCCAGGCCATGGGCGATCGAACGGAACAAGTAAAAATCGGACGGCGCAATATCTGGGGAATATGGCGGGAGGGGTAAGACTTCCCTTTCACATACAAATAATAATTAAGTAAATATTATAAAATACAAGCTGTACCTTCCATGTGTTGCAACATAAATAGCCTAATGGTTAAAGGTTAGCGCGCATTGATCCACTCCTCGTCCAGCCTACACCTGCCGAGTAAACGCGCCACGGAAATCGCAAGCAATGTACTTTAGTCTTGAAGGTCCCAACATCCGATCACGTGGTTGAGAATTCGAATACAGGCATTTGATTATTGTCGTAAACCATACCTAGCATAAGTTAAGAAGTGTAATTGGAAAAGTTATAAGAACTATTATTAAAATACCATCGAAAAGTATTCAAATTGTTATGTTATAACTTCCAATATTTAGTGAACTTCGATATATATTATATAGCTTTTTATTGTTAGACTAGTAACTACTGCCAAACAAGATTACCATTGCTAAAATTAGCGTTTTGTATGTAATTTCATCTGGATAACGATAGAGAAACTAATTATTCAACACTATTGATATGGGGTACGGTGCGTAAAATATGATATTGAATTGTATACTATATTAAATAATTAAATAATGTAGGAATATATTGCCGACACATATGGAACCTTTTTATATTATACTTCTTTTTGCTTATAATTTTCATATTTAAATTTAGAACAACATGTATTATTTCTTTTTAGTTGTAAATATACCATCAAACAAACAGTGAGTGCTTTTTTTTCCTTACTTTATTTTATTATATTCTCATTTTTTCTTTTTAAAGTTTATCAAAATCCGGCCGTATTTACGTTGTAATTAACAATTAAACCTTCTTGGTATTCAATACTTAATTTTGGATAATATTTTCAGGATTTCCAAAGACATATTAGTACTGATCAAAATGATTCAAATATGATTAGTTATAGACCAGACAATAGGAGCCATTTCTTTAATATTTAAAGCACATTCGCAAATAATATCGAGTAACTTCAAAAGTTTCGAAATAGATGACTCTATCAGTAGTAGAGTTTTTAACGCAGTTTTTGGTTCTTATGTAATATCTATTGATGTATAATTTATATATCTTAAACTTCGTTCATCATCATGAACCTGCCCTTATCCCTATCGAGGGTCGGCACAGTATGTACTACTCCTCCATACATCTCTATCAGCCGTCATTAATATCTTAAACTTCGTTGTCACTAGTATTTATGTCCAAATTATTTCAGTCCCTAAAAGGATTGAATTGTTGTCCTTTAGACTAGTGTTAAAAATTACATCATATCTCTATTTTAGATTGAACGCGACGAAAGAAATGTAACCATGTTTTAGGCTCTAGCACGATTAAAACTTTTTATCATTTATTACGTTTTCAATACTCTAATACTTGTACCGTAATATATTAATAGAATCATATTTTTACAAACATAGAATTTAATAAAACCAAACTCTGAAACAAATGGAACGTATCCAACTGAAGCAAAGTTCAATATTATGGTAATTTGTTTCTTACCTTTTCCAGATTATTAAGTAAAAAATCCTTTCACATTAAGGACGTCATAGTTTGAGAATTAAAAAAGTCTCGTTAAAAATAGATTTGTACATTTTCTTTATATCATAAGATGGCAAACGAGCTAGCGGCGACCTGAAATCGCTGAAATAGCGAAATGACCGTTGCCCATAGACATACGCAATTGCATATGCGTTGCCTACCTTTAATCGACGGAGGAGAGGATGCACTGAAAGAATATATTTTCCCTTCCCATGCATCCTTTCATCAGAAAAGTCCACTTCCACTTATCATCCTTTGCTTATAAGAAAAAGGGTGGGAAGGGAAAGAGGACTAAATTAGGCCTCCGGGACGCACACTTATCAGACTGTAGTTATTCCAATTCCAGCTTCCACTTGACGCCTGTCTTCTGTGTGGTCGTGGTATTTCACCGGGCAAACCGGGACAATTCGTGCGATGTTAAAGCGGGCTCTACCTCTATTAAAATTAACTACATTAAATAAAACAATTTCAGCAAAAGTATCAATTTATTTTTCACAATTCAAGAATAACACATTTCATCTAATTTCTTACGTACAATTATTTAACATTAACTTACTTTAATACTATAATTTAATTTATTTACAAATGAAAATTAATTTAAGCTATCATAAAAGTGAAACAACGAAAGCAAAGTTGTCTTGAAGTAGTATGACTTGAAGAATACATTTCTATTCTAACCTAACTTTTAAATACTACATTCTTAGAATCTAATACAGTCTTCAGTTACAGTTAATTTTTCAATGACTGTATATAAATATCATGATTTATTTACTATTTGTAAATAGGTCGTCTTAATGTACTATGTACTAAGATGTCTCTATTACAAGTAGTAAAGTTCCAAGGTTAGTTCGATTATATCTAGATCGCCACATATCATTAAATTGTTCAATTAATTAATTCTCGTTTGAGGAATGACGAAAAATGTACAAAAGCAAGATAAATGTGATAAGAAGTGACCACAAAATTCCCTCTGTTTATCTCTCAAATAAGATTAATTAATCTTTATAATATAATAGAGCGTCGGTGACTCAGGGGCAAGCACTTGACTTGCAATCTGCAGGTCCTGAGTTCGAATCCCGCCATCTACGAATGTGTTTTTCCATTTTCGATTTACATATGATCATTTATCCGATGTTCTTACGGTGAAGGTACATCGTGATGCAACCTGCACATATCTAAGAAGAAATTCAAAGATATATGTGAAGTTAACCAACCCGCACTTGTCCAGCGTGGTTGACTATGGCCTAATCGCCCTTAACTTAAGGTAGGCTCCAAGCCCCTCGGTGGGGACGTATAGTGAGCTAATGATGATGAATATGATAATAACCTTGAATTTAACTTTTTTTTTTTATTACATACACTCTTATACTAAAATCAAATAAAGTAGGCAATTACATTCAGAAATTCTTCCTTCAAAATAGTTTTAGACAAGTTCTTATATATCCATTATTTAAAATATATCAATGAAATGTGTCATAATTTGTTATAGAGTGATGTTTAAAATTGTTAAGAGTAAATAAACTGTAACAATAACCTTGCTTGCAGATGATTTATAATACTTAACTTCGTCTTGAGTTGGCGGAGAGAAAGATCCTTCAAGACTTAATCGATTCGGACACGGTAAAGCTTCGCTAGGTACATCAATCAATTTCCTACGATATTCTATTTTGTTACCATTGAATTCATTATCTTGATCTTGCATTGTATCCTCGTAAACAGTATCGTCATCAATATTTCCTTCAGTTTCTTCATAACTCTTATCAATATTGTTTTTTAAAGACATTGTATTTTTATAAATGTGACCATTACTTTTATCTCTGCCAGTACTACCGTTTGATTTCGGCTTCATATCACTAATGCAACTGAGACGTGTGAGAGCTGTTTTAACTCGCTTACTTCGGGTTTCGTTTCTTAGTTTTAGAAGCCAAGCTAGACTGCAATCGCATGTTAACTTGTTACCTGGTGAAATAAATTAGTATTCGTATTAGAATGACAGTTCAATTTTTAAAGTACGCGATGCATATTGAACTTCGATTTTCCATGAAGTTCAGTAAGCTCTTACTCAATAAAAACTCTTTAATTACATACTAATCAAAATACTAAGTCTGGTTAAAGATACATTTTTATTTTGTTAATTAAAAATAATTACTAATATTTTGAGTTATCTATTATAGTATATGGCAAAAATCTGTATCTGACAGTAGGATAAATAAGAGTTGCTGCAAATAATGATACTTAAAGAGCAAACAAACAATAGGTTTCTAGCGTTGTTTCGATTTGAAGAGCGTTTTGGTGAGCACTGAACCAATGATCTACGATGTTTTACACTTTAGAATCTAATGCGATGTTTTTAACGTCTTATAAACGTTAATCGAAATAAAAAGGAAAACAATTTCATTTCACTTACCATTCAAAGCTATCAAAGCATAATTCGATTTAAAATTTTCCATTAAATTCATCAAAGTTTCCTCTTTAAAGTATTCCAAATAATTATTCCTTACGTCCAAAATATACAACTTTTGAATATCGTTGAATACGTTAGCATCTAAACTTGCCAACTTATTATCAGCTATAGAAAGTTTTCGTAATTGGGTCAATCCTCCAAAACCTCTTTCAGAAATAAATTCTATTTCATTGTTGTCGAGATACAACTCATGGAGGCTCCAAAGTTCTGTAAACGCTAAGTCGCCGATCATCATCAATTTATTGTTTCTCATATCTAAATTCATTAAATTCGAAAGTCCTTGAAAGTTTTCTCTAACTACGACAGCCAACAGGTTGCTACTAAGATCAAGTTTTATAAGATTATTTAAATGCTTGAAACAACCTTCATGAATTACTTCTATCTTATTCTTTGCTAAATATAATCTTTGGAGATTGGGTAGATCATAAAAAATATCTCTTTGCAGTTCACTTATTTGATTGTCTATCAAACTTACATTCGAGAGCATAATGAGGTGTGCAAATGACATTCTTTCTAGTTTAACGATTTTATTCTTTGGTAACATAATATCACGGAGCGAAGTCGAGTTCGTGAAAGCAAATGATGGTATATTTTGAATATTTGCATATTGTATGTTCAGATTTTGTAACCTTTCTAATCTGACAATGATCTTAGCTGGAATATAGGTTAATCCACCGTCTGCCCTTACGTTAAAACTTAACTTTTCAATCATCGGTTGTGAATAAAAATTAGACCAAAATGGATCATCTTCTGCTATACCTCCATTAAAGACCCAACAATCTGCTTTTGTAGCTGTCTTTAATTTAATATTTTCACAATAGCAATGTACTTTTGATACTCTATCTTGTATATCACAAATATTAACATAATGTGAATATAAACTCTTATCCGTTTTCCATCTTCTTTTATCGCTTTGTCGACTCTCCGTTAGATTTATTTCTATACTAGCAAATGCTATAATTATGATCAAATATTTAAACGCCATGTTGTTGCCATAGGATGGAAGGTATTCTGTAACAAAAAAGTTAGTTTCTTTAAATCTTCCTAATGTTTTTTTGAAATACTGAGTTTTTATAATCTATACATATAAATAAAATCGGAGTGTCTGTTTGTAATATTGATATAACCATTTTTGCTACATGTATATATGCGGTACATACATCAAAATAATCCGACTAATCTCTAAAATGGCTGGACCTATTTTGACGGGGCTTAAGCTACGTTTATTTTAAAAAATCTTTTAGAAAAAGTAATGTTACAATACTGCAAGTACTGTTTTTTGTACAAGTAAGTTTTTTGAAGGGTGAATAACAAGCTTTGGTATATTTTACCATAATTTAAACATTAGAAACAAATTTACAAGTGCATATAATATATTCGACGCGGAGTAAATCTCCGAGGTAACAGTGAATTTACGACCAAAAATTTGCAAGGTATTTTGACTGTAGGAATCGAATTCGTATATTCATCGGTGCAATGCAGCGGGAATTCAAATCAAATGCATGGTTGTTCAACCATTTACCTACGTCGACAATAATAACGTATTGCATTGAATATTTTGTAACTTAAGAACTAAATCTTACGACCTTACTAAAATTATAAATGCTAATGTTTAGACGAATAGATGTTTGTTTATTGGAAGGTATCTCCAGAACGGTTTCATATATCTCGCTGAAATTAAGCATAGATACAGAACGCAGTCTGAAGGAACACATAAACTATTAATTCAGCTTTTTATAATTACGAACGGAGTCGCAGGCGACAGCTAGTCATCAACCTGCCCTTATCCCTATCGAGGGTCGGCACAGCATGTACTACTCCTCCATACATATCTATCAGCCGTCATATCCCAGTCTACCCCCTTCTTACGCATATCCTCTTTCACACAGCTAGTCTTAATATAATGCTAGGTATATAATATAGGTATATAATACTTATGCTAGGTCACGGCGTACATGTTCGATATTTTTTATGTTTTTACGTTATTTGTAACAATGTGTACCCAACAGCAACAAAACAAAACACGACAATTTTGAAAAAGTGAAAACTTAAAACTGACAAGGCCTCCGATGCACTACGTCGAAATAAAACACGTACATATGTTTTAACTTACTTGAATATTAGTAAAAGCCCCTTGAATAAGTATAAGTAAAATATTTGTCGGTTTTCGGTATCGATGTTGTATTATGTTCCTGTACTCTACTGTGGTTGCTGTTGAAGTTCCCAAAGTTGAATGTCTAACAGATGTTGTATAAACTAGAAACTGTTGAACGTTCACTTAGAAAGTTTCAATCTATGGGTTTCGTAAAAACATATTCTCACCCTTCTAATTCCCTTTGAACAAAGACAATAATATGTTTTAATATAATTGGAATTTCAGAGAAATAATTCTTCCAGTAATCGTTGGTTTCTGAGACCAAAATGTCTAATACATTTTATCATCCCTTTTATCTTTGACAAAACAGAGATAACAATATGTTTTAAACAGATTTTGGTCTCAGAAACCCACGGTTAGTCGAGCAATTAGTACCTACACATAATTCCTTACATACATAATAGTATTCTTTGTTAACCAACCGTTTTAAAATAGTATAAATTTTAATGTCTTTTTAAGTCTTTGATAAACGCATACTAACGTTAAAATTAATCTAACATTACATAAAATTATCTAACTCTTTGTTAGAATTACATAATTCTTTTCGCCTGCATCCGGTCGCTCCAATTAAACTTGATTAAAGTTTTAATAGCCCCATCTTGATGACAACCGTATCAATTAACATCAGTTGGGATGATTCACTGGCGTCAACATTGTGTTGTTTAATTTTAGTACCATTAGCAGATGTTCTGATCTCAATTGATTTTGAATCATCGTCCCTTGTTATCATAAAGACACTGTCGAAATCTTAGTAGTCAACAAGTTTTACCTATTATTGGCTGTCGCCCGCGACTCTGTCCGAGCAGAATTAAAAAAAACTATTGGTCGCGGCGTAATCTTATATAGCCTAAAGCCTTCCTCTATAAATGGAATATCCAACAAAAAATATTTTTTCAAATCGGACCAGTAGTTCCTGAGATTAGCGCGTTTAAACAAACAAACTCGTCCGCTTTATAATATTAGTATAGATATGTTTACCCATAGAATTAAAAATATACCCTGGAAATTTAAGTAGTCATCATGATCAGCTCACTATATGTCCCCACCGAGGAGCTCGGAGCCTACCCTAAGTCAAGGGTGATTAGGCCATAGTCAACCACGCGAGTTGCTTGACTTCACACATATCTTTGAATTTCTTCTCAGATATATGCAGGATGCATCACGATGTTTTCCTTCACCGTAAGAGCGTTGGATAAATGTACATATGTAAATCAGAAATCGAAAAACGCATTGGTACATGGCGGGATTCGAACCCAGGACGTGCATATTGCAAGTCAAGTGCTTGACCACTGAGCCACCGACGCTCCTATTTAAGTAGTCCTCAACAAAAATCTTATCCATGATATGATAACCCATATACTGAAGAAATACGCGAAATCTTAGTAGGCATAAACAAAAGTCTTATCCACAATATGTTAACCCATAGACGCCTTTAACAATATACTAATTGTTGATTAATTTATAAAATGGTACATAAGTGTATTCTGTAATTTCTTCAAAACATTACTTTATAGGTATATCATTAAATAGCGTTCAATCACGATGCTATCATAGCTTCCGGCAGCTTTTTAATAATCAATTTCATAAATTAATTAAGAGCACTTAAACTTCATAACATCAAATATAAAATAATTAATTAAAAGCACCAATAAAGGTAAGTGTCAAATAATTAATTAAAATTACGTTTTATAAACGTAAATTACATTAAGATGGACTTTAGTCTCTAGTGACCACTGTTATAAATGTATTTAACTGGAAGCGACATAAAACACTAGTTTATTTGACTACGAGTTTAATGAACTCTGTGTTTTCGGAGTTCATGGGCTTTATGACTGGCGACTACGAAAGCTGTCGCTTGACAAATTTATGTGACCCACTATAATTAACATTGCGTGGGTTTTTAACGCAATGTACATAGTTAATGACTAAATTTGTCACGTAAAAATTTTTGACATTTATCGTGCAAATAGTCAAAAATTATGAAGCTTATTTTGTAATGTGATTTTAAGCTAGTTTTATTTTGTTTACGCACGATATTATAAGGTCAGTACCAGCTTTACATTTATTATGAACTAGCTGTCGCCCGCGACTTTGTTATATAGCCTAAAGCCTTCTATAAATGGAATATCCAACAAAAAAAAATCAAAACGGACCAGTAGTTCCTGAGATTAGCGCGTTAAAACAAGCAAACTCTTCCGCTTTATAATATTAGTAAAGATAGAAAATAATATGAATATTTTAAACATATAACGGACAATATAAACATTTAACAATAAACTTTGGAATTGTACTCGTAGTAAAAAGAATAAACTTTAAAGTTAGCAAAGTTTAGTCTTTCTACTGTCACGCTTACACGTAATTCAATAAAACTAATAAAACATTAAATAAAAAAATAGTCAATTCATAGTTTTAGAATTATACCACGTTATTAATTCAGTCGTCACAAAATTGGGAAAGACATATTTTTGTACACTTACGTCAACATGGGAATCAAATGGAAGCACTTGATAAGTATAATATAAAACTCTATGTTATATCTAAGATGGCATTAAAATAATAATTTCTTTACAAACTATTATTCTTATAATAGTCAGACTATTAGACATAGAACTAGAGAAAAGAACAGACAAAGAAAACATTTAAACTCGTCCGAGATGTCGGAGTTATTCTTATGTAAATATTTAAGGAAGTGGAATCACAAACTGCCAGACATTTGTATTGTGCATTTTTCAAAAAGATATTAATTTTAGCGGTAGTATTTTCGCGTCGCTCTGACAGACGTAATGCAACAAAGTTCGGTCCCAGTAAGGTTAAAATAAAAACTCTAGGAAACTGGAACGTGCGAAACTTGAATTCTGAAATAGGATAATTTTAAAGACAAATAAATAATATATAATATAAAAGTTATAAATCTGTCTGTCTGTAACTTATACATTCAATGTAAGGATATGATGCTAACGACATCTTATTTAGAATTTGTTTAGTATTTAAAAGTTTGGAATGCGTCCGTACGCATTCGCATCGCATCCGTATGTAAACATATGTATTCGCGCCAAAAATATAATTGCGTTAAGTCAATCAAAAATATAAGTATCAATATTTTGATAAATAAATAACTAAATTCAATTTAAGCCCACAAAAAATCGATTGCCAAATAAATATAAAAGTCGATAGTCAGCGTATTAATGGTTGATTAAATAAACCGCATCGGATTCAGTTTTCGCGTTAATTCCAATGTAAAAACTCATCGTTGGATTCTCACAATAGCTTCATTAGCGCGAGGATCCGATATTCGCGCCATAATTGTATCGTTTTAAATACTATTACAACTAATTAATCGAATAATAAAGTTACGATAAATATGGAGACTGTAATCCATGCTCTTTACTCTTCAAATGGTAATTATTTCCGGATTCTCTAAAGAGAAATGCTCGTTAGAAATTGCTTATATATTATTACGTTTTGTTCCCGCAGTTTTACTCGAGTTCTAAGCTATATCACTTACTTTAAAGATGTATAAGGGACGTGTATTAAATAGCCTACAGCATTCATAATAATTGAACTGTCAAACGACGGGTCTTTCCGACCTACTAATTAATCGGCCCGATAGGATATTATTCTATAGAGTATTGTGTCTATACGCGGGAAAAATATCACTATCCCTTGGAGTCTCGGATATCCAGTTTCGACTCTTGGACGTATTATAAAACATATTGTCATCATTAAGTACTAAGATAATGTATTTTTCAACCTAAAGTAAACCTTCGTTTTAATATACTATTGTGAATTTCACATGTGAAATATGTCTTGCGTATTAAGATTAAGGTCTGACTAAGAATTTACATAACATTTGAAATGGAAGTCATTTATTCTGAGCTGAGTATAAACCATGAATAAATTATATTAATTTAATCAAGCAAATAACCTTCCATAAGTTACAATACAGATAAATTATGTTGTGTTATCGTCTTTGAAAATAACCGAGTAATTTTCATCTAGTTATTATTATTAATAAAAAGTTATATCTGTTTGAAACTGAAACCTTACTAATATAATAAATGCAAATGTTTAGATGGATGGATGTTTGTGGTAGGTATCTACTGAACGACTCAATTAATCTTGATGAAATTTGGCACAGATGTAGAACATAGTCTGGAGGAACACAAAGGCTACTCATTATGTTTTTTTTTAATTTTGCGCGGACAGAGTTGCGGGCAACAGCTAGTAGAGAACAAAAAGTATCACTATACTAGTGTATTTGAATCAGCATAAGATTTAAGATATAGCATGTTGCAAACATAGTTTAAATTCAAAGCCAAAGATTATTTGAACTAAACCAACAAGATTTGAATGGTCAAAGTAATGTTACGTCATGTGAAACTTCCTTTGACTATTGAGCAAAGGATCAGCAAAGACCCATTGTACTAAATAAATTCAACTACTTTTCGCAGTAGGTGTAGCTAACATGAAAATTACCATGTGCATATCGTGACAATTTGAAACGCACAAACAAGCACATGTAGAACATGTTTTTATAGGGTAGGAGAAAACGCGCGGTTTACAAGTCCTGTCATTAATAGTCAAGGGTAACTTTCAAATATATTTGTATGTTAGTGTAGTATTTGAAATCATCAATGTAGACTAAATTGTACAATCGTGTTCACAATATACAAGTCCACTAACACTTGTGTGCGTGACTGTACACCATAGCACCGATTTTAATTGACTCCATTGACTTCGACAATTAACGTGCGTGTAAATTGTACTGGGCTTGGCTTAGCTATTAGATTTATTTTTAAAAATTATAGAGCGTTTATCACTATTTTTTTGTTTGTTTAATTTTTCAAACATGTAAATAGCATGTTAAATGTTAACCCAGATAAGGTATGACAATTTAAAACATTTAAAAACCGAAACAGTTATTTAAAAATGCTACCCAAAGACATTATTCCACGCGGCCGAACTCACCGTTACTGATATTCATATTATAAATTCTTTAATTTAGAAATTATGTGCTTTGTCACTTAAATATATAAGTTATCTTACTTTTTTATACTCTCTACCTAATTAAATAAACTCTTAATAGTTATTTTTAACTTACCCGTAGAGTAATATATTTTTAAAACTGTTAAATGAAACAATTGCGCGATTCAATTTGCATTTCGATTTTTCACTAATTCGCCAATAGTCAGCTGTATCTCACATATTAAATTAGACCTCTCGCTTTTCTTTATTTATTTATTTTGTTTTTAAATTATTACATATTTATAAATATCACCAATTAGATAATGCATGAATAGTATGCAATCTATTAATATAAAAATCAATTGTTGTTCGTTAGTCTCGCTAAAACTAGAGAACAGCTGAACAGATTTATCTTATCCTGGTCTTGTAATGGTCGTGGTGGTCTAGGCAAGGTGTAAAAGGTGAGAACAATTCGAATAATTGCCGGGAAAACCCTATAAACAGCTTTACCATTCCTATATAAACGGCTGAATGGATCTCGCTGAAACCTGGCATAGATGTAGAAAATAGTCTGGAAGAACACAGAGGTTAATAACAATGTTTTTTTTTTATTAAGCGCTGACGAAGTCGCGGGTGACAGCTTGTAAAAAATTAATTAGAAACTATTGTAATTGATATGAGATATAAGAAAGTATAAAATTTACTATTACTATACATTTAGTTATATATTTATGTATGTACGTTATGGCCTAGGTTTAAAATAGACACACTATAACTTACCTACTATATCATTTCATAGCGTAGTAGCAGTGTCTGGACAAACCCGCAAGAGGTTTACAGACTACTAGCTGACGTATAAACATGGCTAAACACTCACGTATATTCGTCCGGTCGCGGCACCGACTAGTTTCGAGCCCGTCGCAGGCGTCCGCGAAATAATACCAGTACCAGTCATCCTGATGAACGGCCCCCGATAGGCTCGAAACTAGTCGGTGCCGCCACCGGACGAATATACGTGAGTGTTTAGCCGTGTTTATATATCAGTTTAGTATAATGTCTCACGAAAGTTTGAATAATATAATACTAGCTGACGCCTGCGACTCCGTCCGCGCGGTATTAAAAATAGATGTTGGCCGATTCTCAGACCTACTCATTATGCTTACAAAATTTCATGAGAATCGGTCAAGCCGTTTCAGAGGAGTATGGGAACGAAAATTGTGACACGAGAATTTTATATATAAGATATTGTAAATTTATAAATAAATAAAAAAAAATGACTAACTAGATTATTCATGGGTTATAACAAATATTTTAGATTTTAAGCTGAGTATGCAGAAATATTGTCTTAAGTAATAAATCATTAAATAATTTACTACGTTTATACCAAAGTTAGGTTATTAAAAAGTATATTTTTTAATATGCCTGACGTATTGTCGTTTAGATAAGGTACACGTATATAAAAGGGTGCGTGCACAACGTTACTTCCGGTACAAAACTTTTTCTCGGCACGCAATTAAATCCTAAACGACATGTATTATTGTTTCTGAACAATTTATCAAATATACATATTAATGTTATAGTAGAAGTTAACACGATTTACATTCGAACGTAGACAAGCTTAAACTGGATAAGCGAGAAACCTCTATAAGCGAGAGTCATTGTCCGACCTCCATAAGGGAGAAATTCTGGTAACAGACAACCTCTAGGAGCGATTGTAAATACACGATACCAAACCGCTATTGTAAAAAAATGCAAAAAAATATATAATGCTACAAGAAACCTAAAAAATTCCGTACAATTTTGTTGCAGTTGCTAAAATGCTGCTTAATTTTACGTATAACATTTCTTTTGCTTAGAACGTTTGCGTGTTGTTGATTTCAGTAACTTTTTCTCTATCTTATTTGTTTTACAGTAAAGCGTGTTCTTAAAGTTTTACTATTCCAATGATTTTTGACGTGTTTTTTTTTTAAATGTGTAAAGTTTTACTCTTCGGATAATAATAAACTTTTATTGTAGACCGTTAGTTTGCCATTACCGACGCGAGCGGCGCTCGTATCGATTTCAAAAACCGGTATATTCCGCTTCATTGAAGATAATTATCATAAAGATATATTTAAAAAAAAACTTCGTCCGTATTCCTGCAACGCTCTTGCATTCTTGTTTCATGGCTCGTATCATTTAATGGCAATTTTAACTTTTATTCTTTATTTGTTTTTATTTTATAGGAAGTATTATCCGGATTTACTATTTTAAAACAATACTAAATCTCATGTACAGATATATTGAGGAAATAATAGACTAATTGTGCGCTTCTAATGTCGCAATACCAATACAATACATTATCAGCAGTGGGTTCGATTCCCGCCATGTATCAATGTATTTTACGATTTACATACGTACATTTATCCGACCTTCTTACAATGAAGGAAAACATCGTGATGCAACCTGCACATATCTACGAAGACATTCAAAGATATGTGTGAAGACAACCAACCCGCAAGAATGTGGTTGACTAATCTAGTCACCCCTGATTTAGGGTAAGCTACGAGCATCTCAAAATGGACTTATAGTGAGTGAGCTGATGATAATACAAAAGTTACAAATGTAAACATAAGGATGATTGAATAATTTTCATATAGGTCATAAATAACAAAAACTTTTTATTTATATCAAACAATGAAGATATTTCAATATATTCACATCACTTACGCTGTCACATGTCAACGTTTATACATTTTAAGTTCGCAGCGAAATTGCAAAAATATTATAAAATTGCAACCGAATTTGAATTGTCATATTATCACCCCTGACACAATAACTATTAATTGACAGCGCGTCATAATTCTCATTGTTATATTTTTAACATTAAAAGGCATTAAACAAGCAAGCTGCCACCTAAATTCGTCGAAATGGCGAAGCGGCCGCTCCCAATAGTTGTTCTCAATTGCAGATGCGTTGCCTACCTTTAATCGTTGGAGGAGGACACGCACATAAAGTGGATATTTCCGCTTCCTATGCGTTCCCTCTAAAGAGGCCAAAGACTAAAGTTAGACCTCTGCATTAATTAATAAATTAAATAGAAAAGGTAATTTAAACACTTATACTTCTATTAAAATTGTTTTATTTTGTACTTATCTTCCTCCCATTCTTCCCACGGAAGGTAGTAACTCTTACATAGAGCTATCTTTCTAGATCTATCAGCCGTCATATTATCTGAATTCCATTCTGTCTTACGCATAACCTCTTTCACACAATCCATCAATCCACATACAATCTTATTAATTTCTTGTTTATATGTAATAAATTATTTTTTATATTCGACCTCTATATTTTCTCCTTTACTCTCTACTTCAAGATCTCATGAATTCTGACTTGCATTTTTAATGGGCTTCATTTACAAAATCTGCGCAAGTTCACGAACATAATTCTGAATTCTATGCCGTTCAAAAATCTGAAAAGGCGCCCTCAGGCAGCCTTCCAAACTTCATAAATAACAAATTCATGGACAAACTCTTTTTTTTATAGTATTTTTACTCGATAGAATATTAAAAATGTCCAAAAATAAAAATTTAATACGTGTACTACTTAACTACTAAAAAGTTCGTTAGGTGACTAACTAGACCGGCACGTAGACATGTCACAGTTTATTTGTGAATTTTGTTACTTTAGAATGTCACCATATGAAATATATCACTATATTAGAGATCAATAACTTTAAATTACTTTATATGAAGAAACCCTTTTCTTTAGGTATTAACTAGTTGTCGCCCGCGACTTCGTCCGCCCGGAATTATTATAAAAATAAATTTAATTAGTACCCTATGTGTTTTTCTAGGCTATGTCCTACATGAATACCAAATTTCATCGAGATCCGTTCAGCCGTTCTGGATATACCTTCAAACATACATCATTACATCACATAAACATTCGCATTTATAATATAAGCATAAGGTATATAGGTATTAGGTGTTAATTTACTTAAAAGTATTAATCGCCTGTCCTGTTAATTAAATAACGATTAAAACAGTGTCATAAAATATATTTTACCGATATTGATAGTTGATAAACAGCAAAATAAAGAATGTTTTAAAACTTAAGTTCATACAGTAATGAACATTTCTTTTCACGGTTGTTTCTTCATCATTCTAACATTACTATAAATTAAGGAGAAAATATATTTATAAAATTTAATATTATTTAAAGAAAAAAATCAAAAAATGTAACAAAAATATTACAGCGGTCGTTACATTTTTTATCAAATAATATTTTCCGACGAAGTTTTAATATGGGTAAGAAATGAAAATGTACGTTTGACGTTTCCCGAAGACAATATTTACACCCGAATACTCTTTTATTTTATAAAAGTTTTCCGTGACCTCGTAAATTATTCAGGAGCGTATCGCGTAAAGTATATGAAAGGCATAATGTTGGAGAAACGGGATAATGTAAAATTCACTTATGTTATGACTTTCATTTCGTATCGATATTTCACTGTGACATGACGGCCTCGATAGATCCGACCCTGTAGTATCGCGGTGGGTTCCACTACCGAAACAAACAACGAAAACATTTTTAAAACATTTTTTTTATTAATATTTTGGCTATGTAAACCAGTAGTTATTCCGTATGAATAATTCCTTTTTGATAGATAATTCTCATATCTTATATTTAATTGTATTTTAAATTGTGGTTAGTGGTGGCGCAATAGCCTGGGAGTTAAAACTCGCACTGGGTTTGGCTCCCGCGTTTTCTCGCGCCAAACACAGGGCGCAGTTTAATTAAACTTTTGGTTACTATACGATTAAAAAAATAACATTATTTTTTATTTATTTCATAAATTGCATATTTTAAAATTTAGTAATAAATAGGACCACAATAAATAACTATCTCGCACTTGGTCAGCGTGGTTGACTATGGCCTAATCACTTAGGGTAAGCTCCAAGCCCCTCGGTGGGGACGTATAGTGAGCTGATGATCATCATCATCATCAAATAACTATATCACAGAATATAATTATTGCTTCATTGAATATTATTTATTCAATGTATATAATTGCATAAATATATACCCACAAATTTTCTAAAGCGTTACCATAGTAGACTAATTGCAAGTAATATAAAATAATAAAATTTAAAACAAAAGAAGGTTAGCGTCCGTGCGGGTACAGTTCTTTATTAGAAATTTAATTAAAATTATTAAAGAATAAAGTTATTTAAAAAGCATATTATGTGAACTCGGAATACTGCGACTAATATTCAGCATGTTCTTTAAGTCTAAGGCAAGTCTTAAGTCTACTAAGTATGCGTTTGCGCTATTATTACCAAAAAATCTACAACTTAACTAAGTAAATTAAGTTCTATTGCAACTTTATAATTACTTATCGTAAAATTAGTTACAAAAAAAAGCAAAGTAGTTTAGAATTATTCCAATTAAAGCCCTATTTAGCGCATTTAACATTTTGTTTATTACCAACGCTGATTATTTGCCGAGATTGATACCGTCGGCAGTTTAACTTGCTTACATAAGAATTTAGATAATTACTCAGTTCGCTACCGCTTCTTTAACTCCGAATAACACGTAACATTGCCTGCAACGAGAAATTAGCTTACATCAAAAGTTGTTTGAAAAGAAAATTCAACATTGAAACAAAACAATGTCTAAACATTTCTATTATTTTAAGGCGGCGTTTAACATTTTACAACGATCGACTACATAGGGTAGAAAATAAACTCACAATGAGTTCTTGGTTAGATCAAATCTCTTTTAAGATACGTTCAGATTGCATCAAGATGTTTTCCTTTACCGTAAGGACATCGGCTAAACGTACATATGTAAATCGTAAAACACATTTGTACACGGCGAGATTTGAACCCAGGACCTGCAAATTTCAAGTCAAGTGCTTAACTTCTGAGCCACCGAGGTTCTTCTTAAATGATACTTTACATTTATTGCTGAGCTAACCATAATGTGGAATTTAAAATTGCAATTCACAAAAAGCTGCCAGTATCTTCGGGACCTTGCCTATAGGGACTCCTTTTAATAATATTTACAAGTAAATTATTCGTTTTTAATATTTTATTTAATATTATAGATTTAAGACTGTATCTCTAAAAGTATACTTTTAATTTACGAACTTTCCAAATTGTATTCACAAGAACATTTCGAGTATCGAATTCATGTTGAATGCACGTTGCAGCTTAAATATAAATGCACACTGATGTAATAAATAAATCTATTCGGTTCACCGAATCGAGCTATTATTATGATATTGGAGTAAATCCCGTTGTTATTGCGAAACTACACTATAAATACGATATATAAATATACTGTTTTACATTTTTTTTTTCAATATACAAAAAGGCTTTTTTATATCTGGCCTTTGTCTAATTTGTTTTTTTATGTCATAAGGTGGCAAACGAGCGAGCGGCCATCTGAAATCGCAGATATACCGAAGTGACCGTTGCCCATAGACATACGAAATTGCATATGCGTTGCCTACCTTTAATCGACGGAGGAGAGGATGCACATTAAGAAAATATATTCCCTTTCCGTGCATCCTCTCATCCGGAAAGTCCACTTCCACTTCCCATCCTTTCCTCATAAGAAAAAGGGTGGGAAGGGAAAAAGGACTGAATTAGGCCTCCGGGACGCACCGTCATCATACGAAACGCGGAATTGCTTCCACTTCACGCCTGTCTTCTGTGTGGTCGTGGTATTTCACCGGGCGAGCCGGTTAAAGCGGACTCTACCACTGTTAAACTAATTATAGATGTACATTATCAGATAATGATAGAGTTTGAATTTTAGCATCAAATTACTAGAAATTGTGTCAGTAAGCTAGTGGTCGTCCAGTGATCGAAATTAAATCGATACACAACGTTTTTTCGTTAATTAAAAATCCCTTTAAGTACTTCTTCAACACAATTTTAACTTATTACATTTCACTTTCATTTGTTTTTGCAATTTCTATAAAAAAGTTGATAATTTTCATTATCATTTATAAATTATTGTGACGACAGCGATTAATCTTAATATTTACATACCTCAGAATATAACAGTTTATATAACATAAACACAACTATGATTGGATTGATAAATCAAAAAAAAAATACAAAAAACCCCGTTCGTATTCAGATAAAGATATGAGAGGTCGGTAATTTTTAGCGTACTTTACAATATAAAATGTTACAAGAGATAAATATTGTAACCATATCCGTGATACTTTTATACATATTATAGTCTCTATTTTATCAAAGGGAATGAAAGAGATGGCAATATACACACAAATATGTCAATGAAATTCTACAGTAAAACTATTATTATAAACTAGCGGTTGCCCGCGACTTACGCAGTATAAAATAATCTATAAATTGCCCTCGTATATCAGCTACCGTCCCGTTAAAATCGGTCCAGCCGTTCCAGAGATTACCCGGAGCAAACACGGCCTTGTGGACAGACATACAGTCACACAAACCGAAATCGTTAATATTTTATTATCAGCTTCGCAAATACATCATGTGTACGAAACATGATTTTATTTTAAATTACATACAGACAGTTCAATTTTATTATTAATGATATAACGATAGCGAAAAAATTGGAGCACTTGTTAAAATAAGACGATCGTAAACAAATTAAAAAAAAAATTAAAAAAGAAGAGGATGCTAGAAAAAGGTTACACATGCAACAAGTATGTAACTAGTATTAGATAAAATAGTATTAATAATTAAATATTTGTCACATTATGTAAGTAAATATTCTACTCACACCAGTTTTGTAAATATTCAAAAGTCTATTTTTCTGGTAATTGATGTAAAAAAGAGACATAATTTAATATTTATTTATTGTTTACAATAAATTATTTTATTAAGCCTTTTAGTAAATTTAGCAGGTCATTTTAATTCTAACAAGTTCAGTCAGTCAATCTAAAATGGCCTCTTTATTTGAATACAGTAAGTTAACTTGAACCGAACGGATAACTTTTAATAAAAATGAAATCCATTTACATAAATTAAATTTTAAAACTTGTTCTTCCTTCGACGTATATTTTAAAGAAAATAGTGTCGTCAATCTTAAGATAATAATAAACTGAATTAAACTCTAAACATCACAACAGATAAAAACACAGAAAATACACGTATTAATAAATAAAAAACCGTACCTAAGTGAGCATGTTTTCGACAGTTTATTGCACGAACTCGTAACACTTCGATTAAATAACCGACTTTTAAACACGACCTTACGCCACGGTGGCGGATACCCGACTACGCTTGGCTTTGGCTCCTTGTGTATGAAAATAACATATTTTCCGAGGGCTATTACCAAAGTAGAGAGAGATCCAGCCGACTTTGTTATGAATTTCTTACTTAACTTTGTACCTAAAACTATATGTAAAATATATAATATATTTAAAGATTTATATATAACCTTAAAACAATAGAATAATGTTTGGATCTTATTAATTAAATTAGTCGATGGAAGATAACCACTGTCTTCTATAAATGGAGTGGCTATAGTACGTAGAATTTTGTGCCTATTTGATTTGCGCCATTTTGGCACTAATGGTAGCGATGTGTAGCGGTGGTGTGGAGTCGAACTAATAATATAGATACAATTTACTGTTACGTTAAACTAACAGGGAGGTAAGACAAAGTGCAATCGCTTCGAAGTGATTCCATAGCGAACCCCAAAAATGTATTGAATAAACAATAATTTTCGGTAAATCACGTGATTGTTGCGCGTAAATTTCATACATTTTTTATATTCTTAAGTAATCGCCTATCTATTTATAGAAATCAGAGAAGAACGTAAATTATATTTAAATTTCCCGTACCATTGGATTAATTTCCCTCTTTTGTCCTTTAGGAAAGCATACGTAATTCATCATCGCTATTGATATCATAATATCAGATGTGTTTAATCATTATCCTACTGTAAAAAACGTATAAACACATCATCAATCGATTTTCAATTACTCAAGTAAAACACACCTTGTACAACAGAGGCGAGTGTTGGAAAAAGTGAATAAAACCTCTTCGCATTTTGGTCGGGGCGCGCTCGCAAATGCACCTTCATCATTTTCTGTTATTGTTCAGTTCCCTCTTCCCAGTCTCTTTGCGTATACCAGACACATTCCATTAACAAGTGCAGAACCTTTGTCACAAAAGGTTTGCACCGTACAGGCTTTTTTTTCTTTATATACGTTCTAATACAACCGATTCTATAAACGAACTATACTATGAAACTATATCTATAGGCGACATCAGACAGAAATCATGTTAACTATAAATATTTTAGTCAATATTACTTAATAATTTAATATTATATAATACGTATACACTTTGATAAACTTTACCTGACTTTACCAGACTGAATCAGACGAACATACGGGATTGTTTTTTTTTTTTAATACAGTACTTCGTAGTGAAAACCCAATATCTGACATATGTATATAGTAACAAAATTATAGTGTCAGAATTATAGACTAACTAGCTCTCGCCCGCGACTTCGTCCTCGCGAAATTAAAGAAAAACTTAATTAGTAACCACCCTATTTGTTCTACCATAATCATCATCATCATAATCAGCCTAAATTCTTCTACTGCTGGACGTAGGCCTCCCCCATCGATTGTCACAATGCCCGGTCCTGTGCCGCTCGCATCCAGTGTTTTATATCTATGCCGAAGAGATCGATAGAGCCATTCTGAAGATACTTTCTAACAAACATCTATCCATCAATCTAAAGATTCGCATTTATAATATTAGAAAAATTAAACAATGATAAACTAAGCTGGCCTATTTCAAAGAACTAGCAAAAACAGCTCATGTATGATTTTGTAAAACTTTCTCGTAATTACATTTGTATAACAACAACTAATTAGTTTGATTAAAACTTAAATTCAGCTCCAAAGTTAATTAAGCATAGCAAGCCTTATTAACAAATGAAAATTAAAGTTGCCGTGCTTAGCGGGAGATTTGACAACCGCAGAGAGGGATTCAAGCTACGCTTATACATACATTCGTGCCATTTTAATTATTCCCTTTGTCATTTCTAATATACAACCTGTACGTAGGTCGACGAGGGGTTCTTAAAACAACCCTAAGGTAAATAGCAGCGCGCTATATTACAGATATCTCTGAAAATACTTCATTGAAAAATAATCTACATGGTGTTCCTATTTATCATTTTAGATAGTGTTATAAGATGTTAATTTGTTTTTTTCTTTTTTAAAAATCAAAAATTACAAAAGAATATTTTAAGTTTTAAAGTTTTAAGTTACTTAAGGAAATATTAAAAAGATTTGTCATCTAATTTGAGAGTTTACTAAATTATTTTCTTCCTAACTTTACCTCGTCTTTAAAAAGGATATCGGTTACAAAATTATTTATACCAAAAATTCTAAACTAAGAGATTGCTAAGTAATTATTAATCGACTCTATATAAGCCATTACGACAAGTTTAACTTTAAATTATTTAACGTGGGTTTCTGACAAAAATATTTCCATATAAACTATATATTATCATCACTGTCATTATCATTGACAAAACAAAGATGACAATATGATTAAATCGGAGACTTTGGTATCAGAAACCCACGGGCCGGAGAGTTTGTTTGTTAAAACGGGCTAATCTCAGGAACTACAGGTCCGATTTGAAAAATTCTTTTTTTGTTGGATAGTCCATTTATTGAGGAAGGCTTTAGGCCTTAGGACAACGGAGTCGCCCGGCTACAGCTGGTCTTTAATATAACAAGTTCCTGAATAAAAAGTAACAGTTTGTTTCTTATAGAAATATACGCAAAATAATATTTATAAATACAAAGCGAGTTTCTCTCAAGCTCGGTACTTGATTCAGTTTTAAATGGAGCTTGAAATAAATCTTCCGAGAAAATAATTATGTTGCAAAATTAATCCATGATGTTTTCAATGCAATTTCTTTTAGACCTAAAGCCTCGTTGAATAAAGTTGAAGAAGCACTTTTGTGTATTAAAATAAAATCTTTTAATTTAGAACATGAAATTTTTATAAAATTTTGAATCGATTTTTGTTTTATTTGTGAAATATTTTATCTGAACACTTTTATTTATTAGTACTTTATACTTATATGGAATATAAGAATATTTAAACAGTGGTAGAGCCCGCTTTAATATCTTCGCACGAATTGTCCCGGTTCGCCCGGTGAAATACCACGACCACACAGAAGATAGGCGTGAAGTGGAAGCAATTCCGCGTTTTGTCTGATGACTAATTCCTACCTAATTTATTCCTCTTTCCCTTCCCACCCTTTTCTTATAAGGAAAGGATGGGCAGTGGAAGTGGACTTTCCGGATGAGAGGATGCATGAAAAGGTAAAATATTTTCTTTCTGTGCATCCTCTCCTCCGTCGATTAAAGGTAAGCAACGCATATGGAATTGCGTATGTCTATGGGCAATGTACTTCGCTATTTCAGCGATTTATGGTGGCCGCTCGCTCGTTTGCCACCTTATGATAGAAAAAAGGAGGAGAGTATGGAATATGTAAGATAAGTTCACGTAAAAGATCTAAAGCATCTAATTTAAACAAATTGCGACAACGTAAATAAGAAAAAACATTCACAAAAACATATTTTATTTAATGGAAAAATACCAAAAACTTTTAAAATAATTAATCACGGCTTAATTTGAATACGGGGTCAGACATTAATTCTACTCATTAATTAAAAAAAAATACTCATCTACAAAATACAAACTTCCTACAAAACCGCCCACTGAGGAATGAATACAACGTAATAAGTAGGAAAAAAACATTTTTCCACAGAATCAAGGAGAGTCACCGGATAATTAAGGCATCGGCTATTTTATTCATTTCACTTCAAAAAGATTAAAAATTTCATTTACGAAGAATATTTTATCATTTACTTGGTGAAATCTATTTGTGTTTCGGTTTGGGCACGGACAATGCGCGGACTATCTTATTCTACTAAAAGAAACTTTTTAAAGAAATTAATTCTATATTTAAAGGTAGCATAATAAAATTCGTAATACAGTAAACCATTTACAATGTAATATATATCCTCTTATTTACTTTCGCATTAATTACTTTAATAATTACATTATTTTATTTAACTTGCAATAAATGTAAATTTGCGGAATCTTGCAACACGATTTATGACTTTATTTCTAGCACATTTAATTTATTGCTTGACACGATTTACAACAATTAAACTTAATTAAATAACTAAATTAGACTATTTTAGAAGAACATCAATCATAGTCTGTTAAAATAAAAAAACGTATAAATGTAGCTTAACATGGCGCCTAATGCTTTGATGCACCACGTTCATTAGTCTATGTCAATGGCTGTACTGATATGAAAATGCATTCTATTCTTTAAGCGTTGGTCTCCACTGCATATTTCTAGTAAAAAAAACATCCTGCCATTCCTATCATTCATCTATAAAAAAGTGGACAACAATATGCATTTGTAAATTGAAGTAAATTACTGACTATAGTGTGTCTATTTAAGATATATTAATTTGACAACTGACGCCTATAAATTATCGAATTAATTTTGTGTGAGCATTAATGTTGTACTTAATAGACGGTTGTCATAATGTAGGACCGTACTACGCGCGTTACGAACAACTATGAACTATCGAGAATCGGTTTTATAAAAATATTAATCAAAGATATCTTATAACTTTTTAAATTTATTACAGATATTTAGGTACGTATCCCGAAATTAATTAAAAAAAGAACATTAAAAATACTTCTTTTTGTGTCTCAACACCTTAATTTTTGGTATAATATTTATTTTTTCTACACAATTTTGAAGAATAAAATTGTCATAAAAAGAAACAATTTTATTTTTATCCAAAATCAAAAACAATAATCAACTAAATTTTCTATTGCAATTTTTATGAGAACAACCATCGAAAATTTTCATAACATCTCTAGTGAACTGTTGAAAAATTAATTGTCAAACTAATCTTAAATAAACACAATATACTCTTTTTTTGTTTATTTTAATATACTTAAAAAGCTAGTTTACATATGTATAAGATAGTTGCAAAGGTAGCTTTAAACAATGTTTATGCATTTCTGCTTTATACATATAACATAGCAAGACTTACGATTTCGTAGCATTTACTACGCAAGATGCTACGACGGCGTAGCTCGCGCATAATTTACACATTATTTTCTACGCAGATGTTAACCTCGTTCTCCTTTGTGTAAAAGATCTTTTACACTTGTTACTATAAGTCATATAATTTTTATAAAAACATATTACTAAAATGTCATAAAAATAATATTTATAAGAACACACATCACCTTCTCCATTCTGTTGAAATTTAAAAAAAAACAATAAGTTTTAAAATTCTTAAAAGGTTAAGAAAAACTAAACTAGATAAAACTTTTAATTGTTGAAAATTAAATAAGTTACATAATTTAACAACAAAAAAGAAATTTGAGATCTACATCAGTACTACAACAATAATAGTGACAATTATTATAATTTTAAACATACAAATACATTAAAGTAAACATTAAGTTACATACATTCGTCATAAGTTATATTTCATAACATTTACATCATAATTATATTAAGGAACTTAGTATTCAGAAAGCAAACACATGTCAAGATGAAGTACAAAGTTTGTTAGACATCTTGATATAAGATGACCTTATTACGGTTTTATGTACATCAAAATGTTACATAATCTGCCGAAAGATATATATACAAAAACATAAATATTTATACCTCTATTTGAAATCATAAAAGTAAGGTGAGAATGTGTTTGAATGTATAAAAGATCTGTTGTAACCTATAACTGATTGTGATTGTGTTATAAATGTACAATCAAGGATGTTTGCGGTGATCCAACTACAGAAAAATTCTGTTGTTTCTTGCAACGAGACAAACTCCACTCCACACTTACAAAATAACCAATTATGTAGCAGTGATTTTCGCGAAAGTTTACCACTGATTAACCTTTTTTGTACAGACACATTAAAAGTCTGCGTCCTATTGGATATATGTACGTCTGTCGCTTTACGGGGGAATACCGCCAGCTTCCCTAACAGTACATTCAGTGGGTCTGATTTTATTGATTTTTTTTAATGAACAAATAGTATTTTATAGGTTTTTTTCCGGTGGGGATCTAATATAACATTAATAATATATTCTTTTAGTTAATATTAGATTGTTGATACTGTCGCAGTTAATTTACGAAACGTAATCAGAAGTGAAATGCCATCAGCTTTGCAAACAGTCCTGTAGTGTAATCTTTATCAATTATTCAACACAAGCTTTGTTCAATTAGCCTCACTTGAACTTGGGTCGTAATACAATGGAATTGTTAAATAAAAACATTAGCATTATTCAGTATAGCAGACGACAAGTTGTAGGTTGTTCAATGGCGTTAGTTTTTCAGATTCGTTAGGCGTGTTAGGCAATAAAGACTGATCTGAAATTTGTAATTCAACTTGCACTCTTGAGCTTAAATCGATATAAAATATGATACACATAAAAATAAAAGTGATTGTAATAACGTACATCGATTAAGTTCTTTTCTTACCGTGGGTTTCTGATACCAAAATCTTAGTTGTAGCAATATATTTTAAACGAAGATTTTTTGCTCAGAGACCCCCTTGTAAGAGATTTAAAACAACATGTCACCATCTTATAATAATTATTTTATTGAAGTGAATAAGTAATTAATTATAAGTAAAAAAACCTTTCATCCTTTATTTTGTAACAATTTTGAACGTGAATCTCTTTTTCGTATTAATTTCAAATCGATTTCATGAAACTTCAAAGCCGCAGAACACTTAACCGTATATGCTTTTGAGCCGGAACAATCCTTTACGGTTATAGCTTGAGCCCAACATTGACAGTAATCATTAATGCAAGCTCTTAGCAATGTAACAGCACTGCAGCTCGTTGTCTTTAATGGTACAAGCCTCAACTACCGAAACATTGAGAAATATAGCATGTAACATTAGTATGTAAAATTTAACGTCATTTTCGATTGGTTACTTGGACATCCGAATGTGTAGTTGAGATCGAACTAATTCCATTAAATTTGTACTAGCTGTCGCCCGCGATTCCGTTTGCACGGAATGAAAATAATCGTAAATAGTAGCCCATGTGTTCTTCCAGATTGTCTATCTCTATGAAAAATTTCATCGAGAACCATGCATCTGATCTGGAGATATCTTCAAACAAACACCCATCCATCCATCTAAACTTTCAAATTTATAATATTAGTAAGATAAAAATCCGTGATACATCCGTCCTCTCAGTCATCCAGAAATTGTAATCTGTTTTAATACGTGCGTGAGAGCTTTTACAAAGCTGCAAATACTTAACAAATTACTTAAATATTCTTATAATCCATCGTATCATCTCCCCTCAAAAACTTTTATCAAGGGGCGCGTTAACGCTGCTTTATGAATAACATTGTTCGGTATTTTCCTCAAGTATAATGCATGCTAAAATGTCCAACATGTAAATTCTCATCCTTTATTACACAAAACGTATAGCGTACTGCACTTAAAATGTGGCGCTCGGCTTCAAGAAGGTTGCGCCATTTATGTCGTAATAATAAAAGGATCAAAAGAGCTACATAACTATAACCAAGTAAGCTACTAATATTATTCACTTACAATTTTATACTCTACAACAAAACGATATTAAATAATAATACAGCTAAGTAATCTTTTCGTTTGAATTGTTTTTAACTTAGCTTTTTTTTATATCATAAGGTGGCAAACGAGCGAGCGACCACCTGAAATCGCGGAAATAGCGAAGTGACCGTTGCTCATAGACATACGCAATTGCAAATGCGGAATTGCTTCCACTTCACGCCTTTCTTTTGTGTGGTGGTGGTATTTCACCGGGCGAACCTGGCCAATTCGTGCGATGTTAAAGCGGGTTCTACCACTCTTAAATCCTCCTATCTAAACTATTATATGTTAATTTTTTAACTCTCAATACTTCAGAATATATCAGGAACACTCAAAAGTTATGAACACCCAATACAAAGTCACACACGAACTGTCGCTTGCGACTCCATCCATCATCATCATCATCAATGTCAAAATCAAATCAAAATCATGGGCTTAAAGAAATATGTATAGTAAGCCTATGTTCTATATCTATATCAAATTTCAGCGAGATCCATTGAGCTGTTCTGGAGATCTAACATACATCCATCCATTCCGACATTCGCATTAATATTAGTATGATTATCCTGAAATGTTTTGAATATTGACGCTTACTATTGAACATTATATCAGTTTTTATTGAACGAATGATTGCTATATACTTACTATTCATTTGAAAATATAATGCTATTGAATAGAGACGTATTTGAAATATCACTTTTAATAAACATTTGATTCCTTTCATTACCAAAGTGGTAGTGGAACTGAAATATCGATTCGTAATGTATTGGTCGAAAGAGAATTTGTATTTCGTAGTGATATTTTGAAACAGATAGTGCGCTCGCCGAATAGAAACTGTTATCAATTGAATTTCGATCAAATAAATTATTACTTAATAGTGATATAATATAAATTAAAATACTTTAGTAAAATGTACATGCAAGAGTAATCTGCAAAACGAGAATATACTAATACGAGAGGTATTGTAGATTTTAATGATGACATATATATATCATCATCATCAGCTCACTATACGTCTCCACCGAAGGGCTCGGGGCCTACCCTAAGTTTAGGGTGATTAGGCCATAGTCAACCTCGCTGGCCAAGTGCGTGTTGGTTGACTTCACACATATCTTTGAATTTCTTCTCAGATATGTGCAGGTTGCATCACGATGTTTTCCTTCACCGCAAGATGGTCGGATAAATGTATATTTGTAAAGCGAAAAACATATTGGTACATGGCGGGATTCGAACCCAGGACCTGCAGATTGCAAGTCAAGTGCTTCTCCCTGAGCCACCGACGCTCTCAACATATATATATATATATATATATATATATATATATATATATATATATATATATATATATATATATATATATATATATATATATATATATATATATATTTATATATATATATATATATATAATGACATAAAATAAAAAAATAAAAACAGGTACAGAATCTTTCTTTTATTTGTTTTAGTATAGATTAAAACTATAAAATCAAGACTTGAGTCTATACATATTAATAAAATTGGAGTATCTGTACATCGAGGAAAAATATTTTGTACACGTGATATATTTGCGTTGTTCATAACGAAAAACCAATTTTTTAAATTTTTATCCGCCTGTACGTCTGACCGCAAGGCTAAATGCGGGCTACTTTTTAATCATTCTACATTAACGAAGTTGCTGGCGACCTCTAGTTAAATAACATTTATAATATTTTAAGTCTTCTCTGTTTCAAATCTTCTTAGAACCAAAACATTGTTTTTTATAATAGATGTATATAAATGTATAGAAAAAACGCAATAGTTTAAGTTTCCCTCCGTTTCTTTCCGATTGCAAGTACGCTGTAAGGTTTAAGCAGCGGCACTAAATTGAAACGAAATAAATTGCGGTCACGGACTTACGGTATAGCCTGCATGTTGCCTTTAATAGCTTTAAATTGTATAAAGACTTAAACCTCAATTAGAACAAGGATTCTTAGTTTTAATCTGCTTTAAATAATGTATACTAGTACTGAGACTATTTAAAAGTAAATCTATTAGACCGTAATTTAAATAAAATACGTTCAATCCTACAGGAGACTCCAGGAGTGTCGGTAGAAATCTGATTCCGTAATCTCCGTTTATGATCTTCATTTGTTATAGATTTACCGGATCATCTGTAAAGAGCGAAATTAATTTTAATACGCAGTAGTTTTGTAATACGTTCGGCAACATTTCATCCTATAGTTAGTCTTACTGTTTAAAGTTACGTGTCCTTTGTCCCGCGTCGAACGCACCACACGCAAGAGCCGCAAAACAAGTGCCAACTTACGACAAGGAAATACTCATAAGTAAACAAAAAGATCCAGGTATAGAGGACGGATGACATCGACAAATCCATCTAATCCATTGCGGGCCGTGCATGCGGTGCGTCCGATGCGGGCCAATGGAGGCGTACCTTAAGAAACTGAGAAAATCCTCTCTCATCGTGGTGTTTCGATATCATTAAAGTATAAATAAGATCGGATTAAATTACGCTAGTCGTTTATTTTGAGAACGGAAATTTCGTACAAGAAATTCAAATGAGGAAGTCTCGTCTCTGCTAAGGCTGTCAAAGGCGCGAATCTAAGCGGCTTATTCCATATAAGAAGATTTAGCATTACAATCCTCTTTGTTACTGACCACAAAATCTTCGAATCTCTTTGGATTCTGATTTGAACAATCCGATATATTTCATAAGATTAGTTGTTACCAACCTAATGGCGGCGTTATCAAAATAATAATAAATAAACGGTTGTATCTTTTGTTTCCGTTGGTTTAGAAGTTTTGTTTTTTCACAACACCTAGTGACCGCAGACCTGAGTATTTGATATAAATTCCAGCTTGATACCTTCACGCGTTTTTGAGAAAAAGGGTGTTGACAGACAGACGGACGAACAACAAAGTGATCCTATAAGGGTCCCGTTTTTTTCTTATGATTTACGGAACCCTAAAAACAATACTCAAAAACTTATTGGTACAGTCCGTTACTTTGTGTAGTTTATTATTGATAAAATTTATAGAAAAACTTAAATAAATAACAATCTTTTGTTTACTAAATTTAATTGTTTTAAATCTTCTTTTATATAAAAATTAGGAATTTCATAAAGTTTGTGGAGCCCGCATTGTTTGCATGAGTTTAAACTCAAGCTGAAGCTTCCGTCAAATGAATGCTATGTTTTTGTGACTAAATTCAAAAGTACTCGAGCAAATGTTTGCATTAAAACCTTTTTGAAACCGATGCTTTATAACGCTAGAATAATTTGATGTGATTTCAGACATATTTAAAGGAAACGTTTAAACGAAATCTTACTTTTAAAGGAGTACTTGAATCATTTAAGCTTTTGAGCTCTTAAGCTTCGATGTTTAAGTACGATAAACCGAACTATTTTATTTAAGCATGAAAACTTTATTTCAAGTTGTATCTTTTTGTAAATAGTCGTTTGCTGGACGCCTTTCTCGTAACAAAAAACTAAAATAAATAAAATAAAACTAATAAAAAACATAAGCAAAAGTTTTAAGCGTATTTTCGCCATCTGTCTGTTAAGTGTGACATTCGTTGATTATATTTCGCTCGGCGTCGGCCGCGTAATATGATCCGACCCCTGCCGACCTGACGTGACTACCTAATAGGACGAAATCTCAGATTTACCAACACAAATCTCAAACGGATTTACACTATCTTTAAAGACAATAATACGCTTTAATATTACACTATGACGTTCGTATGATGTTATTTTATTTATTTTTCATTTATGAAAAACCAGCTGTCGCCCGCCATTCCGTCCCCGCGGAATTAAAAAACATAATTAGTAGCCTACGTGTTTCTTCAGAGAATGTTCTATATGAATGCCAAATTTCATCAAGATACGATCAGCCGTTCTGGACATACGTTCAAAGAAACATTTATCCATCCATCCATCCATCCAAACATTCGTATTTATAATATTAGTAAAATGCTATTTTTGTTTAACTAAAACGTAATTCATAAACTCATTAAGTTCAAGGAATAGCGGACGATATGCAAAGGGTATACTTATTTTAGTGAAGAGAATATTCGTAAGCCGAACAACCTGTACTAAACATATTGTCATCCCTCTCACTTTCTTTTAAATGAGAGAGACAACAACATATATTTATGTCCATATGCCCGGAACAAAACGCATGTATCTGGAATTCAAAATTACAACTACCACAGTAATTTGTTTACTTTCCAGACACCAAACCGTCGCTTATGTAAGCAATTTAACGGAAGCTATTGTTAAAATAATTAAATAGGTATGTTTGTTCTCTAGGGAACGCACCGTATGTTATTGTGTCGTAATTTACAAATATATGCAACAACATAAATTTGCAACGAGTATGCTCGTAGTATAAACTGCCATGGAAACCGACAATAACATAAATTTACTTTTACATTATTGCGTTGCATTTTAATTTCCTTTAATTGATAAGGTTTTAAATATTCTGTATTAGTAACATGGCTTAATTGAAATGTAAAGGAAACTCCGCGACCGCGAAATTTAATAATCCCAATCACCTTGAAGAAGGTCTCCCGATAGATTTGACTAGTCAATGCAGACACTGGATAAGTGTTAGCCGTTTAATATTTCGTCACACGAGAGTTTAAATAATTATAGAAAACAATTGCTAAGGAAAGTACCGAGATACACAGACTGATTCTAACAGTAAGTTACTAAATTTTCAAGTGTACGGCGTTAGGCGAGGCGCAGTTCACTAAAACTCCTAAAAACTTGCATTCATGTACAGCTTGAAGCAGTTTATTAATATCCAAAACGTGTTTTACGAAAGAAATCTTTGCCTATTCGTAGATAAGTTATTTTGTTCGATTACTTCTGTCTACGTAAGTATTCATATACGCTTGTTCGTATCAACGACCGTGGTTAAGGAAGAGCCTCTCCGTGATATTACATGAATGCACAATATAACGAGAATATGTAGAGCACACGTGTTCTATGCAAAACACACTGCAAGGAGGAAATCTAGAAGACTGAGGTGCATGAAATGCACACTCGTTATTACATTAAAATTGCTCACACACACACACACACACACACACACACACACACGCACACATGCACATTAGCCATGTAAATTATGCTTAGACAGGTGTTTAAGAGCAATTACAAGACAATATACATTTCAAAATACATCTTTAATTTTTTTTTCTTTCCCGTGCTCCGCATCGGCGGTGCGCCGTTGATTATTGAAGGTACACCTCCCGTACATTACGTTCTGTATATACGGACTCAGTGTCATCCGGGGCTGAATTGGATGTATAAAGCTTGTTAGTTTTGTTGTTCTCGTAGATTTAAATTTTACATCAGTGATGTTTATGGATATTTAATTTTAATGATAATAATAACTTGGTGTAATCACAGCCTCTAATGGATTTCACGGTGATTAATGAAAGCGACATCGCCATCTTTAATGAAGACAAATGTCGTTTATAAGTGACTTGTACAATGTAAATATAATTGTTCTATCTCCAAGCGTTATAATCTTACTTCTTACTAATATTATAAATGCGAATATTTGGATGAATGGATGGATGTTTGTTTGAAGGTATCTCCAGAAGTTTGCACAGATCTCGCTGAAATTTGACATATGTGTAGAACCTTTTTTTCCAAAGAGGAATGCTTTATGCATACTCCGCGCCCCGGATGGACGCGGTAGTTATGTGGGATTCTCCTCCATAGCGGAGGCATACCCACTAAACCTCTCTGTTCCTCCAACGCATCGGGATGGGACCATGGGCACGTTTTCGCTCTCATCCGCGACCCCGACTGCGCCAGCTACCGAGGCAGTTCTCCCTCTCGGGATATGTGTAGAACCTAGTCTGAAAGACATAGGCTACTAATTAAGTTTTTTTTTAATTCCGGGGAGACGGACTTGTGGGCGACAGATAGTTTTATTATTAATTTATAGTGTAACTTACTTGTGTTACATTACTTTATATCTAGTGCAAATGGAGAATGCAAAAGAATTTAACGCCCCAATAGTCTAATAGTTACACGTACGGACTACCAATCTTGCAACATAGGTTCAAACCCCACCATTCGACTCTAGTAAGCCATATCTTTTTTGGAATCGGAGGAATCTTTGTATAGAACCATATCCTAGTAAAAACTTTGCGCTTATTTTGAATGGGTATGGGAAATATTAGATTTACAAAAACCTTCTAATATTTGACTAAAAAATGACACTCATTCTACAGTTAGATTTGGTATTCTTAATTAAAAATAATAATTTAATTTCATTCATATCCAACGTATTACTGAAATGTAATTACAAACTCAAAGTTTAATTATGCATGCTCTTTGAACTGTGCGAGATCTTATGCGGCTTGTTATTATGTACATTACAAATTAAAATTTGAAGTAGCGTTAAGTGAATGCTTTAATGTTTAATTCAAAACAGAATTCAAATACGTGAAAGTAATGAAAATGTTGATTAGTATCTCAAGTGCACATCTGATATAAAATTAAGGGGAGAAAACATCTAAGTAGCATCTTTCTTTTATTAAGATCGTATTTCATACACCCTCTGTGAGAGTTTCAGAATAATTTTATTAATTACAAACTGTCGCCCAAAACTCCGCTCAGGTTTGATTTAAAAAATACGTATTTATTTGCTTATGTGTTCTTCCAGACTATGTTCAACATACATGCTTAATTTCATCCATATCCTTTGAACTGATATAATTGCCTTCTAACATCCATTACCTTACATTCACATTTATAATATTAGCAAGATACTCGTTAAACCTGGCACAGGTGAGCGGAGAAAAGTTAAAAACGTGAAAATTCTTTTTTTTTACTTTTTAAATATTTAGCGACACAAACCTTACTTTTCCTCAATCATTCCCTAACAAAGTTTCATTACAATCTTTCCCCTGACTTACAAACTCAAAACGGACAAAGATAGAAACATTGTCTTCCGGTTATGTAGATTAAAAATTCATTTTTGAAAAAGGAATATGAATTATACCAAAAAGGTTTATTATCTTTTTTAATTTAAATGAAGGCATATGACTAGGCAATAAATGTTTATTAATAAAAGTACGGTTAGTTCAGTGAAGCAAATAAAACAACCGCAGCTTTAATTATCCGGTTAGTACTCGAGCTCGGTTAGAAAAAGCGCTATCTTATTTATTACAGACTGAAAACTTCCCTTTTACAGCTATATTATGCTTATATTCATTTAATTGGGTACAAAACTCGATCCTTTAGTCGAAAGAGAAAGGAACTTAAAAACTTATTTTAAAAGGACTACTTGTATAGTTGTTCAAATAAACTAACAGTGGTAGAGTCGGCTTTAACATCTTCGCACGAATTGTCCCGGCTCGCCCGGTGAAATACCACGACCTCACAGAAGACAGGCGTCAAGTGGAAGCAATATAGCGTTTCGACTGATGAGTGTGCGTCCCGGAGGCCTAATTTAGTCCTCTTTCCCTTCCCACCCTTTTTCTTATAAGGAAAGCATGGGAAGTGAAAGTGGACTTTCCGGATGAGAGGATGCATTGGAAGGGAAAATATTTTCTTTCTGTGCATCCTCTCCTCCGCCTTTTAGAGGTAGGCAACGCATACGCAATAGCGTATGTCTATGGGCAACGGTCACTTCGCTATTTCAGCGTTTTTCAGGTGGCCGTTCGCTCGTTTGCCACCAAAAAAAAACTATTTAAATTTTATAAACAACAAAATGCAACCATAACGTTATGCTCTTGTGAAATCGTGTGTTGTCTGTTGACATCGTTGACCTATTTGTGACCGCTAAAATTAACTCCATCAACATTATTGCATTTCATTTGTGGTTATCAATTCTAAAATCAATGTTATTAATATTATAAATTTCTATATTTGAATAGATAAATGTTTATTAGTGGGTACCTCCAGAACTACAGCATAATTCTTGGTGAAATCTTAACTCTTACTAATATTATAATGCGAGTGTGTTTATGGACGCATAGATTTTTGTTTGAAGGTATCTCCCAAACGGCTGAACGAATCTTGGTGGAAATCGGCATGCATATAGAACATAGTTTAGAAGAACACATATGCTATTAATTATGTTTTTTTTTCAATTCTACGCGGACGGAGTCGCGGACGATGGCTAATATTCGATACAAAAATAAAATTTGATTTTCATATAATTTCAATAAAATTGAGTTCTCCGACATATTGTTTTATGAACATAGAATAAATATTGCATGGTTACGATAACGTAAGTAAAATTGAAGAGACTTCCCTTTGCAAGGTAACAGCAATAAAGCTTATAAAACGGCCCGACGTTCTCACAAAGCGTTTCATTTCCGATTTCAATTTACGTAAAGATTTCCTTAGCAAATGTCGCAATGTTTTCAAGCTTTACTAATAACCCCTTTAGGCGTAATAAGTGATGTAGGAAACATTTATTCTTTCTTGAGATCAAAAGGAAAATATATATAACCTTATAATTGCGATTTTATTACTTTTTCATTTATTTTGGGAAAGTATATAAGAAAGAGGGGAATGCATATACGACGCGGAGGGCTGATATAAATGTACATAAAAGACATATACTGCCAACCCTAAGTAAGGCAAAAGTCGAGGAAATGTTGCTTATTTCCACATACATTATTTTTTCTAATTATTAATTTCTTTTTATTATTTAAATATCATTGAACGTTTATATTTTGATGTAAATTCATCTTTGAGACGCAAAATTTTAATTTTAATTTGAAATAGCGGCTGTCGACTAATGGATGTTGTAGGAAGCAATATCATCGTAAGTACGTCTTCAATGATGTAATTACACGCTGTAGAGACACGGTCCTATTTAAATAAAGTACGGTATCTTTTAATTTTGCTTGTAAGTTTTTTAATAATCTTCAATGTTGATACCATTATATAAAACCTCAAATTATCTTACTAATATTATAAATGCGAATGTTTGGATGGATGTATGTTTGTTTAGAAGATATCTTTAGAAAGGCTGCATCGATCTCGCTGAAATTTGGCATAGATATAGAACATAATCTAGAAAAACACATAGCTTACTAAGCTTTTTTCCAATTCCGCGCGAGTGTAGCCGCGAGCGACAGCTAGTATACATATAATATTTGTTAACTTCAGTACGACTGGAATTTGGTGCAGAAATTGATTACACTCTGAAATTTTGGCTACAAATTTACTTTTTCGTCGTCAAATATAATCTATATTACTCAAGGATAATCTAATAAACTAATAAATAAAATTTATTTTGGTAGTTTTTGAGTTAATTTGTCACAAACATACAAAACTTGAAACCTTTGGTCTATATAATAATGCATGTAGTATATTGAATAAAGATCGATATGTTGTGTGCATAATTAAATTAAATAACAGCTAATCAAATATTTATAACATTTGATAATGCAGTGGAAACGATATTCCTTTCTGAAATCATGAATAATTAATTTGTGAGCTTGTAATGTGATTTCAATGTAACGGTGAATTTCCTATGCCAAAAGACATATACAAAAACATATTGTTATCTCTTTTTACTCTAATATAATAAAAGAGATAACAATACGGCGAATACATCGACATTGGAAACTGTAAGCGTGGGTGTTTGGAAATGCGTCAAACTAATGCGTAAATAATAAAGTCGTATCCATTTAACACACCCTGTATATTTAGGTGCTATGTATGGAATCGGTGAATTAGATTGTATCAATTATATCTCAATGTTTCAAATGCTCTGCAAATTCAATGTTCTTAGTTAAATTGATATAAAAATAGGTTTATTCAAATTTTAAGATTTGAACATCCTGTGATAATTGAGTTCCATTTTTAAATCTATGGGCGTGTGATTGTATTAAAAGTAATTTATCTTTTTTCAAAGACAATAAGAGGGTTAATGATGTTTGTTTTTTTTGCACAGTGAAAGGCAATAGTAAAATTTTCTTTTGTACATTTTTAAAAGACAAGAAAATGAAAAATGCAGTATAAAAAATAGTTTATCATTTCTAACCTTTTCCCTATTTCTTTGAAATAATAATGATTTGACGTCTCGGACGAGGATGCAATTTTCTTAAAGCATCTTTTCCTGTCGGCAGTTTGTTATAAATAAAAAAACTAGTTCCGTACAATGTTTTTAAGATAACAATATTTGAGCTTTTACATTATCGTAAAAGAGACGGTACATTAACGTAATCTTACTGTCTTATTAATATTATAAATGCGAATGTTTAGATGAATGAATGAATCGCCTCAACACAATTATTGTCTTGTTTCATACATTTCAAAAACCGTATTTGTAATTTTCTTCTTGTTTAATTATTAATCAAAAATAATCACAAATACAAAGCTTGTTCTTTATACTAAAACTAGCTGTCGCCCGCAACTCCGTCCGCGTGGATACATATAAAAACTTAATTAGTGTAGCCTATGTGTTCTTTCAGACTATGTTCTATACGTATACCAAATATAATCGAGATCCGTCCCATCTATCCATCCACATCACATTCATCTAAAGTTCTTCAAGGCATAAATTCGAAAAAAAAATGAATAAATAGTATCCTATATCCGTCTCCAAGCTCTAAGCAACCTCCTCACCAATTTTCAACCATATCAGTAAAGCCGTTCTTGAGTTATAAATAGTGTAACTAACAAGACTTTATTTTATATATACAGATTATGTAATGTGTTTTATACTTTATAAGGCATGCAACAAAGTTTCCTGCAGTTACCTTAAATAAAAACAAAATGTCTGCGAAACACATGTTTCGAAAAAAGAACGGAAAGAAAGTACAATTACTTTGTAACATGTTACAGCAACGGCAACGGCATGTTACAGCAAGCTTTTCGTAAATTACTCTTTATTATTCAAGAAGTCTTTCCTCTTTTAAAACTGTTTAAAAGATAATTGGAACACTAAACTCTCAAATTCTCGAAAATTTTATTGAAAATTATATCAACACTAGCCCGTCTCACGCGGTTCCATCTGTGCGGAATTAAATAAAAAACTTATTTAGTAGCTTATATGTTCTTCTATATATTCTACATCGGTGCCAAATTTTATCGAAATCCATGCAGCCGTTCCGGAGATACCTTCTAACAAACATCTATCCATCCAAACTTGCGTATTTATAATATTGGCAAGATTACATATAAAAAATTTGAAACAGCTAAAGTTTTCAACCATGTTTAAAACACGTTGTTAGACGATTACAACATTACCCAATTTGTTCTAATTTCCTTACGGCAATTTCTGAAACAAAAGGGTCTGTACTCGGAACTTTATGGTTTCTTATTTCAACATTACTCGTTTCTAAAATAAGATGAAGTTTGCGAACGTTGTCGCAATATTCCGATAATTTTGTAATCGACCAAGTTTAATTATGAATTATTTTTCTTTGGACTACAATCACGAATATCGAGGGTTGCATGAAGTAATGCGTATCGTAGAGAAGAATAAATGAACATCGATGGATTGTGAAAAAGGATATGAGTAAGACGGGAGATTGCAATTCAGATATGACGATTGATAGAGCTGTACTAAAGAGTACTGCATACTCTGCTCACCCTTCAAAAGAAAAAAGGTTGTGTGTAGAAATGAGGCAAAGTTATTGCATAGGATATTCTAACATGTAGCCAGTGGTGGCTCATTAATACTAATTTCACACGTAGGTAGAACAGTAAGGCAGAGTAATAACACAATGTAAAACTGTTATTTGAACGCACGCACAGACACAGTACTGTTTCAACAGTCTATGGTGAAATTAAGACAATACCGAACAGTGTACTGCTCTACTCTATTATTCTGCCCTCCTGTGAAAGTAGCATAAACATATAACCGCAGTGCGGTGGCACACAGGATCCATACTGAATTCATTTGCATTGAAGACGGCTGATCAGCCGTGACTTTCGTTGTCTGCCTTTAATTATGCCAGTACTATTTAACATAAGGACTATTGAGTTAACACTTTAATTATTTTTCCGTATTAGTAGGTCATTGAAGAGTTATTTTATTTTTAATTCTTGTAACACTTCCCAAATGAGCTCCCGGATTTTGTTCTTCAAAAGTAATATAAGTAGGGATTGTTGAAGGTCTTAAGCTAAAATACGTATACTTAAAACCTTGGTAGTAGTTTGACATCCGCAATTGCACTTACATAACTTCAGACGAAAAGGTTTTATAGTTTTTATTCGTTAATATATAGGTTCATTGAACCTACAAAGTCTCAAAATAGCAACGTTATTGTCTGTATACAAAGAAGGATAACAAATAAGTTTTAAGTGCAGCCAACGAAAGTAAGCGTCATATTTTATCGTGCATTGTACTTAAGATACTTTGGGATCTATAGTACGGAGCGATGTAACTTATGAATAAAGTCTCTAACATAAATGTTACCTTTGATAAAAGTACGCAAGATGTATTTGAAACTTCATCTCGATAACAATAAAGTTAATGTAAAGGTACCTAAAAGTATCCTAAGCTATAAAATTACAATTATTTTTATAAATATTTTTTTTGTCAGGTAAAAACAAAAGCGCCATTCGCGCCAAAGGATTCTAACTAATCTTATATATAAAATTCTCGTGTCACAATTTTCGTTCCCATACTTCTCCGAAACGGCTTGACCGATTCTCATGAAATTTTGTGAGCATATTGAGTAGGTCTGAGAATCGGCCAACATCTATGTTTAATCCCACGCGGACGGAGTCGCGGGCGACAGCTAGTATTCTCTAGATGTACTTAATTGATATTGCACATTGCAACTCTCTTTTTTTCCAATTTAATTTCAAACAACTGAACCATATTTGTTAATTCTTAATTTCAGCACATTTGTACCTAAATCTACTTATGTCATCTAGTAGTTCATAAAAATTCAACAAATAATATTGACACTTATGTAAATGATTTCTTTATCACTTACAAAAACCTTGAACAATTTACCCGAAGACGGCCTAAACATTCCCGTTGAAGTTTTAACCCTTTTCCTAACTGCGCGTGAAAGATTGACCGCAGGCACTTCTTTAACAAAAAAGAAATATTGAAAATGGTTAACAAAATTGGTTCGACGAAAGTTTTTCATCGAATTCGCGGGTTTAAATCGTTTTCTTTTCTTTCGCATGGATCTCATTAAAAAATTTTATTAAATTAAGAAGGAAAAGTTGGATAAATAAAACATTCTAAATTAGTTCTTATACTTTGTATATGTGTTCATAGTCCAGTCCGAGCACGTCTGTGCTATACACCTAGTCGTAACCAATAGTGTTAGACCCACGTCATGTTTGCTTCACTCAGGTACCGTCTCATGTTTATCTATTATGTAAGCCAGGCTTCAATTAACTGTAATGGAACATGCATAACGATATACAATGGAATTGCAAATGAATGTTTCTAGTCAATTTAATTATATATTTTTTAATTGTTAACGTATACCAGAACTAAAAGTGTGTTCTAATAATTTAAACAACATAATTTTGCTTGTTGTATTATTTACTATTATTTTTTGACAGGCGCTGTTTTTGATGGTTTTACAGTATTGTTATTTTATCCAGCGAAAATTTCTACACAGCTTAAAAATTTGTATTAAAATATATATTTCTTTGAATATAGATAATGGTAAACTAGAAATAGTAAATTATAATATTGTAAATTTGCAGTTTTCCATAAATAATTTCATAAGTATTATTATTACCAATTTCTGAAAAGTCTATTCGTTTGTCAATAAAACTTTTGCAAAGAAAACCCGTAAATTGGAGTAGTGCTGGGGGTCAGACCGTGAAATACACGATCATATATTTACAAGAATTTATTGACTGAAATAAAAATAGGCAGAAAATTTTCTTATACCCTGTCAAGGGACGCAGACGGTGCCCATTTCAATATATAAGTGACAGTTTTTTACATTTTCGCGACCGTAACGTTCACAATAAATATGCTATTTTATATAAAACTAGCTGTCGCCCGCGACTCCGTCCGCGTGGATATATAAAAAATCTGAATTAGTGTAGCCAGTGTGTTCTTTCAGACTATGTTATATATGTATGCCAAATTTAATCGACATCCGTTTAGCCGTTCTAGAGATATCTTCAAGCACCTATCCATCCATCCACATCACATCCATCTAAACATTCGCATCTATAACACTAGTTAGTTAAATAAAAAGCAGCTCTTCATGGCATAATTGCGAAAAAAATGAATAAATAGTATCCTATGTCCGTCTCCTGACTCTAAGCTACCTCCTCGCCAATTTTCAGCCATATCGGTAAAGCCGTTCTTGAGTTATAAATGGCGTAACTAACACGACTTTATTTTATATATATAGATAATCTGCCACCAAATATCTACGTAAAGACGAATAAAAAATGAATACAAAACTTTATTCTAGTTTAACGTTATTCTGAATTAAATTGTGTAATAAATGCCCTAAAAACTTGTAACCGCCTCTAATATCCTTATACAATTCTTTGTGATATTGAACAAAGTTTTTAGTAGACAAAGAACAAACATCGTAACCTCCAGGCTACATTACACAAAATTGTAATAATATTTCAGTCGTCGACATTCATATTAACCCGTTTCCAGTGGAACAAATCAAAATGATTTTCTTGAAAAATGTTTGTAACAAACGCAATGCATACATTTCCTTATCTAGAGGCATCGGCACTGACAAATGCGAGCCGTACATCAATGCAGAGGTACACTCGGCGACAAACACATGCATTTTAAACTATTTTATATTCCTACTTCATGCATTCTAAGAAATATACCAACTTATTTTATTGTCAGATTTTTTAAGACAGGATTTTCATTCTAAACGAATCTTAATCTGTTTCTACTTCTATTAAAATAAATCACTGACTTATTTTACATCAATAACACTATCGGGAAGTAAACGATTCGAATATCTCATACTCTTCACTGTGGGTTTCTGAGGCCGAAATCTCTGTTCAAAAAATATAGTCATCCCAGTCGTTATCTTTAATAACATAGAGATAACAATATGTTTTAAACGGGGATTATGGTCTCAGAAACACATAATAAATGGTTTATGCCGTTTAATTTAAAGGCGGTAATAATGGCACTACACACGAACATACAAACATATTCACATAAAATATTGTTCATTTTTAGTAGGCTATTTTCATATCTGATTTCAATAATTACTACTTTTCATGGTTCAATATTAATTTTGTGTGCCGTTAATTTTGTAAGTGAGTGTACAACGTTAACGTTCGATCGTTAAATGAATCAGATTTAAAGCTTAACGATCCTTCTAATATCATAATTTACCTTTACGCGAAATACTACGTGTAAGGAGGAGGTGTACATATAATTATTCTAACTGCTGCGACTATTTCGAAATTACTAATTAGAGTTAAAAACATGAATTACTACGTTAAGTTTGTAGTGAACCTGATACTAAACTGAAATAATACAGCTACTAGCATTAGCCCACATTTCAGTGCAGAATTTAAAAAAATAATTACCAGTAACAGTAGCCTAGGTTACTTAGGTAGTCTTCCAGACTATGCTCTACAGCTGTAAAAAATTTCATCGAGATCAGTTGCGCCGTATCGGAGATACCTTCTAACAAACATCTATCTTAAATTTCGCATTCATAATTGTTCAATTAATTCACATAAATTATTAAATTGTTTTTATCTCATTCTCATCAATTTGTTTTTGTATTGGCAACATTTAAATTAGTATAAATGTTTTCCTATGCTGGCAACAATTATTCATTGAACATAAGTGTTTGCTACCATAACGCACGCTATTTTTCTGAAATTTATTATTATATTTTCAAGTAACTATTCAATAAATAGTTAAAAAACAACCACACTTGTTTAATTAAACAATAATATTAGTAAGAAGTAAGATATGCATTATTTCTTAGAAAATTCGTGTCTCATCATATTCGCGTTGTTTATTTTTTTACAACGCAAATGTTATACTTAATAAAAAATCCTTTGTTAAGAGCCTTTGGCTCTATTTTAATAAAGTTAAAAATAACCTATGTCTTAAAGTAACACGACCAACATTATCTTTTCCTCATTTATTTTCGACTTGTTAGAAAGATGGAACATGTCAAATTATATAAGAGGTTATGTTTCGAGGATATGTTACGGAAAATTTTCCATGTTCTCAAAAAATTAATCAAACTTCAGGCCGGAAAATAAATTACAATTTTTGAGGTTAAAAATAACCGCTACTACGTTTATGAAATGTAATTGAATGATCGGGATACGGAAAAATTTTAATAAAAAATATGTATTTTATTAAAAACCAATTTACCTACTCTGTGTGAAAACAATCGGCGTTGCCCACAGCTTCGTATGAGTTTATTTTCTTTGTTGATTGTTTTGTTTATTATTTTCCATTTAAAATAATCTCGATAATACAAAACATATATAAAATGTTTTGATTGGTCGTAGATGTTATCCTTAGTATATTTCCGCGATTATCCCGGGCTATGAGATGACATTACGCGATCCCACGTTGTCGAAACTTTACGAACGCAAGATGAAGTTTTTTCTTAGAGTCGCGCAGAAGCTCAGGGTAGAGGGTTCCGGCGCGTTGCATTGGAGATCCTGGGACTATCGCAGTCGCAATTGATGTTGGCCACCGAGAGGGTTTTAGTGTACTTTCTTTCCACCAAAAGGCAGTGTTCTTTGCGAAGATTTCCCCCATAATAAAAAAAAACGTGATCGTGCCAAAAAAAAATCCATGTCACGTTTAACCAAACCCTAAGTTATCGAATGTTATTATGTCTGTACTAAATTTAACCATTTAACATTCGTCAGTAGCAAACTGTCATGACATGGGTGTCAAACTAGATTTGCTATAGCAGTAAAAAGTCGTAGTAGTTTGATTACGGTCTCGTCATTGTCATCACTTATATAAATAAGTTGAATATTTTTGAAAATACTTATATAATTACGTATGCTTTTTGTTAATTAACTTGAAACGATCGAAGCTGATTAATGCCGCCGTTAGTTGTGATAACGACGGAAAGCACTCCATGCGTGAGATATTAATAATGCCTTGAATATTTTATTAATTGGAACAGATTTTATATCGGAAATTATGAGGTATTAAGACGATAAATCGTTTTCCAATATTAAAAATACACATTACATTTAGTGAATATTCATTTACCTTAAAATATTTTAAATGTATTTATCATTTGATAGATAGATAGGTTAAGAAGGAAAAGCTTCGTATAGACATGTTATAAGGTAGAATCATATGAAGACGATGATCATTTTGTCATTTGACACTCATTATCACAACAATTATAGAGAAATTGTCGCCGGCAAAAGCCTTGAGATTGAACATTCTTACAACCCTTTATTAAAAGTATGTAAAGTCACTCTATATGATTAATGCGGTGAATAATTTTAACATTTCCGAAAGTGTTAGTCGTCGATCAAACGAGGCGCAGTCACGCGATCTACAATGTTCCAAACTTTTTACACCACGTTATCTGATAAATTTAAATAGTTTCAAAAATAAGGACAGTATAATTGTTCCAAAATTACTATTAGTTTTATAGTACTTGAGAAAAAAAAAGGGTGTATCTTTTGATTGCGTTGGTTTAGAAGTTTCGATTTTTTCACAGCACCTAGCGACCGCAGACCTGAACATTTGATATAAATTCCAACTTGATACCTTCACGCGTTTTTGAGAAAAAGAGTATTGACAGACGGACGGACGGACAACAAATGGATCCTATAAGGGTTCTGTTCTATTCCGTTCGAGGTACGGAACCTTTAAAACAACTTAACAGTTATTTATCTTAAAACCATTTTCCACCTAGCTATCAGTCGCGCGTACTCTATCTACCCCTTTTGTATGTGGAAGCGTTTGTCCACTGTCATAGTTACAATCGTAATTCGCGCCTCGTGAAAATAGCCATCTATTTGTCAATATGACATACCACGGTCTTATTTCGATGTTATTTTAAATTTTAATCTAATTTTTTACTATCAAAAATAGCAATAGCAACCATCACCGCAGTACTAAAAATCATATTTCGAGTTGTTTCCAATAAAAAATAATTAAAAAACCATCCTCTATCCAATAAACGTTATAAATAACATTGTATTCGTATAAAATGAAGAAGAAAATGTAATTCTTTGTAGAATTTTTTACAAGTGTACAAGAAATATTTTAAAAGTTCCGTGGAAACGATTTAGTTGGAAATTAAAAAGGTATCCTGACGGTTCCCTTTAAGTTTACCCGAGTTACAAGAAAGGTTATTTCCAGACTCCTCGGTACGTACCATTTAATGTTTAACGAATTGAATTATCGAACCATATTCAATCCGATAAAGAAACTTCGAAAACAAGATAATTTAATCAATTATTAAGAAATTGTTGTTCAAGTTGTTATTGATCCTTTGAATTATTTGTACCAATATTATCATCATCATCAGCTCACTACTTCCCACGGAGGGGCTCGGAGCCTACCCTAAGTTAGAGGTGATTAGGCCATAGTCAACCACGCTGGCCTAGTGCGGGTTGGTTGACTTCACACATATCTTTGAATTTCTTCGCAGATGCAGGTTGCATCACGATGTTTTACTTCACCGTAAGAACTATATTATAAAGAGGAGGAGGATTTAAGGAGATTAATATTATAAAAAGGAGATATTTGATTGTTTGTTTGTTTGCAATGAATAGACTCCGAAGCTACTAAACCGATTTAAAAAAAACACCAGTGTTGGGAAGCTAAGCTAGCCACGACGGATATAGTAGATTCTTTTAATTCGACGCGGACGAAGTCGAGGGCAATTGGTAGTAATTTTTTTGAGTAACACCGCATAAAAATAAAAAGGTTTTACAATCGTTGCTTCATATAAAAGTGGTAGGTGTAGTGGTATGTTAAGTGCAATAAATATTTATATAATTATAAAAACAAGCAATGCCAAAGTTGCATAACTTGTTCCACTACAAAACTATTAAGTTTTCCGACTGAGAAATGATTCGCAAACTGCTAAGACCCCTAAATTTAATGAGGCAATTTAAAGTTTTTCTACGATGCAAAAGTAACGATTTTTCTTAAAGTGATTTTAAAGTGTTAAAATTAACATAATGTTGTAACTAACTGGTTCCTTTGTTATAAATTAAATATTTTTAAACAAATCTTACTAATATTATAAATGCGAATGTTTGCATGGATGTTTGTTTGAAGGTTTCTCCAGAATTATTTAAAGGATTTTGATGAAATTTGGCAAACATGTAGAACATAATCTGGAAGAACACATAGGCTACTTATTATGTTTTTTTTAAACCCGCGCGGACGGAGACGCGGGCGACAGCTAGTCTTAAATAAAAACGTAACTACTTTCCGTACTTACGACTATTTAAAAGGTCAAAGGAAATGCTGTGTTTAAAATGTTACTTGCAAAGAGAACGAATTTTTGCCCTTTACTAAGGTAAAAAGCGCAAAAAGCCAAAAGTATACAATAATGGAGAAATTTACTTGACCAGACACAGTAGCGCCTCAGAAGATGATAATTTTTTTGATAAGAGAAGGGGGCAAACGAGCTGCGGGAACACCGAGATGTTCATTGACGCTCATGGACATCAATACGAGAGGAACCAAAAATTAATGAATACTATTCATTTATGCAATCATTTTATGGTTATGAATAGATAGTTTTCTATCATTAAATACTTGATTTTACAATTTTCACAATCAACTAAAGCCTCAGATAAGTATTCACTACGACTTCAAAAGTGGTTATTAACGAACGCTTCAAAGGGAAGTGTCGACATAATTGTAATCGGAAATGAATCGGAGCGGGGGACTTCAACTTTTACCGCTCTATTTCCTTCTGAAAATTTACGTAAAATATTACCGTATTACTGCATACTTTAGAAGAGTTATTACTATTTTTTTGAAACTACGTAAAATTAGATTTCGAATTATTGAATTTTGTCGAATAATTCTGATAAAACTCTCTCTCCCTTCCCACCCTTTTTCTTATAAGGAAAGGATGGGAAGTGGACTTTGTGGATGAGAGGATGCATAGAAAGGGAAAATATTTTCTTTCTGTGCATCTTCTTCTCCGTCGATTCAAGGAAGGCAACGCATATGCAATTGCGTATGTCTATAGACAACGGTCACTTCGCCATTTCAGCGATTTCAGGTGACCGCTCGATCGTTTGCCACCTTATGATATAAAAAAAAAATGTTTGTTTGAAGGTATCTCCAGAACGGCTGAACCGATCTATATGAAATTTGGCATACACAAAGAACATACTCTGGAAGAACACAGGCTACTAATTATGTTTTTTTTTAATTCCGCGCGGACGGGATCGCGGGCGACAGCTAGTCATGTTATATATTAAGAAAACAAGAAAAGGTTCTTTGAGATAAATCGTTCTATACAAAGTATAAAATACTATTCCAAAATATATACTAAAAATAAACCGTTTTCTAAATGTTACGTATTAGCGTAAGGAAAATATAATTTCAAAGGGTTATGTTGCTTTATAAATATCGTCTATACTATCAAAGGGACAAAATACGATTTGTGATACTAAGATCTGTGTTGCCAAGCAACCGTTATGACAGCTAAATATATATACAAATAGAAAGATTTTAAAACATTACACGTGTAAGTAGTTTATAAAAATAGCACCAATTTCTATCACTAATGTCTATAACTGGATAGGACTTTGCTTAGAACGCGTCTATTGATATCACATGATAGTAAATTCTATATCTATTATTAGTTCCAATCATCGCCACTGCTACCAACCGCAACCATCAGCGCCAAAATGGCGGTTATCAAATAGGCACAAAATACCATTGCTTATAGCCAGTTCATTTATAGAGGTCAGGGATACCCACATACTTGTTTCTGTATTTTCTAAGAGAATGTAAGGGATTGCAATATGTGTGCACAGAATACCCATTTACAATAAAATAATACTTTATTTATTTAAATAAATAAAGTCAAACCTTATTTGGTTCTGCATACTTAAAGCATCTAATCGTTAAAAATGATTGATGAAAAACAAGTTAGACGAAATCCCTTAAACTCGTTATTTCGGTAAAAGTATACGTAACAAAGAGGGGTCGCTCTGCGAAGCGATCGGCGCAAACAAAACGAATCGATTCGCCCAACACATTCCTCGTTAACTTTAATAAACTTCTATCGACTTAAAACTGTTTTTTTTCTGTCTTCGTTCATAATTTATCTTATTAATTAAGTCAAGAGGAATTGTAGCGTCAAAATTGTCGACCATAATGGTTAGGTTAACATCATCCATTGCCAGTCTGCTGGACGCCTTTTCTAATGATTTCCAAAGTAAACGCTGCTTTATGCTTCTAGCCACTTTATCGTCCTTACCAGCCTCCTAAACAAAACACTTTCGATACGAAGCGATTAACTTGAAAAATGTTTAGAACTGACAATAACTTTCCAAAAGTCACATGATTGCAATGTGTCTGTTCGGAGCGAATGCATCTGTCCAGAGAGGTAGGTCCTCGGTACAACAGTGTGCAGCATATTAGTGATTATAAATTTTATAAAAGAGAGAGATAGATATACAATTGTCATCTTCTGTCAGTTTGCATCAATTATATTGGTACTAATTAATCAAATCGAGCAACCATATCGTACTAATCGCAGTCAGTAATCTCAGTAGTATGGAGTCGCATAAAACTTAGTTCTGGAAAGCAATTGCATGGACCACTCTAAAATGCACTTCGTCTTTATTAAAGGTAGCACTGTCGCCGTAATTAATCACCGCCGGCTCCATTAGTGACCGTGATTACGTTAAGTATCGGACGCTTTGATTACAGCCCGGCGAAACTTACGGACACGCCATCGCTTTAAATTAAAACCAACAATTTAGAACTTTGCAGCACCAGTATAATTATCTTCTATTAAACTTACTAATATGCATATATAATGCAAATGTTTAGATAGATGGATGTTCGTTAGAAGGTATCTCCACAACGGCTGCATGGATCTTGCTGAAAGACGTAGATGTAGAGCATAGTCTGGAAGAACACAAAGGCTATAATTAAGTTTTCTTTAATTGAGCGCAGATGGAGTTGAGGGCGACAGCTAGTATAAGTATAAGGTAGAAAGTTATTGATTGACTAAACTCTTAAAGTGGTTACTAAGATAGGAAGCTACACTAATCGGCTGCTTAAGTAACCTGTGTGTAAAATGTATCTCCTCTAGTAGAGCCAAATATGGGTCTTAGAAATCGCATTAGGAAAAGCGCATGGATAGAATACATATAGAATATGCAAAGAAACATCTATATATTAACAGATAAAAGACATTAATCATGTGCTGTAATAGTACATTTTTCTTTTTAATAACGAAGCTGAGATGTCTCTTGATAAGAATTTTTAAAAATAATTTCAAAGAAAGTTGAAGAAGAAAATATTTGTTTTACAACAAATCTGTTTCTTGTTTGCACAGATTTAGGTCATCTGGTATGGCGCATTTATTATTTCGAAGCGGAAATAAGAAGGATCAGAAGTAAAGAGCTGCATTTTTATTGTACTCTCAAGAGAAATTATAGTTTTAGATTTGATGAAAGTAAAAAAAAAAATTCTAGTACTTCAAAACAATTTTTTATTAGCCGTTCGCTGGTTTACGAAGAATATCTTTTTGAATTGTTCTCTTGCGATGACTATGATAACATGATGATAACATTTGTTAACTAAGTTCACTTAAAAATACGTGTAGATTAAAAATGCATGGTAATTAATTTGACTAAAACCTGCTAACCATCGATGTAATCTATCATTTTAAAGCTTGCCGAGTTGAAACTCAAAGTTTCAGTATTTTATCTATAACATATTTGAGCCATAACTCTGCAGTTCGACGGAGCTTAAAACCGATTATGCAGGACTGAGTTCATTAAATGTAACAAATGGCGCTATCGGTTTTTAAAGCTTCGTACGTTTTTATTTAAATTCCGATAGCCCGTAACATGTGTCCAAACGAGATAACTAAAACTGTTTTTACACTTATTAATTGCATTATTTCAATTACGCAGTTCACATACTTCGCTAAAACTAGTGGACTTATTAAAAAGTTTTAATCCTTAAAGTTTTTAAGGCGATCAAAATCATTGCAATTCTTCATCGAATTTTGAAATAAAATCGATGAGTAAAAATTTAAAATTGTTTTTGCCAGCCAGTGAATTTCAAATGACATAATTGTGACGAATATAGTATATTATTATAATAGCTATCCAACGACACCGTCCGCGCAGAGTTAAACTTAAATAGCCTATAAGTTCTATCAAACTGTGTTCTACATCTATGCCAAATTCAGCGAGATTAGTGCAGCCGTTCTGGAGATACCTTCTAACAAACATCGATCTATCCATCCAAACATTCGCATTTATAATATTAGTAAGATTAGTAAGAAGTAAGATTACTTTACATTTGGGAATCTAATCTAGAAGACCTTTTATAATGAAATACATTCAAATGCAAATTATTAACCAAACTTTAACAGTCATAGAGACCGCTTTAACATCTTCGCACGAATTGTCTCGGTTCGCCCGGTGAAATACCACGACCACACAGAAGACAGGCGTCAAGTGGAAGCATTTCCGCGTTTCGTCTGATGAGTGTGCATCCCGGAGGCCTAATTTAGTTCTCTTTCCCCTCCCACCCTTTTCCTTGTAAGGATAGGATGGGAAGTGGAAGTGGACTTTCCGGATGAGAGGTTCATGGGAAGGGAAATTATTTTCTTTCTGTGCATCCTCTCCTCCGTCGATTAAAGGTAGGCAACGCATATGCAATTGCGTATGTCTATGGGCAACGGTCACTTCGCTATTTCAGCGATTTCAGGTGGCCGCTCGCTCGTTTGCCACCTTATAATATATATAAAAAAAACTTATGTTCGTTAGATGGTTAAACGAGAGGTTGTATTTCTCTTAAGAGATATTTTTAAACTCGAAAAATTAACATCCCTCGTATTAATACCATTTTTTTTAAATGCAACAATCACCAGACTTACTTTCTCTTTTACTAAGAAAACAACTCATGAAACATTAACATTTTAAGACAATATAGGTACGTGTACATTGTATGAATTTTCCAAGAAGCCAGTTCGCATTCAGGAATCAAAGGTGAATCCATTGAAATTCCCTTTGCATTGTACACAATGTATGTACAAGGCGTGAATTCTTAACGTAAGCAATAAACCTTTTATTATACTAAAGTACTGTATGCCAATATGATATTCATTATCGTGGATTTCTGAGACCAAAAATCTTCAATTAAAACATATTGTCATGTCTTGTCGAAGATAATAATGGATATCTTTATGCAGAGATTCTAGTCTCAGAAACTCGCGGTTACATACACTAAAGGGTCTATCACGAATATTTGTGACATCCCCTTTCGTATCGTGATCTACAAAATTTGTATTAAATTTCCATATTTTCATTTTTAAAATAGGACCATATAAAGTTGTTAAAATAAATTTTATATTTAAATATTATGTTCACAGAATGTTTTTGTTCAAAATAATTGTCTATTTAAGTATTACATAAATTTGGGCAAGCAATTTATCGTCAGGAAATCGGTCTTTATCGGAAATTGCTTGTCCCTGCACTCTGTAATTTTCCACATGAATAATCGGCAACATTATAAACCAATTCTCTTCGATGTGGTCCTCTGATGATAGTTTTAATGTATATATAACCTTAACAAATACATTTAAAAAAGATCATTTTTTTTTATATCATAAGGTGGCAAACGAGCGAGCGGCCACCTGAAATCGCTGAAATAGCGATGTGACCGTTGCCCATAGACATACGCAATTGCATATGCGTTGCCTACCTTTAATCGACGGAGGAGAAGATGCACAAACAAAAAAAAATATTCTCCCTTCCCATGCATCCTCTCATCCGGAAAGTCCACTTCCACTTCCCATCCTATCCTTATAAGGAAAAGGGTGGGAGGGGAAAGAGGACTAAATTAGGCCTCCGGGATGCACACTCATCAGACGAAACGCGGAATTGCTTCCACTTCACGCCTGTCTTCTGTGTGGTCGTGGTATTTCACCGGGCGAGCCGGGCCAATTCGTGCGAAGATGTTAAAGCGGGCTCTACCGCTGGTAATTTAATTTCTCGAGAGATATATTTTCTATGAATATATTTTTTGTTACAACGCCTCAAGTATTCTAAATTTACAGGTTTACTGAACCAAAGAAATATCAAACTTGAATTGAAAATTTTATTGAAATCGCAGACAAATTCAGTTTATTATATAATACAATAATTCGAACACTTTTTAATGAAGTGACTTAACTTTAAAATAGTGTTAATTTTTTAAACTGTATACGTATGTAAATAATATAGATATTATGTGATTCTATCTGCAGATACGAAATGGTCATAAAACGGTTCACTCTGATATACTGAATCGAGTTTTCCAATGAAAAGACCATTCCACGAAACAGATTTTGTGCAAGCGGATTCATTTCAGCGCTTGCCGCAAGCTACTATATTCTTATTTCATTTCCGTTTTAACATTTTTTTTTATTCAAATATTCAAAACATTAAATTTAGAATATAATCACGTTTACATCTGTGCCTACAAATTAATTAGCAAAACGCATCATAACGTATTTTTAATTATAATAAAAAAAAATTAAATAAACATGAAAGAAGATCGACTAATCTAACCTAACTAAGCTAAGTAGGAGAAGCCGAATAATCATTCTATAAGGCACTTTGTACACAATACGAAGTTAATCTTCGAAACCGGGCGATTTTAGTCGCTACACGAATTACTCAATACAATAAGGGCACGCGTCGGCGACATTTCTATCCATCATCGCCAAAGCCAGTCGCTCGCAATCCGTTTGGCAAAATCGTCGCGTAAAGGGCGCCATGATTTTCAAGATGGCGGAGCAAATCTTTACCGTTGACATGTAATCGCTATGACTATATTGACCGAATGACTCGCATTGACGATTCAATGCGTGTACGATACACGCGACTTAAGGACACAATATTAGTTACAAAGATTTACGTTACCTTGTGAACGAAGGTCCTATGTATACAATATTTTTATCGCGTGCTATTTTCATATTAATGTGTATGAAAAATGAATTTCCAAAGCGTTAGTAGTAATTATGAAAAAGTAACCGTTTCCGTAGTTTCAGTCGAAGTGCCGTGACCGGTAAAATCACGTTATTTCTTAGTAAATCACGTGTATCGCAACAAAAGTAGTCCGACAAACAGTTTACAGTTAAAACTTATACTTAGAAGTATTTGAAACTTTTAGTCGCATTATATTGTTTCCTTATTAGTGTAAACGTTATACAAATTAAGGTTTTTAACATGTTCGTTATTGTTTTAAAAAAAATCTAACAATCAATTTATACTGGTGAAATATTAAACATGTTATGACTTACTAGAGACTATTCTTTTTTTTAGAGCGTCAATGGCTCAGGGGTTTTGCCTTGACTTGCAATCGGCAAGTCCTGGGTTCGAATCCCGCCATATATTATACCAATGTGTTGTACGATTTCCGATTTACATATGTATCTGACGTTCTTACGGTGAAGGAAAACATAATAATGCAACCTACACATATTTGAGAAGTAATTCAAAGATATGTGTGAAATCAACCAACCCGCACTTGTCCAGCGTGGTTGACTATGGCCTAATCATCCTTAACTTAGGGTAGGCTCCGAACCCCTCGTTGGTGAAGTATAGCTGATTATGATGATTTCTTACTTGTTTTGTATACTTGATCGCGATAGCGTAAACTCAGTTTTCTATAAATAAACGATCGTTAAATAAAAATTAATAAGTCTTGTCCTCGAACTTTGAAAAACAGAAATCTACTGCGCCCTCACAGAGAATAGGAGAAAGAAAGATTATTATCTAACTAATATTATAAATTTTAAAGCTAACATGGATGGATGTTTGTTAGAAGGTATCTCTGAAACTAGACTGTTTCAGAGATACGGACCTTGATGAAATTTTCCACAAATGTTGAACACAGATTGGAAAACTGGATAGGGTACTAATTTTTAATTCCGCCAGACGGAGTTGCGGACGACAGTTTGTTGTGAATATATCAATAACCTAAAAAAATATTAAATGCATATGTTATAGCCTTGCCTGTTTCTAATTCCTTATATCTGTGTTATCTAAAGTTTACCTAAATTCTTAATATAATGTCAATAACACCTAAGAAGTTGCGATATAGGTAAGACAGTTAAAGTTGTAGCTTAACTTATAACTTTATATATAATTTACCAACTTCCAAACTCGTGTTACCGACTCACTTGACGTTGGGTAAGACTTCATTACCCAACTCAATTAACATATTTCAATCCGAATGATTTTGAATTGATTTTTACAATCTTATCAAACCTAGATTTAATAACGTCAGAACGATTGTCTTAGCTCGTTCATTGAACCATAAAGAAAGGTACTATAAGATTGGTATGTCCGATAAAGACAAAAAACTAGCATCGTTTTCATTAGGCAAAATAAGTTTACCTTTTACCTGCCTGTGAATTTCCACAGACAAAATATGTTTTTTTAAACAGAAGGACAGAAAAATTGTTGTACTAAATTACGCACAGAAGGATTTAATAATATTAAAGTAAATATCAAATAGCGAATAATTTATTTGGTACACTCTCAAGATATCTGGCCGGATAATTAAATCCGCCATTGTTTCGTTCACTTCCTTGAAATAACAATCCTTTAATGCAAAAGGATCTTTCATCTTTGTGCTTTCTTTGGCAAATCCTGGTATTTTTGTGAAACGTCGAGGAATTGAAAATTTATTCTTTTTTCGCTTCAGCAAATGAAGTGAGTTCTTATTAATTGGAACACTCTCTCTAATTAAATGTAAATTTTATACCTGAAATTCGTACTTTTACGGAGCAAATGCATTTTACAAATGAAAATGGAACTATTATTTGTCAATTTTACATGGATATACACATATAAAGATTTACATTTTTTTTTCATTTAATTTTTATATATTCATCGAAGATATCATGTCTAAAATCTTATATATAAAATTCTCTTATCACAATGTTAGTCACCATAATAATCCGAAGAGGCTTGGTCGATTTTTATTAAAATTTAATATGCATATTCAGTAGGTCTTAGAATAGGGAATTATCTATTATTAATCCCGCACGGACGAAGTCGCGGGCGACAGCTAGTTATATTGTGTTATTTTCGGACTCTGATGTATATTTGTGTTATAATCATACATAATTCTTTGTAAATTTGCAGAAAAAAAATTAAGAAGTATTATCGTAAAATTATTAAGCATTTAAATTTTCTTTTTGATATAAAATTGTTAGGATGATTTAATTTACTTGAAATTCCTTAAAGTTACGAAATAAACGCATCATTGAAAAATCATACAAAAAGTTTTCCTGGCTTGGGAATCGAACTCTGGATTGGTAGAGCAACAACTCAAAGATACGCTATTCGCTAGATAGTCGTCAAGTGTTTTAATAAATAGCTGTAATATTTTCTATTTATCTAAAAAGCTTAGTACGCGGTTTGTGATCGGCATTAAATGACCAATAAGGAACAAGTTTCAGAACAATTTCGCTGTAAAATTGAACGCGAAGCTAATTGAATAAGCTAATGAAGTCTTACACAAAGTTTAATGAGGAAGTCGGCTCCACGGTTTCGTAGTTAGAAACTAATTTCCACTTTGTCATTATGAATAATCGATTGTTCTAGAGATGTTATAAGTTTTTAAATATTAATCAGCGGCGCAGAGTTATATTAAGTATATACAATTGATGATTTGTTTATTTTTCTTTTAATATACACTAGCTGTCGCCCGCGACTATGTGCGCGTGAAATTTAAAAAAAAATCTTCCAGACTATATTCTTCATGTGGGCCAAATTTCAACAAAATCCGTTATGTCATGCCAGAGATGCCTTCAAACAAACATCCATCCATCTATCCATCTAAACATTCGCATTTATATAAGTAATATAGTAAGATAATTTGTTTGCGTTGTTTTAGATTTTGTAGTAAAGAATCATATCATAGTTTATATTACCTACAAGTCAGTACAAAATATACTGCTATCTCAGTTTTATTTAGGAGGAAGAGAGGGATGCCAATATATTCTTGTACGATGAACTCACGCCAATTGTTTTGAGTGACAAACTTAACACAATACAAACGGACTAGAATTTTTTTTCAATTACATTGTTGGAGATGCATTTCGAAAAATTCAAAATAAAGATCTTTCTAAAAGTCCATATTGCTGTGTCTTTTGACTGTGTCGTTACTTTTAATCACATTAAGGAAGTCGTCACAAAGAAACTCTTAAGAAATTGCACACATCATGCTATCTCTTAAAGAAATTCGTCTTGTAACATTGCACCAAAAATGTTAGAGTACGTAGCATTTTTCTCTCTGAAATAAATTTTAAGGTAACATTAATTTAGATCACAAGATTGGATAAAGAAATAAGTATAATCCTTTTATATCGTCTTAATGTTCTCACGATCGAATAAAGCATTTGATAGAAGAGAAATTTGTACGTAGTTCACGAACAATGGTACCTAATATGTCTCATTCGACGTCGGTTTGCAATGAAATAAAAATTTGGCGTAGCAATTTGTCCCCACAACGCCCTCCTTTGTGGGAAACTTATATACCTACATCGTCAAACAAGAGCTTTTGTCGATTTAAAAATGTTGATATGACATACTTTCGAACTGAGTCTTTTCACGAATGGAATACCTTCTAATGTCACCGTAAAATTGTAAGTATAGTTATATTTTAATCCGACTGTAATCTGTTGAAAAATTGTAACTTTAAATCATTTGTAACTTGACTTATCTTTCTTCTTCATATTAATATTAAAATATTAATAAACCGATTCAAAATATATTTGAAGCGTCTAAAATAAAAACAGACTACAGCATTTTTAATCTATTTTTTAACAAAGAAAAAGTTTGTCAAGTATGATTGGCTGTTAGGTTCTTTACAATTCAAATTCTTATTAAAACGTATACTGTACAAGGAAATGAAAATCAGAGATAATTGGATATGACAAGAGTTTTGGGAAAATATATGTCGGAAAAATGGCGGACAATGACCTTGAGCATACGGAGTAACATTTAAAATTAAATATTATGTAAGTCTACGTAATCGTACTAATATTATAAACGTGTATGTTTGGATGGATGTATGTTTGTTTTAAGATATCTCGAGAACGGCTGCATCGATGAAGTTTGGCATAGATAAAGAACATAGTGGACAAGAACTACTAATTAAGCATTTTTTTTAAAGCCGCGCGGGATAAGCAAATAACTATTAAATTATTATACTCAACTGCAAGAGGATTTATTCTTATTTTCTGTCTTTTATCTTGCAAATTTACTATAGTAAATGGGTATAAGAAACAAACATAATAGAAAAAATATAAAAGCGTTACAACACAAAAGGCTTAGTACACATTCTAAGTAATCAGACGCCCTATAGAATCTAAAGGTACGAAGTACATCCGGACATTGTATTCGATACAAAGGAAATTTCAACATGAATAAGTACAATAAAAACATACTTTTGTAACCATATAAGTGTTGCGATATTGAGAGCAATCATTACGAAAAAATCTGATCTTTACTCATCATCATCAGCTCAGTATACGTCCACACCGAGGGGCTCGGAGCCTACCCAAAGATAAGGGTGACTAGGCCATAGTAAACCACGCTGGCAAAGTGCGGATTGGTTGACTTCACATATATCTTTAAATTTCTTCTCAGACATGTGCAGGTTATATCGCCAGTTTTTCCTTCACTGTAAGAACCTCGAATAAATGTTCATATGTAAATCGGAAATCGAAAAACACATTGGTACAAGGCGGGATTCGAACCCAGGACCTGCAGATTGCACGTCAAGTGCTTGACCCCTGAGCCATTGACGATCTTTACTACACTAATATTTTTAGACGAAATGGTTTTCCAGTCCTTCCTAGTGCTTTCCAATTCCTGTTTTCTTTATTCAAAAAAAAACTTTGTACAAAAAAAATAGGTTTTTTTCCAAGAAACATAATGTGAAATTAAACTTGTAATTTACAAAAATGGCTAAACGTTGCAAACGATTATGTAGATTGCTAGTACATTGTGTTACAGGTAAGGGATCTTCTTACACTGGGCCAGGGGTAACAAACATTTTAGATTTTAATAAGATTACAAGGCGAGATTCTAAAACGACACAAAGAAGTTTTGCAAAGAATCTCTTTATTAATGTTTGTATTTGAATTTTATAAGTGAATATTTTTTTTGTAACATGAAATCCAAACCGATTCCAATTTGAAAAACAACTATTTTACACTATCGACGATAAAACTTAGGTGTAAAAGACATATTTTAAAATTAAATTCATTTAATCTGTAAAAGAATACTTAACACAAATAATATACCAATGTGTATTTCGATTTACAGCGGTACATTTATCCGACTTTCTTACAATGAAGGAACAAATCGTGATGAACAACATATCTGCGAAGAAATTCAAAGATTTCTGTGAAGTCAACCTACTTACTGCAGTCATTCTCAAGAGCGTCGGTGGCTCAGGGGTTAAGCACTTTCTTGTGATCCACAGATCGTGGGTTCGAATCTCGCCATGTACCAATGTGTTTTTCATAAGTTAATTTATCCGAAGTCCGATGCAACCTGCATATATCTACGAAGAAATTCAAAGATTTGTGTGAATGCAACCCACACTGAGCCAGCATGGTTGAGTATGACCTAGTTACACCTAACTTAGGGTATGCTCCGAGCCCCTCAGTGGGGACTAATAGTAAGCTGATGATGAAATAGTGTACACAGTGTGTTAAATCAAAAATGTATTAGGACTAGTGAGTGTTAAATAAATTAAAAGATTTAATTCTGTAAGATCAAAACAATTAATTAAAGGAAATAGTGAAAACGATAGATTACGATTTTTCTTTGCGTGTAGGGAAACTATCAAAAGTGAAATCGTTTTTAAAGACCTGCCTGATTGCTGAACATTCATTCAATTAGTGCGCGCGAACCGATCATTACGAGTATTATTTTAAAAGTCGATCACCAAAATACGTTGAGCTCCGATAACTGCCGTGACGTTTTTCACTTATTGAATAAACATTAAATATGCAGGTCATTTGAGCTGGTTGTTATTTAAAATTGTCGATGTTTGACTGATGAATTAATTATTTATGAATGGGTGTTAATTTCTTTTTGAATTGCATCTAATTTTTTATAGAATATTATGAAAAGGTTGTTTTCTTTTGTGTATTATTTTTATATGTGTTTTATTGTTCTTTATATCAAGCTTTAAACTTGGGTACTTATAGTGAGCTGATGATGATGATTCAAGCTGATTAAATCCAAATGGCATAATAAAAGGGGAAGAAAATGTTAATATTCTTTTACTGAAAATAACTATCGATTTTCTAACATTGTGTTGTGTCAAAAAGTTACGCACATCAACTTACCGAGTGTCATAATATATCAAAATCTAGTAGTCAGTAATTGGACTTAAATGGGGTCAAACTTTTCGCATATCTGTGAAACTAGAAATTTATGTGGGACCACTTACGTGAAGTTAGTAATAGCTTTCTGCTAAATTTGTTTCTGCGCAAATTGAAACTTTTACATTTTAATTTATGAGCTTATATTACTTATATTTTGCCTTTGTACAAAACATTTCCTAATAATAGGAAATATCTTAACTTCAAAATTAGCATCAAAATAGAAAAAATAATAAGTCAATTTCAATATTTTAACGTTTCTATCAATGTTAAAAGAAAACCAAATACTCAGATAGATAGATCTTTATCCATGATCAATGTTTAGAACTTTAACCAGATGTGAAGAACGAATATTTTTTTAAAAAACAATATCTCCTTCAAGCAAACTTCTTTTAAGAAAACCTCAATGGGTATTAATAATTACATTAAGGTAGCCATTTAAAGCCTTTGTAATATTTTTATGGATAACATTCTTCGTAAAATCTTACAACGCATGCTAATCTTCGTATAATTCAACGGTCTCACTTGTCAACTGCGCGCACGCAATTAAGAGAGCAATTCCCTTAGACTCTTGCAGACTCTATATCAGTATAACAACAGCTACGGGACAAATAGGACGTTGTCTGTGCTCTGTTTAACGTTGTGCTTTTCATTCAGTTTGATTACAGACTGTGACATATTGTTTTGTGATGGCATTGAAATATACTGTGACTTTAGGCTTGTTCGCGCTGTTTTTAGGTAAATTCTTTTGTTTGTTTTGGTTTGAATAGAAAATGTTATGTGGAGTTTAATTATTAAGCTTTTATTTGGGTGATTAGCATATAATTGTTTGACATTTAAGTTTTTGTGATATTACAATTAATTTTATTTCAAACACTTATGTTGTTGAAATGTTTATGTAAAAATTACCAGAAGAAAGAAGAAGAACACTGGTATTATTTGAATATTAAATAATTAAAACATAAAAACTTAATTTAAAAAAGTTTTCACTGCGAAAACATCTACAAAATTTTTGTCATCTCTATTTTCAAAGTCAGAAGGATGATGAACAAAATAAAAAAGGTCCAACGGGAAAATAAATCCCATTCAGCCAATTAATCTATAGGCCGATTGGTCCAACGGGAAACACCCGTAACATTAGTAATCCACAGTGATATTCGCACATTTTATATTATCATAAATAAACGCAAGCAATCACATTAATGTAAAAAGGAAACCTAAGAATCATCTTAGAATATCAAAGAAAAGAGATTAGATTTTTTCTTTTAACCTATAATTCTTTGTATCATGTATACAGAACCATTCTCCCGATATTAAAGCCTCAGTTAACCTTTAGTCTTGCATATTTTTCTCACAGTAAAATAGACTTGCAGATGCTGTTGTTAATCATAAGCAATTGGTAGCAATTAGTTAATGGCCCGAATGGTACTCATAAAAGGGACGCCATAACTTTACTTATTGTTTTGAAGAGGACATTAAAAACATTGAATTGCTTTAATAAAATAAACGAATCTTTTGAGCCTTCACGACCTATTAAGAGACTATTTTTTTGTTTTTTTTTTCATGTTACGATAAGCTTTATTAATATTTTATTTGTAAAATAACTCAGTCATTTGTTATGTCGAGAGATTTTAAAACAGATGAGTTTTTTTTTTTAAATTAAGATATACTGGCTGATTTTAAATTTTAAATTAAGAATAAAAATAAGTAAAAGTTTTTTCCACAAATGTTTATTCATACCATTGCTCGAAAGTTTATTTTTTTTAATTTGTAAACATATTTAGTACATAGATACATACAGTTTTCGTCAGAAACGAACGATGATATAGAGATAATTCTTATATAAACACATTTCATACATTCATACATGCTTAGAACACTTAAATAGGAAGAGGAAGATCTCATCACTAGAATTAAGGACCTCCGGATAAAAGCTGTACACTTAAAAAATCTTGCGAATCGAAAAAAAATACCATAGTATAAAATAATGTTAGAGAAAGAAAAAAATTACCATACACGCTTAACTATACAATTTATTCATAATGAAAAAAAAAGTGAAAACTATATTTAACACCTATTTATAATAGGCATACAATCCTATCTGCTTTTTTACATCCGCAAATTAAACATGTTGACTAATCTAAATATATAAAAGAAAGTCGTGTTAGTTACACTATTTATAACTCTAAAACGGCTTTACCGATATGGCTGAAAATTGGTGAGGTGGCTTAGAGCCAGGAGACGGACATAGGATACTATTTATTCATTTTTTTTTCTTTTATGCCTTGAAAAGTTGCTTTTTATTTAACTTACTAATATTATAAATGCGAATGTTTAGATGGATGTGATGTGGATGGATGGGTGGGCTACAGAATTAAGTTTTTTATATATCCACGCGGACAGAGTTGCGAGCGACAGCTAGTAGAAAATAAATGAAAAATGACAAAATGTCACTTTTGTAATGTCTCGAAACATATAATCAAATACAAAATAAACATTAAAATGATTGCTTCTAAGCAATTGTATTTCATCTTAATATATTCTAGTAACTAAGGTTCATTGCCATCCTGTGATGCGGGATCATATTACGATGTATGCACTTCGGTAATTGCTTTTCATTCCCTTAATTATCGTAACGACAAGCGTATCCAGTCTCGAAGTCAAAGATAGGATGATCAATGTAACTCCCTAACCGTCCCTAACCGTAGTTTTCTACTGTTACCGTTGGTTTCTGAGGCGAAACCCCTTCAAAACATATTGTTATGTCAAAGATTTGGATTATATTTTTATACATATTTTAGTCTCGGAAACCAAGTCTTCAAAAACATACATTTCTAAGAACCTATAGCTAGTAAAAATGATAATTCCAAAAAAACTAGGATTTCTTTTTATCAAGTTTTTCATTCATTAATTCCAGTTACGTTAATCTGATAGAGATTAATATATTTTATTTTTTATTTATTCATTTTACAGATACTCACTCTTATCCATCGTAAAATTTATTATTTTATTTCTACGGTTTTTATAAATATAAACTAAACGCGAAAGTTTGGATATATGGATGTTTGTTACAAAGTATCTCTGAAACGGCTCAACGGATCATGATTAAATTTGGCACAGATGTAGAACATAGCCTGGAAAAACACATAGGCTACTAATTAATTATTGATATATTTTTTAATTCCCCGCGGACGAAGTCGCTCGCGACAAATAGTAATGATCCTTAATAGCCTGCTCGTCTATCACTCGCGTTTGAAAATATGTTTTAAAATAAATTAGCTGTCAACACAGCAATTGTACAGTCATATTTCTTCCGCCCCTCACGATCTCTACTATCAGAAGAGGCGACGTCCTAAATATGGTACATTAAAGTATCAAGGCGCGCACGACCGTCCAATTGAGCATATTAACTGTACTCTTGAATCTTGAGCATCAAGTGATATGCTTATAGCGTGACTACTTGATTTCCAGCGCTAATGTTACGAATAAAACGCATAAGAACTTATTCCGCACGTCGTTTAAAAGCTTATATATGACTATCTATGCCGTGTTATGTGTAAATTACGTTTAAAACTTAATTACAATATCATAGGATAAATACTTATATACTGAGATTAGCAGAAATTCGAGAAAAAATTCATATCTCGGTTTTTGGACAAAATCTCGAAGTATACTTTTCAAGCATCTTAAATAGAGTAAACACATAAGCTTTGAAATATTTACCGTTGTCATAGAATTGATTTGCATACTAAACAAGCGTAATGAAAGTGTTTTATTATCATCATGGTAATAAACGTATGACGCGCGCGTGTTTACGATTTATTGCGTACTCAAACAATTGTTTTAAAGATGGGGCATGAATAGACTCATTCGAGTGATCAAAATGAAGTCCTTAAGTTACAGTAAAATTAAACAAGATATGATGGCACATTCCCCTTTCAAATATTTGATAATATTCTTAATTACGAGCTCGGTGACTCTGAGGTTAAACCACGTAATCTGCCGGTCCTGGATTCGAATCCCGTCATGTGCCAATGTGTTTTTCGATGTACATCTCTCCGACGTTCTTACGGTGAAGGAAAACATCGTGATGCAACCTGCACATATCTGCGAAGAAATTCAAAGATATGTGTGAAGTCAACTAACAGTACTGGGCCAGCATGGTTGGCTATATATACTATGGCCTAGTCACTCCTAACTTAGGGTAGGCTCCGAGTCTTTCGGTGGGGACGTATAATGAGCTGATAATAATTGTTAATTATGAAAATAGAATTTATTAAAATGAAAACTAATTTATTGGCATGTTAACTTCAAATCCAGCCATTTTAAATACTAAAATTAGCTATTTGTAAATTAATTTAACACATGATTGATTATTGATTAAAATAAATTGCTAATTTGATACGATACTATTAAAAGTACCGACTTTAACTCGGAATAACTCGGATTATATATTTGGTAGTAAATTCTTCACATTTTTAGTAGGCGTTATTTATTAATAGCCCGACAAAACCTTTAAATTATTTCGACCCACAATTTAATGAAATACTTAATGTAGGTTGTCTTAAATATATATAAATAACAATATATTTATTTAGATTTTAGGTAACTAGTTAAGAGTTACTATTATAAATAATTTAGTTTATTTTTGGAACTGAGCATACTAAAGGTAATATGAACAATCGAGATTATATTTTAAGATTTACTGAAATAAACAGCTCACTATACGTCCCTACAGAGGGGCTTGGAGTCTATTCTAACGGGTGACTAGGCTATAGGTAACCACGCTAGCCTAAATTGTTTGGTTGACATCAAACATATCTTTTGGATTTCTTCGTAGATAAATGTAGGTTGCATTACGATTTGCTCTTTCATCATAAGACATCGGATAAATGTATTATACATATGTAACTAGTAAATCGAAAAACACATTGGTACATGTCGGGATTCGAACTTGCGAACTGCGGATTACAAGACAAGTGCTTAACCCCTGAGTCACCGACGCTCCTGAGAATTACGAGTACATTTGACTGCAGTAAGTTTTTGGATAAATTTTAAATAATATATTATTACATAAAAAGAATAAAGTATAAATTCTCTGCTATCTGTGTTAACGGAATACCAGTAGGACAAGAAATATATTTCCCATGTATAAAATGTTTTTTTTTTCATTTAACGTAGACGCAATGCAGTCGTTGTTTACACTATTTTATGACTTTATTTAAGTTAGTAAATTGGTTCGCGTGGTCACGAGTGGATTAAACAATTAATTATGTAAATGCGAAGGTATGAACAACAGTTTATAAGCATGGGTCACGCACGGGCGTCGCGGTGCAGTGGAAGCGAACCTTAACGTGTGCTGGGTGTGTTGTCACATTAATTAAACGGGAATTACACTAAACAATGTGGAAAAATAACACCGGCCAGCTACATATTAAATGTAAACAAGCGAATGCTACGTATATAATTCACATGAAACTGTAATTAAAGAAAACGCTTTGTTTGTTTTAAGCTGTTTTTAGCAAAATATTCTTAACCAACCAGTAATAAAGTAAAAGTATTTTTTTTTAAATCTTACATTTCTTAATAGATTTTCAGTTAAATATTGGTTTTGTAAAACAAAGATAAAAGATGAAATGTGTTTCCACAAGTTATTTTATACAATAAAATTAAATATGAAAATATTTTGTTGTATTTTTTTCGGTATATTTCCAGAAGTAGCAACAGAAGGAATTCATATAAATATAACTAGCGTTTGGAAGCCGGACTTCGGATGGGAGGTGACTTGCATGTGGGAGACACCACCAAATGACACCCTCCAGTCGGTGCGATTGCAAAATAATGGACAGCAGTTCATGATCTACAGACCTGAGGCAAGTATTATTTCTAATGACTTGAGGCAATTAATTCAACTGACCTGAGGCAAGTTTTGTTCAACGTAAACGAGGCAAATTTTACTTCCTATTGACTTAAGGCAAATTTTGTTCCTAAGCTAAATTAGTTGTCATTTCCTTCACCTGCACAACAACTTACTCCTCGCATATTGTTTCTTCTATAATTAAGTGATACTTTTGTTAAGTTCTACAAGTCATTCCAGTGAGAACCGAGAGCTGTTCTTCAGATACATATAACAAACATCCATCCATCTAAACTATCGCATTCATAATATTAAAGTAAAATAGCTTAAAAATCACCTGCCACCTATTTTATTTGCAACTTACACGTAATGGAACAGCTCATTTATATCTTTTTCTACAGATACACGGAGCATCTAGAGCGGAAGCGTTCAGAACACCAGAGAACGTGATGAGCGTCGATTGTACGTTAACCGCGACAAAGGGTCGCAAAGGGCGTTGTGTCCTCACAATCGAGCCCTACCAGCCGCCATCGAGTGATTTCACGTACACGTGTGAAGTGTCAGGAGAGAGGCCGACCTTCATGATTGAGAGAATGGATTACGTTGTTAAAACCATTGGTGAATAATTTTACTTACGCACGCACTCGTTTCCTTTCCATTGTTGTAATTTTTATACAAATTTTTGACGAACTAATTCATCGTGTATAGCTTAATTTGATGCAGTCTTATAGAGGTGTTTGCGTCTCTGATCAAACTATGTGTAACATCAACAAAATATTTTTTTGAGACCAAGAAGAAACATACACTTTAAAAGCTAATTCATATTTAACCGTGATATAATTCGACACAAAATAACTTATTTATAGACAGAAATTATCTCATTTATTACTCTATGACTTTTAACCTTAGTAACGTAAACAATAACGATATGTATTATATTTAATCTACAACTTCGTTATACGTCAAAGCAAGTTATAAAATTACTTGTTTATTTTATTTCTTTAAATGTCTGTATAAATTCGTATAGTACCACCAAGCAGTGCGGAATTGGAATACAAGAAATATGATGAAGTTTCTCCTGGTCGTGTTATGATGAACTGCACATCTTCTGGTTTGCCAGCACCGAACTTGCAGTGGACTGTTGCCAATGATAAGGTAAAGATACAAGCAGTAGCAGCGTCAATATAGGGCGAGGGAGTGGGCGCCAGGCAGAGGAGGCAGTCCAAACGCCCCTTTTTATCCGACTCTAGCACCCGCGATACCCTCTAAGATAGCATATCTCTGGAAGATTTCCCCTGGTACCAAAAAAGTGGCGCAGCAAAACCCATCACCCAGGGCGCCGGAAATACTTAAAGCGACCCACACTAGAAATGTAAAATTATATACATAAAAGGTCTTAATTTATACCTAGCCTCAGAATGATTAAAATTCAGATAACAAAATACTTTTAGCATACGCGGGTACGAATTTGTCAGATGTAATGTATCAGATAAAGCGTTTTAAATTAAACGTAACGTTCACGACAGGCGTTAGGGTTGCCTTTTATCATTACTTTCTGCTCCCTAATTTATTTTCTCGCAAACCATTTATCAAAGCTCATATTTGTATGCCATATTATTGTGACGTGGTAAATTTGATAAAAAAATATATTCCGGATTAGTGATATTTGTCGTATTAAATTTTTATTAATCGTTTAAAGATAGCATCAAATAATTTGTACATTTTTTTTATTTTTTTTTTCTCCGAAATACAAATCGCTTTGGAAATGACAACACTTTCTACTGTTCTAACTAATGACTTCGATTTTATCAGAACTGGACAATTTAGGTTAAAAGTCCAATAAAACTCATATTTTTTTAATATATTTTTCACTAGAATTTTGTGTTTAAGTACTTTTTACTATATACTTCGACCTTGGAACTCTTACTTTGGATTCGTCAATAGATTACAATAAATGTTTACGTAGTTTTCAGAAGATTTAACATGTTATTAATTTAACCGTAAGATTACACTGCCCAAAAAACATCCCCCCCCCTTTTATCTAAAAAAACCTAAGTTGACAGTATTGTTATTTGGGGTATGGAAAACCACGCTAACATTTTTCTATCACACTGTTGTCCACTTCTTAGCTCTGCTTACAATAAATTGTTGACAGGTCCAAGCTGACTTTACTGGAAGATTCTGGAATAGGACAACAAAGTTATGGCATGTTTGGTCTTTCTTTGCATACACTCGAGCAGATCCTTCAACAACCGTTACATGTAGTCCTGAAGTATTAACACATGAAGAGCTTCTCAAAGGAACGCCTGCTACATTTAGTTCTGCTAGTATAATAGGTATGTTTTTGTTTATTATCCCCAAGCACATTGTAAACGAGCAAAACTATTTGCCAAATTGTTTAATAGTATGCTGGGAAATATGAAAAAAAGGATCTTAAAATGTTTTGTAGTTGATAAATGTTTGATGAATATCTTTATCAAAGAAATATGAACGTTTACTGGAAGATTAGATGTGATAAACACAGTAATTGATGTAACTCTTATGCACACTTCAAAAGCTTAGTTATATTTTAAAAAATCTCACATAGTAAATCATGTTTAGCGTAATTATCGTCTAGTCGTCTTTAATTTATCTTGCTAACGTTGTCTCCTTTTCGTCGCATTTTCGTACTTGACGCTAAATTGCCAGAAAATCGTTGACGAGACAAGACTGGGATTTGTAGTAATTTGTGAGCTAATTAGATACTAACTTCGAAGAATTTACTCTAAGGTTTTCAATTCAACAGCATAATTTAACTTAGTCATACAATTTTTTAAATATACTTTTTTCTAATGTTACTTTTTAGCAACACAATTTCGGGATTTCAAGAAGTTTGGAATTGGTAGATCGGATAGTATTTGGTCAGATCTCTGGTCTAATCATGTTGGTTACCCTTGACATATAAAATGACCATATAGTATCTCTATATAATCTGTATTTGTCTATTGTTATCCGTATGTTCCCACAGTAACAACTCATAGAGATAATTGTTTTTTTTTTCAGATTCAGCCAGCACTTTGATAGTGATGTTTACAATTATGATTTTTCTTCGGTGACGTTTGATTTATGAATAAAGGAAAGAGATACTTAAATGAAACAAGACATATGATATAGATTATATTTCGACAAAATATCGTTATGAACGAACTTTACAATGCTGCGGTTACACGTATTAAATACCCGTAATATGTAAATATTCCATACGACGAAAAGAGTTACTTCGCACAATATCTTTAAGAAACTCTTTTCGTCGGATGGATCGTATAGTAAAATTTAAATATAGAACAAGATAATAAAAGCTTTGAATGACACTAGCATACTAAAATGTATGGAACCTTATGAAAAAAAATGGATGGCTGAATTCGTTTAGCGATTCATCATCATCATCATCGTTTAGCGATTGATAAACTATATTACAATATTATTTATAATTAGCAATATTTTACATTGTTAAATTAATAAATATGTTATGAACTATAGTACTGATGGAGTGCGATATACTCAAAAAGCTCCAGTGTAACCGCAGCTTAAGAGTTTATATTTGAATGTTGGCAACACTGTATTTCTATATCATTGGCCAGTTAACTGTCATGTATGTATATTAATTTCGTTTTTTAAGTATAATGAACACTAGCTATTGTGGCATTAAATCATGATACTTTTGATATATAAAACCGTATAAGTATTGTACGTTTATTGGCAAAATAAAATGAGTATTTTGTAAATACGTTTTTGTCATCTGCCGCCAAATGCTATGCAGTGTTGCCAACATAATTAGGAAATCTTTTAAATTGCGTTCAAGTCATTAAAGATATTCTTAATCTTAATTAATAATTCGCAGCAAAATAAAAGATTTTTAATTTAAAATTAATTTAATGTAGATTATTATTATTTTCCATTGAACCAATATTTGGTATACTTTATGGAATTAAAAATGTTTATTAAATTTAGCTAATAGTTAATATGGACAAAAATTATGAATAAATAATTGTTTTTTTCGTAAAACATTTTAGTTACCATAAATGCGAGATTTAAAAATGTTAATGCATTTATTTAATATGATAGGATGATTATGAATGTAAATAATAAAATTATTTTGGACGTATGACATTAAATTGTTTGTTTTTTTTTCTTAAAAATAAAATAACATTTATTATGACATATGGATAATATATAGTTTTTACAACTAAAATACATTTCAATAGGAATTGTGACTAGATATTTAACTTAGGCAGTAGTACCCGATTAATAGTGCCTTTAAAAATGTGACAAATTACTCAATAATAAAACTGAAGCCAGATTTTTTTTTCAATTTTTCACCTTGAAATGTCAAATTTAGTTATGATGAAATTTAATGTTTTTTTTTTAATACGAGGACGATATTAACTCTTTATCCACACCAAACGACTAATGTTAACTATCACAGTGCCTTTCTCAATTCATTTTTCTCTTTTCCTTCTTATTTACTTCTATTCTCTAGTCTTTTAAAAAAATGCACAAATATTTGAAACATGCGCTCTACGCACTTAAAAGTCTTAACAGACTAGACTGGTCAGTATCAAAGTAAAATTGCTCGAAGGATTAAAGTTGGTGCGTGATCCTGTCTATTTATTGTTGAATATCTTTGAATCAGACGTGAAAACTTTGTTCATTATATTCTTATCCAAAGGTAGAATAGACATTAGACTCTTTTTTTTATAACAGAAGGGGGCAAACGAACAGCGGGAACACCGAAGTGTTCAACGACGACCATGGACATCAGCAATACCAGAGGAACCGAAGATACGTTGCCGACCTTTGAGGTGGTGATAAGCTCGCTCTTAATTTCCTCTTAATTTCATTTAATACCGATCAATCGACGAAAAAGGTTTTTTTTTTGTTTCTACGGACTGATCGGACCTAGTTGAATAAAAAAAAATTTTTGGACTGCCTGATCGGCAGGCATACACCCATTAAAGTATGATAAATATAGAACGACTACTAGGACCATAGGTTTGTGCATTCTTTTAAACATTAGGCGGACCGACAATGACATTCAAACTGGCGACTTACAATCAGTCTCTTATACTTGAAAAACCTTTATTAAATAAAAAAAAAACACGATTAAAATTTTCGACGAATCAAAATTGTGCGTTATTATTTGAAATTGCCCGCACGTATTAAATATTTAATTTCTACATATTGTATAGAACTTTAGTATGGATGGATTCAAAATAAGATATACATCAGCGTAATAAAGCGGTAAAATATTTTTAAATTTAAAATGGCTGCGTATATTCAAGAATCTCAGTTTGTGTTTAATTTTGAATTATCTGGTTCCAATACAACTTTAATTTTAATAATTTAAAAACCTTATTAGTTATTACTTGAGCTTATTTAACTACAACTTTCCTTATACATTGGAATAATTAACTAGATTTAACATACGAGAACTATTCAATACCTTTAAATGTATGAAAAATGACCTATAGACACAAAGTTACCTGACCTTGTGATAGCGATATCGCTGTATTTGTCAGAAAATATAGAAATTAACCTAAAAAAAAATTAATAAGGCATGAGAAAAAAGAAAGACTATATGACAACATGAATCTGACAAGGACTTTATATCTTTTTATAGTATTGATAGAGCGCGCCTGTGTTGTATTAAACTTTAATGTCACTTTTGCTTATTAACCGTGAGTTTCTGAGACCAAAATCCACGTTTATTGTCATCTCTGTTATGTCAAAGATAATGACAGGGATGACGATAGAGATTTTGGCTTCAGAAACTCTATGAGCCAGATAATGTCGCACTATAGATGTTTTTTACTGATAAACATACTATATAATATGAAATATTAATACATATAGATAGACATTGATACATAAGAAAGATATCACGTTATATTATCGAGTTCTAAAAAATATATTTATATGTATATTTCTAGATTAAGCTGTCTAAAGAGCTAAGTTAAGTTACTTTATCAAGTTAGATAATTGAATACAAATGCTATCGCTTAGATTACACGTGAGATGATTTTACATTATGTTACATAAGTAAATACATAATTGTATTAAAGTATGCAGAAATGTTCGTAACTAATTTACTTGACTTTTACTAAGTTAATATAAGTATATAGGTATAACTAGAAACACTAAAAGCACTATCCAAGTATGTACTATACTTGACTAGACGTAAATGTTAATTGGCTAACCGTGGATTTCCGAGTCCAAAATCTCCGTTTAAAACATATAGCTATCTCTGTTTTCTCAAAGATGAAAGACAGAGATGATGATATATTTTGGTGTCAGAAAACCACGGTAAATCAGCCGAACAGTCTTTAACTAAGTAAATTATCATAGACGTGTTTAAAACTGTCTTGAAATTACAATACAAATTATTATTTAAAAAAAAAACATAAAATAACTTAATATATCTTAACATACTAATAATAAATTGTGCGGATAAAAGACACCAAGATTATCGATTTTTTTTCTATTATAAATATCGATTTTTTCACATAAAAATCGATTTTAAACAACCATGTTCACGTACCAAAGATCAAGCATTCTAGTAAGAAATCATAGAATGTTTGGATGATATGTTAATTGATATCGAATAAAATAAAGCTTAATGGAATGATATAAAATATTTTAGGCATAATATTATTTTTATACATTAGACTTAAACTTTCGTGAGAAATTATTGTAAAATAATTAGGAACAGCTGAACTCACGTAATAGTCCGGTGACGGCAGCGACTAGTTTCGGACCAATCAGAGTTCCATCTTCATGGCGAGTGTTAAGAGTTCTTCGCGGTCACGGCGTCTCTCTCAGTACAAGACGGCAAGTTTTATATTAACAGTTTAAAACCTTATAAGTTAATACTTGAGTTAACTTAACTACAACGGTCCCTATACATTGGAGTAATTACCTAGATTTAATATACGCGAACTATTCAAGACCTTTAAATGTAGGAAAAATGACGTAGAGTCACACAAATTTATTTGACCTGGTGATGGCGCTGATATCGCAGAAAGTACAGAAATTATCTAAAAATATTTAAAGGCATGGAAACACAAGAAAAGATAGCTAAAGTCTGACAAGGACTTTTTATGTAGTTCTCTGAGACGCGATGCGATCGTGAAGAATTCTAAATAAACACTCGACCTAAAGATGAACTTTCAACAGGTCGACGTGAGTTTGATAGTTCCTTATTATTTTAATATCACTATATCACCTACTTTTAAATATTTTTACGCATCTACTCTTTTAGTATACTTGAGTAAATGTTTGATGATATTTTAGAAAAAACTAAACTTACATTTTCGACAAACATAAAATGACGTGGACTAGATGTGAGATATAATCGTTTAAAGCAGTCTTTATCTAACAATTTAAGAGCAAACTTACAACCATAATTTGTAAAGAGACAACGACAAATATTTAATGTGCATTTATATAAGAATTAACTGTACTAATATAAAAATTACGTAAATATAAAATGAGATTTCATTAAAAAGAAGAGCACCATATATTTATTAGTCAGAAATTTTCATTGTCCGAAGACAATGTTACAAAAATTAAAACAATACGGATGCCAAAATGATGACACAAGAAATTTTTTTGGAAAATTTTTCAATCATTTTTCACAGCAAATCATTCAAAAATAATTTCAAATACACACAGATAGATATATTTTTGAAATAGACAACGTTCTGAATCCCGATCCGACTTGAAGGACCAAGAGGTGGTCCTTCAAGTCGGATCTTTTTTTTAACAACATACCCTCAATTATAAAAAAAAACCTGAGAATTTTATGAATATAAGAAATAAACAATTTTTAAACTTATCAACTTCAATATGTTACATATTTTAGACTAACAGAATATTGAAATAAATAGTTATATCGTAATGTTTTTAAACTGTCAACAAATGTCCTATAAAAATTAATTGATAATTTTCTATTGTTAGAGTGTAATTCGGTTATATTTGGCATAACTTCTCGGCATAAATAAACATTGTAACACAAGTAAATATACATCTATGGAATATGACTTCTAAATATACATTTGGAATTTATAGACTAGATTATAAGACAAGAATCAGTCGGGAAAGTTTCATGGGGCCGTTTGAAGCCAAGCGCGCAGACCTTTAGCCCTTTCAGTCACTCCATCGGATGTCTCATTTATCATTGGATCAGGCTGTGAAGTTAATCATTCTTTATGTAAAGAACCTTATTTTTTTATATCATAAGTTGGCAAACGAGTGACCGGTCACCTGAAATCGCTGAAATAGCGAAGTGACCGTTGCCCATAGACATACGCTATTGCATATGCGTTGCCTACCTTTAATCGACGGAGGAGAGGATGCACAGAAAGATAATATTTTCCCTTTCCATGCATTCTCTCATCCGGAAAGTCCACTTCCACTTCCCATCCTTTCCTTATAAGAAAAAGGGTGGGAAGGGCAAGAGGACTAAATTAGGCCTCCGAGACGCACACTCATCAGACTGTACTTGAGGCCTGTCTTCTGTGTAGTCGTGGTATTTCACCGGGAGAGCCGGGACAATTCCTGCGAACATGTTAAAGCTCGCTCTACCACTGTTGGAGAGACCTTTACTTCTACAAAATATAGTTTTTATATAATAAAGTTATAACTTACTGCGGATAGAGTCATCCTAGTCTGCGATGTAGTTGCTACATTGTAGGAACTGGTTTCTGGTGAAGCTAAAACAACGAGTAAATAATTAAAGACATTTTTTTAAATTATGAAGTATTTGAAGGTAAATTCCTAATAAGATGTCATTTCACTAACTTCAATTTAAAGTTTGATTTTTTTAAACTACTGGCTATTAAGAATAAATATATACTAAAATGTCGACGCAGGGAAATAACATTTTGTTTGAATTACAAAGTCTTAATAATTCGTGTTATAGAATATTTGAGAATTCAGCGGAGAGAAACGACATTATTCTTCGATTTACTAAGGATTTCAATTCATCATCATCAGCTCACTATACACGTCCCCAATGAGGGGTTCGGAGCCTGCCCTAAGTAAAGGGTGATTAGGCCATAGTCAACCACGCTGGCCAAGTGCAGGTTGGTTGACTTCACACATATCTTTGAATTACTTCTCAGATATGTGCAGGTTGCATCAAGATAAGATTTTCCTTCACCGTAAGAACGTCGGATAAATGTACATATATAAATCGAAAAACACATTGGTACATGGCGGGATTCGAACCCAGGACCTGCAGATTACAAGTGAAGTGCTTTAACCCCTGAGCCACCGACGCTCTTAAAGGATTTCAATTTTTAATAACGCCATCTATCTGAATCACAATTGACTTACCTGTGTTTGGTCTCCGGGCGTCCAGTGCTCGCCAGATGTCGCGCACGTCGGCGTGCAGCGCGCGCAGCGAGCGCAGCACCGCGCCGCTCGTCTCCAGCCCCGCGACACCCTCCACAACATCCCCGCCCTCGCTGCCTGAAGATGCTTCACTTGTCGTCGTCTCCTGTGTCACCAACAAACAATCAGTCTTCGAAAATTAATGTCTACTTGAATTTGTCACTTCACATACCGGTGAGAAGCAGAGTAGATATTTAATCTCAAATAAAATTAATCTTTATATGGTTGAATGAAAGTTGAATTTTAATTGCATGTCTTTTTAGCAAGTGTTAAAGACGTGTACTAAACCTTGTTTCAATCGTATAAAGCTCAATTTTTATTTCCGATAAAAAAAATCAATTCTGTTCTCCGCACAGATCTATATTAAGGAACCCAAGATATGTCAATGTCAATCTAATAAATTGAAAACAATGGCAAAAAAAAAATCAAAACAATAATAAACCAATATCAGAGATCAATAAAGCTTACCACCAATGCAAAAAATAAGACAAATGATTGAACACGAAATTAGCAAAGAAATAGAAAACATCTAAACGCAAAAACACGACGAACGAATTGAAATGAAGAAAGAAAGCCAAGTAAAGAACAATTTACCCGCATTCCTAAAGATAAACAACAAAATATGATGAACATAAGCATAACCAATGGCCAAGAAATTCAACGAGAAATGAAACATTGAAGAACGAAGCGAACCATTCACAACTAGTAACAACTTTAGTCGAATCCAATAGAAAATAAATATATATTTACATATTTAATTTCATTGAATTGGAGTAGAGTTGATATTGTATGGACCTGTATGAGAGGGGGGTGCGTGTGTGGGGTGGGGTAGGGGAGGTCCTCAGCGAGACGACGCAGCGCGCGCTCGATGTGCCGCAGCCGGATCTCCTTCTCCCCGAGCAAGGCGCGCGCGCGGTGCAGCGCCACCTCCAGCTCCGTGCTCTCGCGGTCCTCCTGTACCATATCTCTATTTAACCGTACCTTTACTTTACTAACAACACTAGTGTTAGACCATCGAATACTATAAGTATGAATTAAATGTATCAAGCATGAGTTTAGAGTATGATAGTTTGTCCTAGCTGCTCCCGTGCTTCATCCATAAAAAAATCCATTCATTTTTGTTTAATTTAAATGCTCAAGTGACGACGAAGGACCATTGGCTGAGAATTACCGTTACCATGACAACCAATCCATCTTTAGCTACTATTGGTTCGCATTATTTGTCTCTTTCGCGCATAACATTTTTTCCGAATATTAACCCCCTAACTTTACTGGCTTGAAAATATAAAGCCCAAAGAATGTCGGACTTATAGGGCTTTTTATAACAAAAAGAATTTGTCAAAAAAAATGCCATGATTGCTAAGATCCTGTTTTTAAAGAAGTGTATGTGTGAAGTCAATCCGTAGTGAGCCAGCGCGATTGACTATGACCTAGTCACCAAACTTCGGGTTGACTCAGTGGGGAAATACGGACTTGATGATGAATGACTCACAAAAATATAATATATAAGATGAGTATATATGCAGTATACATACCGATGTGGCGCGATGCGGGGAGAGGTTGGCACGCGAGTCACGCAGCGCTGCACGACGTCGCTTGAGCACTGCGCGCGCACGTCGCATACCTTCGCGCTCCACAAGTGCGCGGTGACGTACAAACTCCAGCTCGGGGGTATTCGCTGTATTCACCGCACCTTTACATATCAATATATTTAAAATACTATCGGCTCTATTAAAAAAAACATCAAAAACACAAAAACAACGAGAGGTACATGTTTTTTTATTCAAGTACTAGATGTCGCCTGCGAATCCGCGCGGTATTGATAAATTTTGCCTGTGTTCTTCCAGACTGTGTACCATATCTATGCCAAATTTCATCAACATCCGTCAAACTGTTCTGAAGATCAATAACAAACATCCATACATCCAAATTTTCGCAGTTATATTGTAATAGTAAGAAGTATTTCAACGGTGGATACCTAGTCGAAAGTCTCAAGGTCAAAACATTATTTTTAAAACATCACTAATTAAATATATTAATTTGTAATGTTATTAATAAGTATACCTAATTCGGAGAAGGGATATCGCAGGCTGTACGCAGGCTGGCAGGCTAGGTCTGGAAACTGATCTTCTAAGTCGTCCAGCTTGCGGAGCTGCTGACGAAGAGATTCCAACGGGCTGGACCAGCCTTCGCCGCGTCTGTATATAATATACTGCTATTTTGAATGTTATCTGTATGTAATAAATAAGGAATTTATGTTATGTAAATACATACTTGGGTGAATAATTAAGTCTAGATGTGGAGGCAGATTTTAATCTTGTGAAACATCGCCGACGACCGTGACCTATGGATTTATTTTAAATTTATTTACTTACACTTAAATTTTACTTTAAACATTTAAGAATGAAAATAAAAATAAATTAAGAATACGAAATTATTTAAAAATTAATAAATATACCATTAATAGTTTCTTTGGGCTTTTCGTCTGCTGTTGTCGCGTCTGATGAGTCTTGGTAGTCGGTTGTAGCTCCTGCAAATTATTGTATCGTAATAACTATATTCCATTTATAATATATGTATATTAATTAGCCTACACGATGCTCTACATCTATGCCAAATATCAGCGAGATCTATGCATCTGTTCTGGAGATACCTTCCAACAAATATCCATCCATCCATCTAAATTTTTGCTTTAATATATATTTTTTTTAATATTAGCAGATTTTTGTAAATTTACTAATATTTCTTTCTACCATTCCAACTAAACTCTGGGCTTGTGCTAGGATATGGTGTTACGACAATAGTCGAATAGTGGGATTCGAACCCCCGACCTCGTGATCGGAAATCCGTACCTCTAACCATTAGGCTATTGGCGCTTAAATAATAATATTAGTAAGATATATCGGAAATTCTGTGTTTTGTCCTTCTAAACCATTTGCACCATTTCATGTATGTATGACAGTGATGTGCTAATATTTTGTTTACTACAAATAACCATAGATGGCGTTAGTGTCATATTTGTTCCAAAAAACAGGTAATAAGTAAAGTAAATAGTTGTATGAATATGTATGAAGTCTTACATTACCCGCATCTCTATCGCGGTCGCGGTCGCGGTCGCGGTCAGAGCGCGGCGGCTCGCGGAATGCGACTGCGGTGCGTCTGCGCGGTGCCTTCGCCCCCGATGTTAGTGACGACTCCGCTGATTGTAAAATCTAGAAATAAAATAAATCAAACTTATGCAAGTATTTTTTTTTGTAAATTTACTAATATTTCTTTTATCAACTAAAGTCTTAGCTTGTGCTACATGATCCTAGTCGAATGGCGGGATTCAAACCCCCGACGGTGATCTGAAATCCGTACCCTTAACCATTAAGCTATTGGCGCTTTATTAGTATTAGTCGTTTCAACCTTTTTATAGGTTCAAGGTCATCTGTTATGCATAGTTCTCTCAACCCCTCCCACATAACATAGTATAAAAAGCGTTTCGTATTATGTACCGAGCCAAGATATTTGAAAAGCTCAATAGCTGTGTTCCACTTAAATTAAGTACAGAATAAAAATCGAATAAATCGTTTCTTAAGAGTTGTATGCAATTAATCCATTAATTTTAGATTTTAGTTCATTGGATTAATCAAGCTGTAGACTGGAAAATTTGATATTTAAATCACACCGCTCACACTTATGTTGAAACATGTTGCCTTGTATATTCAAACATAATGAGAGAAAATGTTTTTATACAAGTTTTTCAACAGTGAAAACCTACATATACAAAGGTATTTTTGCAGTTACTTTTATAAATATGTAGCACTTACGTTAGTCTTTAGTTTCCATTCATTGTTATTATCAGATTTATGTGCGTTGCTCTCTGACGCGGATGTTTCATTGTCATTGCATCTGACAGTGTTATTATTGCGTATAACTCTTGGCTCTGTCTCGATCACCACGCTTATACTCTTCTCATTCGCCTCTTTACATCTGTATGGAACATTAATATCATTCAGTCATTCAAATAATCATTCGATCATTCAATTACTAATATTATAAATCTGAATGTTTGTGTATGAACGAACAGCTGCATTTCGATTTTGATAAAATTTGACATAGATGTAGAACATAGCCTGGAAGAACATATAGGCTACTAATTAACTTTTTTTTACATTTTCGGGCGAACTGAATAGCTGCCTTCAGCTAGTCTTATAAATGCGAATATTTCCATGGATGGATGTTTGTTACAAGATGTCTCCAGAACAAACTGCATGTATCTCGCTGAAATTTGACATACATTTAGAACACAGCCTGGAAGAACATATAGGCTATTTTTTTTATTCCGCGTGGACTGAGTCGCGGGCGACAGCTAGTCAAACAACAAGATTATCTTACTTCTCAATAGATTGCGTAGCTTTATGTGAGTTTGATTTCTCAGTTTCGGAGCCGGTGGTCATGCTCATCTCACGGCGTTTGTTGCGACGTTCTATCGACATCTGAAATTCAAAAAAAGGGAATCAATTTGCATAGCAATTCATCTAAAGCAACTACGAAAAAGCAAACACGATCCATCTCTTTGAATACAACATATCAGAACGATTTGCGACACCTCAAATACAAATATATATTTTGTCACTAGAGGAACTAGCCAAAAGGCATTCGATTGACAATAACGATCGATAAATCACGCGATTTTACCGTGTTAATTCTATATATAATTGATATTCGTTATGAAATCGCTTCGGAGCGAATGTACTTTGTTTACTTCTCAGGTCGACTCAGGCCTAGTCTTCTTCTTGTAGCTCTACAGTCCTTTGTGGCCTTGGCTTGGTCCAGCAACTTTTTCCATTTAGGTCTAACTTTGGCCACGGACTTTCAATTTGCTATGCCCACTTTTTTGCGTCTAAAGCCTAGTCACCCCTAACTTAATATAGGTTCCCAATTATATGCTCATTTAATTTTCACAGGCGTTAAGTGGTAAGAAATGGTTACCTTAACGTCGTGCTTGAGTCGTGCATACTTCTCCTTGAGACAGCGGTACTTGTCTGCGAGCGCGCGGTCACGCTCGTGCGGGGAGGTGCGCGCGCTGCGTGCTGCGGCCGCGCGCTCGCCCGCCAGACGCGCGCGCACCTCCTCCACGTGGCACGCGTGCTGACCGCGCAGTCTCTCCACCTACCACAACCAACTACTTCGTTAACTGGACATCACAGTTTTATTTTATATACAACTGTATATGTGCGCCAATTTAACACCTAAAATGCCTCAGTAGAAATAGAAAAAATCACAGGTGCCCCTACTCGGCGCTTATATGCAGACAGCGATCCGGTCACCGGTGCCCGGAGTGGCGTTTAACGTGTTAATAAGTCAATTTTGACGCAAATTATCATTCGTACTTCAAACGTATTGTGAATCGAATTCAGTCGTTTGGAAGAATCCATGTTTTTTGTTTGTTTTCGAATATCTTTAGTGTTTAAAAAAAGAAATCACCGATGCAATATTGTTATATATTGCTTCACATTATTACAAATTAAAAATTTCATACAAAACACAATATTATATTGATACAAAGTATTAAAATATAATTTACCTCAGCTCTATAGTCGTGTCTTAGTTCAGTAATCCTTGTAGTGTGCTCTTCTCTCAAAGTCTCTATAGTAGCTCTGTTCTCTTCTATCATTCGCGTTCTCTCTCTATTCAAACTCATTTGTAATTGTTCTCTCAATTCACAAAGAGCTCGTTCATTATCTGTTAAAAATAAAACAAGCATAATAATAAATATCCCTCTTTGAATATAGAAATATTGGTATAACTTTTTTGGCCCCGGGGACATAAAAACTAAAGTACAACATATGAGTGCCCAATGTTAAAATGTCATAAGATACTTGTATTATAGCTGTCTTGACTTGTGTGGCTGGTATAAAAATTATACCAAATTTTCTAACATAACTAAACACTATTATAACTAACCAGGCCAAATAAATTTATCTGACTATAAGTATAAATATTTCACACATCATTAGAAAAATATCTCAAAGTAAATTGATACGAAAGATTATGGATAATAGGACATAGAAGAAAACAGAAGTGGCCAACAAATTGTCTAATATGTAAGTTCGATGTGTAACATACCAATTTCCAAACTTTCAGTTTCATCCGCCAATTTAATCTTATAATCTTCCCGGAGCCGCGCCATGTTCTCTGCATGTTGTGTCTCCGTAGCCTCCACTTGCTCCTGATGACGTTTCTCCAGCTTGTTGAGTGCATCTTGCAACATTTGTTTGTGATTATGTTCCGCTGTAGATAACTCCTGGAAATATATTTAAATACTCAATAAATATACTAAAATTTAAATTAATAATATTACGGTTATTACTGAAGAAATATTCATAGCTAAAATTATTGGTTTCTTATAAGTTATGTATAAAACTGTGTACAATTAGAGAAACAGGCTGTATTCCACCTTAAAAGCGTAAATCGTTTGAACATTTTGTATGCCAAAGTTCATTCATTGGCTCACTACTAATTGCTTAATATTATGCCGTCGTTTGCGCAACTTACTGCTACGAAATTGTTTATTTTGTAAGAAAGGGTGGAGTTTGTCTTGTTGCAATGAACAAGGCAAATATAATTTTAGTAGAACACTGCTAAATTCTCTGACAGTACATTAATAGTTACTAGTAAAAAAAATTAACAGAACAAAAATAAAATTAAAGAAGAAACTGTAAGTTAACTTTTTAAACTAAATATTAAAGAAGTATCTTACCTCTTCCATGTCTCTTTTATGTCGGTCTGCCTGTTCATTAAGTCTTATTCTCTTTTCAGTCAAAAACTTTTGTTCCGCTTCTTTTATCTCCTCCTGTAACTCCGCTCTCATTTTCTTCTCTTTAGCGGACCACTCCATTCTTATTAACTCCAACTCTTTTTGCAACGATAATTCCAATCGTCTTTTTTCATCGTTTCTATTTCTTTCTATAAAATCTCTGGTACCCATATCGGGTATTAAGGGAGATTTAATTGGTTTTGAACAACTTTCTTCCTGGGTTTCAAATTGGTACACTACGACTACATTATCTGAACTACTTTTGCCTTGTGATATAATAACTCCGTCTAATCTAGGACTCGTTTTACCTAGACTCATTGAATCCGATGATTTATTCTGTGTTGTCAATTTTAACGGTTTAAATGTGGATAGTGGTGAAAAGTTTTTGCCAAAGTCCAACCTTGACGATCTATCAGAACCCAAACTAGGTGTGGGAGATAATTTGATTTGAGTTTTTATATCTTTTGGTATATCAATGCTATTAGATCTAGGTGTTGTTTTAACTTCGTCTTCTCTGTTAGATTTTCTCGAATCCTCAGAATCGGAATGTGTGAATTTAGATTGTTTAGACAGGAAATCTAATTTCGGGACTTTTATCTGTGGAATAGGCATGTCTGAAATTCTCTGAGGTCTAATCGGACTTGGCTCTGACGTCTTGGAATGATTGTGCAATGAATCCTCACTTTCTTTGGGACTTTTCTCATTGTCTATGCTTTTATCGGATTTATCTTTCTTTTGACTTTCGTGGCTTTCATTCGATTCATCAAGATCATTAAGATCGATGTTAGCGAATTCTCTATCAGGAGAATCGATTGACGTTTCCGAATCTATACTTTCCATTAGATTTATAGATATTTTATTCTTCTGTGGTATCATAGGTGATCTGTTGAAATATTTTAATCTTAGTAATTATAAATGAAAATGTTTGGATGGATGGATGGATCTAGCTGAAATTTGGTATAGATGTAGAACATAGTCTGGAAGAACATATGGGCTACTAATTAAGTTTTTTTTAATACCGTGCGGGCGGAGTCGCGGGCGACGACTTATATAAATATAGCTCACAAAACAGTGCAAAGTTGCCTAAAAAAGATACATAGATGCATCAGAAATTGTTAATTTTAATAATTTGTAACTACGTCATCTTACCTAGGTCTACCTTCCTTATCAGAGCCAGGTTCTTCAATGTTCACTGGAGCTGAGTCTCCGTCTCCCCGACGTACTAGATCGGATATCTTCTGGAAGTTCTTTTGGAATAAATCAGGTTTTATATAGTCAGAAGGGGAGGGTTTTAAAAGACGTCTTCTCGGTGATTTGTCACGACTATCCCCATCTGTAATTACAAAGAGGTTCAGTTTATACGACTCTGTCTAATTTACCTTTAGTCTACTTTTTAAATGGTTGGTATAGGCCCTTTATTGCTTGAAAAAAAAAAAGAACTTTTGTTTCGAATTTCTTCCAAATCAGGTAGGATCTTGTAGAATTACTTGATAGAGATCATACATACATCCATCAAAAACTTTGGCATTTATAAAAAAGTAAAATATTTATACAACTTACCAAATGAATCTTTCTCGGAGCTACTCTTGGGTTCTCTAGGACTTTCGGCTATATGTGGCCGAGGTGGTAAAGGAGGTCTAGCTACTAAAGGCGAGAGATGAACATTATTTAACATTGTCGGCACAGGGGATGGACTTGGTGATAAGGGTACTGGTGAAGGGACAACAGGTGATGATGGGATAATAGGTGAAGAAACAAGAGTTGATGGTATGGACACAGGAGGAGCACTTATAATAGAACTCTGGCCTTCATTTTGATCTGATGAACTGTTAGATCCTGGACTAACAGTAGGTTCCGGAACATTTTCTAATTTAAATCTGGAAATTAATTTAAAATTGATAAAAACTAAAAAAGAAGTACAATCATGTATATTTAAAAATAAATAGTAAATTATTTTCTTTTTTAAATATGCGTATCTTTAGTGTTAATTTTTTGCATTTTAATTATTTAGTCTTCAATGCCGAAACACTAGAAACAATATTCTCTTCCTTCTCATAATCTTCTATGAGAAGAAAGAACGTTTTTGTATATTTCAGAAGTGAAAACCCAAGGTCTACCAAACTCTTACCTGACACTTTTTTTATCTTCATCAAAACTGTAAGTTTGCTTTGGTCTTCCCAAAATCGCACTCTCATGTTTTCTTTGGAAGGAATCTGATTTTTCTCTTAGTATACCTTTCGGTGGATCGCTTTTAGTTACAGAATCACCTGGTAGCGACTTCTCTGTATCTGGACTTGGCAAATCTGATTTACAAAGCCTCATAAACATGTTTCCTTTACCTTAAAAAAACACGTCAAAGTAAATATGGTTACATAATAATATTTCTTCTATCATTCGAACTATGCTTTAGGCATGTGCTAGAATATGGTTTACAATAGTCAAATGGATTCGAACTCTCGACCACATGATTGGAAATCCATACCATTAACCATTAGGTTATTGGCACTAATAAATTACTTCTAATAGCTATAAGTTATTGACTGAACTACAAAATATAGTTCAGTAGTGGAATGTATGGAAAGTAGTGGTAACAAATTAATTAATAATAATTTATATAAATTTTATTACCTGAAAATGGCAACCCCTTGTCTATCTTGGCAGTTGATAAGAGTGGGCTGAAGTTTTCCTCTTCCGGACTACTAAGTACATGCATCTTAAGGTCTATAATCTCTGATTGTTGTTTAAACAGCATTTTTGGCCTTTCAAAAGTCGGTCGACTAAACAAATCTCTATCTGATGTATTCCTAACTAAAGCTGGTTTAGGAGAAATTGGACCTTCAACGCTACGTCTTAAAGGCGATATTCTTAAATCACTCAGTTTTTTGTCTAGCCTAGATAGAGGGGCGAGTGGAGGTCGTCCGAGAGGGGTTAAGCGACGTTGGGCGGCGTTCACAGCATCTTTAACATCGGACGGATGATTTTCGCTGTCCGTTGATAGATCGTCATCATCACTTTCAACTTTTGTTTCAACACGTTCGAGATTTTTCGTATTGTCCTCAGAAGTAGGTAGTTCCTGTCGAAATTAAAATAATATATACAATTGATTACAATAATCACAAGTGCTATTTATACTTTAATTTACTGATTAACTTAAGCATAAATATAACTTAATACTTACATAAATTATGGACAAACATTTATCATTTTAAGTAAAATAAAATATTAATTGTAACGAATTTTGAATTTGAAATCTAATCTATATAGCCTGAATGTACACTTCAGTACAAATAAAACATACTGACATTGAATGTGTTAATAATTCTACTTACCTGCACAGAAGCACAAGTATCATCATGCATTGAGGCATCTCTTGCCTTCTTCACCAGCTCCCTATAGACTGTATCTAAAGGATGTTCCCATTGTGTATTTTTTGTGTCTTCATTATAATAGTAATGAGTTTGGAGCTTTTCATCAAAACTGTACAACAAAAAAGTTAAGACATAAATGGGAACTGGGCAAATGGGAAACATTTCAATCACTAATACAATTTCTAATAAATTCATTGTCATTACTTTAAATTGAAAATCAATGTCTCACAATATCATTAACCAAACACCTAATAAATTACAAAAATAAAAATCCTTCAATATACACTTATGTAAAGCTCTGTATATATTTTAAATAATAAATATACAAATCTTAGATACAAAAGGAGAAAACTTCACTAACTATGCCTTCCAGGGAGGTGGCAGAGCTTGCATAAGACCTTCCCGCGCCAAAGGCAGGAGATGGCTCTCACTTTCTGGATCAATACCCAATTGTTGGGCATATTCTGATATTTCTGTAATAAAACATTAGAATTCAATCAATATTACGAAATTTAGGAATCAAATACTACTTAAAAAGCTTGTCTCTCTATCCAAAATACATTCTTTGGATTACAAAGAAATGGAGATATTTGTAAGCATCAAAAACTACAAATAAATATTAAAAATCACACGGTTCCCATCAGTATTAATTAAACAGACCCCTTCATTTTTTACGTGTTCTTCTATTTATTTCTGAGTAAAATAAAATATTATAAAATAAACAATACAAACCATCGGCCGACGGTTGACTACTTTCATCGAATATTTCACGACACACTATAGCTGACGGTGACGACATTTTAAATCATATTTTATTTCACTGCTCGCATAAAGCTTTTTCGAAAATATGAAAGAGATTGTTATTTAATAAAACTGAATTTTCCATAATTTAAATAATTACGACAATAATCACCAAATCCGGGGCCGACGAAAATTTTGACATTACTCTATAATCTTTGATTAAAATTAAAAAAATCCGCTCTTATTGGATTTTAAACATAATGAATGTCTATGATATACCAAATCCTATGTTTTACTTTTTCGTTTATCCAATGTTTCTCAACATCCAAATGAATGCGAATTTGTGTTAGATTTTGCTTCTATCAAGAAAATATTACATATTTTACTTTTGTTTTCTGGATTTTTCAAAGTCAAAGAGGAAATAAAATAAGAGACGGGACTCTTGATTAATTAGATACACAAACGGAGAATAAAAATTGTCATTTTCAATGCTAGCAATATTATGAACAAGTCTACGTTGCTACCAACCTAAAAAAAACAATAAGTCAGTTTCCTTTTTGACGTTTGAAACAGGGGGTGGAAACTTATAAGAAGGACGATTTGTATGGAAAGTGGCGCCACCTTTTAAATCTTGGTAAACATCATTTCATCTCATGGCTAAGAAGAAGAAACATCATTTGTATCATCGAGACATGTGTTATCAAACCGCTACGTTTTTTCGTATTTCTATTTCTGTTCTTGTATTCTTAGTTAAATGTTGTTTCATTCATTTTGTTTTTAATTAAAATGTGTTTTCGTGAAAAACGACGTTGTTCAAAACTGTGTTTTAGATGGACTGATTATGGTAAGTTACAATTCAATAAAAATTTTCATGTTATTCCCATACGTCAGACTCATTTGAACACTTAAATATTTTCGTATTTTGGTGTAGTTTTTAGCACCACAGTGATTTATACTTACTTTGATTTATAATCATATTGAATGGTGCCCTACTTCTAATACATTTTACATAACAGTTCCTATACTTGACATGAAATCACATTCTGTTTGTTTGTTGTAGGTGCATATATACACGGTTTCCCCCTTCCTGCGAGACGGTCAGTGATGTTTAGAAAATGTGTGCCAATCACTGGAATTATAGAGCCATAAACTGATGTGTCTGAAATTAGTAGGTGGGTCCATGTGTGTATATGTAAAAAATATATTTTTTTATTTGTAATTTTTTATTGAAAAGAAAAATTTGCTTGCCTATGTTGTAAGAGAATATGTTCAGAGTGTTTAAACTCGCAAATAACTACAAATTGCCAGTTGCCAGATTGCATGTGACTGAAAATATTTTGGGGTTTGGTTTTAATTACAGGGTATGCATTCTTTTGTAACCGCGCTATACTATTCATTACCATAAATGTAATTTTCAAATATATATATATAATAATATAATTTTTAATATATATATATATATATATATATATATATATATATATATATATATATATATATATATATATATATATATATATATATATATATATATATATATATATATATATATATATATATATATATTAAAAATTATATTATTGGGTTGATATCTTGAAATTCATTAATGTATATGTACTTGCATATATTTAAAATTAAGTTATGTAGAAATATAATAAATATTGTACAAAAATTTAAAAATATTTTGTTTTTATTTCCCCAATAATATTAGGATCATTTTAATAGAGGTATTTCATAGAAGGCTACTTGATATCGGCTCACTATAATAATTACTGATAAGTGGGTATATTATTTTTGAACATTGATTTAATGTCAATTTTAACTTCATTAATTAGATTCCCACTTATCAGTTATTATTATAGTGAGCTAAATATGTGTGCCTAAGTATATAGGTACCAAAAAAAAAATTAGTTCACCGATTATACGCATGGAGCGCCACAATCGCCGTGGATCCACGACTTCGTGCGAGTTGCCCCTCTTTCTATAGTATACTTATTATACTCTTTGGTTTGAAAGTATTATTCGAGGAAAAATAAAACCATTTCGTTAATTGCAACTTTAATTTAATCTTCTGACTAAAGCGAACATATTTTAAGAACGCAACATAATGCTCACTGCTTTCGTAATAATACCATTATTGTTTAGTTCACCAACAAAATACCCCAACTTTGATAAATGCTTATTTGTTCCAGTTTGTTTATTTGATAGGTTATATTTTCTGATAGAACTGGAGTAGTAGTGTCACTCTCGTCGGAAGAAATAGAATAACACTGGAAAGAGATTAGCTCCTATCTGTTGGTAAAATATTTAGAAAATTGCTAACAAGGCAATATGTATTGAAGCAAAACAAATCGTCATCATCAAGCTCACTATACGGACACACTACTCCACGGAGGAGCTCGGAGCCTGCCCTCAGGAATGCGACTAGGTCTTATTCAACAACGCAGAGCCAGTGAGGGTTGGTTGACTTCACACATATCTTTGAATATATATGCAGTTGTATTCAATTTGTAATTACAGTAAGAATGTCGGATGGATGTTAGCAAGAAATTCGAAGAACGCATTACTATATAGCGGAGATCGTACCTGGATATGTAAAATATGATCCGGTCAAACGCCAACTGCACTGCCAACGCTCCAAATAGTCCCCTAATCCAAACTTTTCCTATCAAAACATTGCAAATGTACAAGTCATGATAAATATTATGTAATGTAAAAATAGAATACAATATTTAAGTTTTACTTCTCAAATAAATTCATAAAATTATCATGAACCTAAAGATTCCGCATATTAACACTTTTGTTACTACTATTCTCCATAGATGTTTAACCTATCGATTCCTTAACGAGACAAATAATGAGCTTAGGAGGTATCATTTTGGGGTAAAGTACCTGTGTTGAAATTTATATTACTTGTAAGAAAATTGTATACAATCTCTGTTTATTTTTTATTACTTAGTTCAAAAAAGTTTAAGCTATGTTATAAGTTGTGATATTTGTAAAATCCAAATTTAATAAATTAATTTTGATGTGAAACATCAAAATTGATTATATATAGTATAGCCGCACGTAAAACCGATTTCTGGCGTGGCGACGCATGCCGTGGCGACGCGTCGCCATGCTATACGATGGTGTATATATACAGTCTATATGCAGTAGTGTGTACGGTGTGGCGACGCGTCGCCATGCGCAATCGACTGTGCGATTCTCTCCCACTCGATCTGGCGTTAAGCCATCTTTCTCGCTACACTGAGCTCGAATACCTATAGTGTTTGTATTTAATGAAAATAAATGTTTATTCAATAAATAGTCATCGTTAATCAAAAATCGTAATATTTTATTTTATCATTATGACATATTTAGTTCCTATCACAATATATTCTTTTCTGCATATTACTTTTACAAAATAATGGCGATGTTTCACATCTGCCAGGCGTCCCGTGACGGCTCACATTTTTATTGTTTCATATTTTTCACTAAATGGTATTTTTTTTATCTTTTGTACTTAATACTTAATTCCCTATATTTTAGTATATTTTTATTTTCTGTACACTGCATTTCCCAATTTCGAGAAAATCTTATTATGCTAGTGTATATTTTATATTAGTGTCGAATACATATTTCTAAAAATTGACATATTATTAACATCAAACTAATATAAAACACTAAATCTATAGGTTACACATCTATATATATATATCTATAAAAGTGTTCGACGCGGATGACAGATATTAGGTAGATAAAACCAACATCAAATTTAAGTTTGTCATCATATATGCTAGTTTGGTCTCGTGGCCTTCCTTCCTTCCTCCTTCTTCTTCTTCTTCTTCTTCTTCTTCTTCTTCTTCTTCTTCTTCTTCTTCTTCTTCTTCTTCTTCTTCCTCTTCTTCTTCTTCCTCTTCTTCTTCTTCCTCTTCTTCTTCTTCCTCTTCTTCTT
>NW_013531711.1:1349149-1349541 GCF_000836235.2 Papilio xuthus | reverse complement strand
CTCGTTCCCCTAACTTATGCTATGTCGGGGACTTGGGGTGCGGGAATATCTTTATTTCTTTATTTTAAGTGTTTAAAAATCAATTACATAGTCTTAAAATTATATCACATTCTTTTCTTACATCTAAGTTAAAATCATTAAAACAATTAAAAAATGTAAAATTAAAAGGTTACAAAGTGAAATCTGTATACAAGTTAAAAACATTTTAAAATAAATCCAATAAAATAATAAAAACTATAGGAACAGAGGGGTTCGGTGGGTATGCCTCCGCTATGGAGGAGCATCCCACATAAAGTATTCCCCTCTGAAAAAAAAAAATTAGGCGTCGTCGTCGTCGCTCGTCGCTCGTCGTCGTCGGTCGTCGGTCGTCGTCTTCGTCGGTCGTCGTCTTC
>NW_013531711.1:1341871-1348815 GCF_000836235.2 Papilio xuthus | reverse complement strand
CGTGGGCGTCATTTAGGGTAAAGTGCAAGCACAAAACACGATGACCCAACTCGATCCGTCTCCACTTCACGACTATATTCGTAACAACTGTCAAAACGCCTTATATAAAGATGGTGCCTCGACCCTTCCCAAGCCCAGCTGGCTCTGCTCTGATTGGTCGTTACTTAAATTACGATAATAATGTTATTTAGTCTAGGAAAAACGTAACTTATAAAGTAAGATCAAATTAAAAGTTATTAGAAGCTTTTACAATATCAATAAACATTAAAAATTGCACACTATACGTTAAACAGTAATTCAGTTGACAATGGCTACTTAATAACTTCCTACTTTAAATATATTGTTAGCTGAGGGTGGAACTTAAAAATAATGGTGCGGTGATGTCAATATAAGAGACCGCACCCTCATTTTCGGGACACACTCGCCACCGAACACTGAAGCCAGCGGAAGCTCTGCCCGTTTGACGAGCCAAAATAATTAATCATTTTAACTCTGGTAGTTGATCAAGTTAATGTTATATTTCGAAATCATTTAAGTGTTAATTTAATTCAATCAATTTTGATAGTTTTCTTATTAATTCAAAAAGTACTGTAGTAGTGTATAAGAGATTGTTTTTTTTAATTTTCCCTGCTTCTGATCCTTAAGATCAGAAGTGGAATAGTGAAACTCCCACGTCCTGGTTTGTACATCCTGATACGATGTGTTTCCATTGTTATTTCTTTAATTGGCTAGTCATACGATCAGAAATATATTTTTGGAAATTGTAACTACCCTTGTTTAAAAGGACAAATTAGCACTTTGTTTTCGGTGTTTCGTATAATATACGTAAGTAAGACGTGATGTGACGGTGTGATCTAGTTTTATGATGTCAACTTTGGTGAGTACGTTCCAATTGTTTTCTTCTCCGCTTTAAAATAACAAATAGAAGTTGAATTTGTTAGTTTGTTGTGAAAATTTTTAAATGGCTCAACTTTAATATTTTGCCGTGCTTACCCTGCTGATCAATTATTTACCGTAACTTGAATGCGTTGCTTCGAATTACGTCTAATTTGAAATACTTGCTAAAAAAAGAAAACGTGCCTAATAAGAGGCGGCAGAGTAGGAATCGATCGCGAAATCGCAGATCGCATTCTAGCCAACATGATTTACGCTACAGACGACGTAGCCCTTCTAGCAATATTTTAACCGAAACAATGCAACAAATTTTGAATAGATTGGTGTCATTAGAGGAACAACAGGTAGTGTCTTCATCTCATCGGAAGGAGTCAAGTGGCCGCGCCGCAGTGGAAGTGGCCAGGTCCGCGGTGCCTGTGACAACCATCAGCACCGAGCCCGTTAATGCCGTTGAGCCTGCCGTGTCGATGCCGTCGCCGTCGCCGTCGCAGTTGGGCGAAGCTGTGACTGCGAGCTCGCTTCAAGGGCGCGCAGAGCGGTTGGCTTCAACGACTCCGTCCTCACCGGAGCGTCCAGCGAGCGCTACGTCAGTACAGGCCAGCGCCGCCGATCGCATCATCGATGCGATACGATCCATGAATATTCCGGTGAGATCTAACCAGTCTTATTATATTACTAATTTTGATCCGAGTGTTAATGACATATAGACATGTGAAGAAGTAGACCGTGCTAGGTCATCTAATAATTGGAGTGATCACGAATGTCTTTCTCGCATTGGCAATTCTTTACAAGGAGATGCTAAAATGTGGCTCAGCGAATGAGTAACGAATGACCGCAGTTGGAGTAATTTTAAAAACGAATTTAAGCCTTTATGTCCAAAAAAAAAACAGACATAGCCAACATTCTACACGAGGTTATGAGCACCAATTCGGATAGCTTCCTTACATACGCTGATTATGCTCGTAGGTCCCTTTTACGATTACGTATCATTAGGGGGTTAAGCGATGAGCTGATATCGGCAATAGTTATACGGGGCATCACAGATCCGCAGATCCGCGCAACTGAGCCACCAACGCCAAATTAATGCCAAATGAGTTAGTAGAGTTCCTTTCTATTTATGTCAAGTCTAATGCCCCTCATTCTAACAAAAACTCAAGTGGGTTGCGTCATGATCGTTCGTTTAACTATACACATGGGGTATACGATCGCAAACGGCGGTTCGAGTCCGGTAAATGTTTTATATGTGGTAAGCAAGGGCATAAACAGTAAATTGTTTTAAAAGACCTAAGATAGCACCAAGTAACGACACTAATACTAATAACGATCGGAAAAGTCATTCTCTTCAAAATACAGCAAAATCTGAACCGTGTAGTTTCTGTAAAAAGCTTGGTCATAAAGTTGAAACTTGTTTTGCAAAGATGAAGTCAGAATCGCGAAATACAAATATTGTTCACTTTTGCCGGGAAAACCTAAATAAGAGGCGTAGCGATATTGTCGTAGCGATTGTACAAGGGATTCCAGTTGACGTTCTTATCGATTCCGGTTCAAGTATATCACTAATTTCTTCCCACTTGTTAAAACACTTTAAATACGCCTGCAAGCCTGCCTTTAAAGTATTGCGAGGCATTGGCGGTCAAGAAATAGAGTCCACTTATTTTATAACTCTATCAATACAATTTAGCGAGTCCAGAGTTTATGAATACACCGATTATAATCGGCACGGATGTCTTGAATCGAGAAGGCGTTATTTACTATCGAACTCGCGATCGCCAACATCTTACTTGGGAATCTAACATTAAACGTGATGTCTTAGTCACTTCGGAATCACCGATTAGAACTGACTTGAGAGGTGAAGAGTTACAATATTTAAAACATACTGTGGAAGAACGTATAGGCTATAAATTAAGTCTTTTTCAATAGAATTCGCGAGTGACAACTTATGTTGATTATATTGCAGGTTTGGCACGTGAGCAATCAGCGTCAGCTACGGTTCCTAAAGCACCACAAGACGAAGGTGCAGTGGTGCCGGTTCTCCCCGGTGCCGGAGTGGCTGACGCGCGGTGCCCCCCACTCGCCCAGCCCCGCCCCGCACTGACACTGACGACGACGGCCCGCCCCTCGTGCTCGTCACCATGGCAGCGGAGATCGTCTGGTGGAACATTACATACATCATGAAGACCAGGATTAATAAAAACTTTTGGAGGTATTTTCCTACGTTTTGACATGAAACTGTAATGTAAATATTATATTTTTGCTTGCACTTTCTCGAACTCTCAGAGCAGATTTTACTTTTCAAATTAATTTAGTTTGTGGAACAATAAAGATTTTTGATTTAAAAAAAATAATAGTAAAATATTAACGGGTCATTGAACAAGTTGATGAAAATTCATTATGGAAAATCTCCACCAAGCAAATATTTAAATCACCAGTAAGTAACTTTTCCTACGGCAGTAAGATTTTATTATTTTTATGGTTTAGGAAACGCTGGAATGCAGTAACGCCTATCGCAAGTCCAGTAGACACAGTGATGGACAACTTGCATATTGAAAGTGCACACAATAACTTCTTCTTTGGCTCCGGATTGATGAATGCACAGGAGTGCTGGAAATGCTTTTGGAAAGGGAAAACGTAAGTATTTGAAAATGTTAATGACAAAAAAAAATAATTTACATTATTATCCCAATATATTATTTATTTATATTATTTATTTTAGTTTGGAGTTGCTATATAATAAGTATATTGGGACAATAATCTAAATTATAATGATGAACAATACCAAACTAAAATAAACTATATTGGGTATTAGATAATGATTCACTGTCCATAATGTGGCTTAAATAATTTTTAAATTGTAATATTATATGTTTATAATTATTTTTTTTTTTTTTTTTTTTTTTTTTTATAAGAGAAGGGGGCAAACGAGCGGCGGGAACACCAAGGTGATCATCGACACCCATAGACATCTGCAACACCAGAGGAACTGTAGATGCGTTGCCGGCCTTTAAGGAAATGGTATGCTCGCTTCTTGAAGGTCCCTAAGTCGTATTGGTTTGGAAATACCGCCGAGGACAGACCGTTCCACAACGCGACTGTGCGAGGCAAGAAATTGCGCGAGAATCGCACCGTTGTGGAACGCCAGCCATCCAGGTGGTGTGGATGGAACCTGGCGGTCTGTCGTGTCGTCCGATTACGGAACTCGGCGGCAGGAATCGTTCCAAACAATTCTTCGGAACACTCCCCATGGTAAATGCGGTAAAAAATGCAGAGGGAACTAACGTCCCTCCGCAAGGCCAGGGAATCAAGCCGATCGGTAAGACCTCGGTCGTTGACGATTCGAGTCGCTCTCCGTTGTATGCGGTCAAATGGAAGAAGCTGGTACTGGGGTGCTCCTGCCCAGAGGTGCGAGCAGTACTCCATATGGGGCCGCACTTGCGCCTTATAAAGTTGTAGGCGGTGGCCCGGCTGGAAATACTGCTTCGCCCTACTGAGCACACCCAGCTTTTTGGAAGCCAGCTTGGCCTTGTCTTCCAAGTGACCGCGAAACTGAACGTCACTCGATATGTCAACGCCGAGAATACCGATACTGGCTGAGGCAACCAGGGGAGTGTTCTCAAAGTGAAGATTTACGACAAAGGGATCTTTTTTAGCGGTAAAGGCGCAGACTTGTGTCTTTTTGGGATTGAATTCGACAAGATTTTGTCGACCCCAATCCGAGACTTCACCCAATAGGGTTTCCAGTCTAGACACAAGTCCAGTCCGGTTCTCATCGGCAGTAACCCGAGAAACGTTCGCGCGGGCCGTGTACAGTGCGTCACCCGTGCTATCGTCTGCATAGCAATGTATGTTGCTAATTTGCAGCATATCATTGATATGCAGAAGAAACAGGGTTGGCGACAGTACACAGCCTTGTGGGACACCAGCGTTAATTGGTTTCGGGTCAGAGCATGCGCCGTCGACAACGACCTTGATGCTCCGACCCTCCAAAAAGCTGGAAATCCATTCGCAGAGTTTCTCGGGTAGCCCGTAGGAAGGCAACTTCGACAGAAGTGCTTTATGCCACACCCGATCAAAGGCTTTAGCTACGTCCAGACTAACCGCCAGGGCCTCCCCCTTGCCCTCGATTGCCTCCGACCATCGATGCGTGAGATACGCAAGAAGATCACCAGCTGAGCGGCGTTGACGGAATCCGTACTGACGATCACTAATCAGCTGGTGCTCCTCAAGGTATCTCATAAGCCGGCAATTGATGGTCGTTTCCATGACTTTCGAGAACAAGGGAGTGATGGCAATCGGCCTGTAGTTGGACGGATTCGAGCTATCGCCTTTCTTAGGGATCGGGTGGATTATGGCAGTCTTCCAAGATTTCGGGACTTCGCCTACAGAGTAGGAGAACCGGAACAGGCGCGTTAAAACCGGTGCCAACTCAGGAGCGCAAGTCCTAAGCACAATGGGAGGGATTCCATCGGGCCCACTCGACTTATTAACGTCCAGAGATTGAAGTACTTTACGCACTAATCTCTGACGAAACTGGATTTCCGGCATAAAGGTGTCACCGCACAGGATTTTCGGCGGCGAGCAACCTTTGTCCTCCAGAGTCGAGTTGGACGCGAAAAGAGAGCCAAGAAGGTCGGCCTTCTCTTTTGCGGTGTGGGCCAACGTGTCATCCCCCCTGCGCAGAGATGGTAAGGACGGCTTACAAAAATTCCCCTGGACAGCCTTGGCGAGAGACCAGAACGCACGAGTTCCCGAAGGAAGGCGCACCAGCCTCTCCCCAATGCTGGCCACGTGTTCCGACTTTGCCTTGGCAATAACTCTTTTGAAGGACCTGGAGGCGAAGTTGTACTTCTTTTTGAGTAGGCTGGTATTTACATCCCTAGCCGCTGACGCCTCAGCCCAGGCTCGATAACAATCCTGCTTGTAGCGTGCAGCTAATTTTGCAGCAGCTATTATAATATATGTAGTCATTTATCTTTTCCTACATTTTTAATTTTACGTTATATTATAATATTTTTTTTTTAGTTGCAAAGAAGGTTCAAAGAAGAAAGAAATTTTGGCTTGCATAAAATTATCCGGTGTGAATGCGAAGAAACTTTGTTGTGACGAGAAGTTTTCTTGTTTTGTAACAGTTGATCTTCCCGGACACATTCATATCATGAATTTAATGCACGCAAACACGTAGCATCTCATCCAAGGAGGTTTCATATTTTTATGGATGTTTTTTCTATTTCAATTATTTTTAATTTTAAATAATAGCTTGATCATGATTACGACGGACATTATGTCCAGGAATTGTGTGCACGCGATTAGCATGAAAAATGCAAAATTCAGTACATATATTAGTTTTATGTAATTTAATTAATGAAATTAGACATTTTTTGAACAACGTAAATAATATGTATTTTTTAATTATGTTTAATTTTCAATTATTTCTCTGGTTATTTCCAGATTCAATTTTATCATTATTTGCTAAACATTTAATTAATAAAATACGTAAATAATTGCTCCATTTAAATGCTTTAATGGATTTAAATATTAATTTAATGCTCAAATTTTAGTATTTTTTTTAAGCAATTACTCAATAACTTGTCAATTTTTTGACTACGTAACGCAATAATGATACAACGAAAAACGTATTCTAAGTATCAAAAAATTGTTTATATTTTTAATAATAGCATAATTTAAAAATAATTTGATTTTTTAAGTTAGAACAATTTAGTTTTTAAACTATATAACATGATAAATAAGTTGCTATATTTAATTTTTGAAATACAAATTTAAGATGCCCTAAATAAAATTAATGATCTGTCACAAATTTAACTGCCATAAATCTACCAAATGTGTAAAATTTACAAGTCTTTTTCTGGTCAAAGTATTAAAATGGCAACCCAATACTAGACAGAAAAAGAAACTGACACTGAATCTCACCAGGCATACGAAACTCTATTAGTCTATGGTACAAATTGAACGCAAACGGAGATCCTCCATCTTGAAAATTGTGTCTATCCCACTCATAAGTTTCTCTATAATTTTTGGGCTGTTTAAAAAAAAAA
>NW_013531711.1:1339166-1340529 GCF_000836235.2 Papilio xuthus | reverse complement strand
GCAGTTACTTCCAACCTCTGAAGTTTTTGTAACTTATTAAATTATAAGAATAAGCTTTACAGTTATAATTAACTACAAAGGAAGAACATTGTATGAACAACTTATCAATTTTTAATACTTTCTGTTTTCAGGTGTGAAACAAGTAAAAAGCAGTAGAAAACATAATCTATGGATTCACAGAAATAGAATTTGAACAAAGATAAAATTTTACATTCTATTCATATTTAAAAGAACTAAATGTTGAACTAGAACTTATGACCTTTTGCTGATTGCTGAAAAGTAAATTTACAACAAAAATTGATGAAAATAACATAAAAGTAAGTACAAGACATATGCCAAATTCTACATGGTAAGTGGTAAATATTAAGTATTAATAATAATTCCCAAAGCACATATTTCCAGTAATTATTTGAACAATTTTAACCTTTTAAATTAGCTTGATATTTAGTATAATATGGTTTGCTCGAAACATGAAAAAGATTCAATAATAAAAATTAACTTAAACATTATTTAGGTTGTGTGTAGAATATCTCTCTATTATTGTTTCAAATATTGAAGATTAAACTGTAAATTGGTCATGTCATGACAAGTTTTTCAAACTAATTTGATTTATGATTCTATCATAGACATTTCACAAAAATGGGCAGGCAATAAAAGTTCCAAAAAATCTATACCTGTAAAAACTAATCATCATTTTTACATGGTTTGTGAGTTCCATCATTGTAGAGAATTGAATTTCAAAGAAGTTTTGTAAGTAAATGGGGAGAAATCTATATAATCAAAGAAAACCAGTTTTTTTTAAATAAGGTATGTAATTAGGTGAAAAGCAATAATTAAATTGATTATTTTGTAGACTTGAATCAATTAACTACCATTTCATACTGTTGCAGATGAATGATTGCACCTCTTCAAGTTCTACAGAATTTATTAAATGAAGGAATGTGCTTCAGAATTGCTGACTGCATGTCGCTGCAACATCTGTGCTACAAAGTTTGACTGTTTAAAATATTGTAATTCTAAACGAAATTTTGTAAAATAACTTATTATATGGAGTAGTTTAACCGCAAATCTAAAAAAGAGTCACCATGTTGCAGGAAATGCACTAGCATAATAACTATATTAATGTCAATATTGATATATAGATGTGTAACCTATACATTATTTATATTATAATTTAGTGTTTTATATTAGTTTGATGTTAATATTATGACAATTTTTAGAAATATGTATTAGAATTTAATATAAAATATACACTAACATAATAAGATTTTCTCGAAATTGGGAAATGCAGTGTATAGAAAATAAAAATATACTAAAATAAAGGGGAATTAAGTATCAAGTACAAAAGATAAAAAAAAATACC
>NW_013531711.1:1287622-1336773 GCF_000836235.2 Papilio xuthus | reverse complement strand
TCAATCTTCCATCACAAATGGCTGTTCTTGAATATGGAAAGAAGGTATGTTCAAAGAAATCCAACCATGTATATATGTATTTATGTGGATTATATCAAAACCCTAATACAATAATTATTTTGATTTGAAAAACAAATGAGAAGGTAGAGCAATCCTTAATGCTACAGATGTCCTGTTAAACTGACTCATAAAAGCCTTATATTAACCTACAATAGTGGGAAATCAACACTAAGGGTGCGTGCTTATCCATTTGAGAGCATTGTTTATGCCATTCAAAGTATTATAGTTCACAATATTTTTTTGTAGCGTAACTGGGTGTTGGGTACGGATAACTGCTATCACTTCAATGCAGCTGACGAGGCGAGCGCCGCGGCCGCCGGCGTGCTGCCATCTGCCGAGCTTGCGGAACAAACCATTGAATATGCTAGACATCTAGAAATGATTGTATAGGTCCCTTCATTTGTAATCTTTCATCAATAAAATTTTTAAAATGTACTGTGGTTTTTGTCACACCCCATTGCAATTGTTATCACTCCCCTAAGAGGTAGGTAGAGATTACGTGTTTTCCTTTACATTTCGATTAAAGATCAAATACATCAAGGTAGTCTTGAACGCTGTAAACTCATGACTATAAACGAACCACATATTTCAAGCAGGCAACACCTTTATAATACACTAGTGCTGACTTCATCAGCATAGATTAAAAATAATTTATACACAAGGTTAGGAAAAATGAAAGAATTTTCGTTCTATTATTTACGATTTATAATTAGATAAGAATGTGACAGTATATAAAACGCTTAAAGAAAATTAATCCTTAAAATAAGTTTTTAGAGAGAGCCTACCTCGACTCATAAAAGTGGCTGAAGAGCATATGACACATATTGTTAATTCTCCAATAAATTAAACCACCATCATCATAAAAAGTAGAGAAAGAAAGACCGTTTCTGAACTGTGTTTGTCGGTATTATTCTGAAGACCTTAATTCCAGAACACTTTAGTTTTAAATTGTGTTCTTACAATAATACTATACTATAAATTTAGTTTTTTTTTCTTATGTGACCAATTCACTTGATGATGTATGGTTCATGGTAGTTGGATTCAATTTGACTATCTCAGTAAAGTATTGCAAAGCTTCTTTAATATTCCAGTCTTTCTCCGCCAGATACCTGAAACGAATGTTAAAATTATTGTTTATTCTTAAATCTAAACAACAATTCAAAGTTCCGAAACATTACAAATAATTTTAACCTTTCACTATGCGGTTTATCCAACTCGGTTAAATTCATAAAAATATTCACGAGCTGATCCTTCGTGTTTGTGTTGGGCGGAGTATCCAATGTTACACTTAAAGTTTTCTTTGATAACGGAACCTGAAATATAAAAAAAATCTTGTTAAAACACCAATTAAGCAAGACAATGCAAATAATACAAGTTTTTAATTGAATTATTTTATTCTATGTTTTAAATTGTGACAATTTATATGAATGCACCAATTTTAATTATTTTATAGTGGCAATAATTGACTAATTCCATTGATTCGGAGACGCCGATGTCAAACATTACGAGTTACGACGAAGACACTCGAAATCATTAGAAATATATCCAAAATAATAATAGTTTCCCGTGTAAAATATGAAGAAGCATCAAACTCGACAAAAAACTCTTAATGATCCTATAATTGTGTCACGAGTTAAGAATTATTTGGCAGAAAATGTGGATAAAACGTTCGTCGATGTCAGCCAAATGGCGCGTTCTCTAAAAGAGCGGTATCGTGAATACAGCAATAGAAGCGATAACGCATTCTGTCAGATGGTCGAAAGTGCTTACAAGGTGGTTTTACAGAGTTACGGTTTGGACGGTGCAACAACTTCAGAAGGCTCAGAAGAGGAATCTGACATAGAATTATTAGATGAAAACAACAGTGCACTCAACAATCGGTTATTAGCGATGTACAAGATGCAAGATAAAAAACGACCGGCGACCTCCCGCAGAGCTACAGATAAATCGGGCGAGCCTATTGACATTTTGAGCAGTGATGAAGACGGCAGCGCAGCGCCAAAATTACCAAAAATCAGCGATCAAATTACTATAACCCCTCATATAAATTTGACAAATTCTGCGCGTAATACTAACACGTCGGCAGAAAACACTAATAAACAAGTAAATACACAGCATCCTGTTGAAAAAAAACGGAAGGCTGACACAAATAAAAATCCTATAACAAAGAAAAAATTCGAAATAAGTGAAGCTAAAAATGTTAAGGTTAGTTTTGAGGACATTGGAGGGTTGTCAGACATAATAACACAAATTTGTGACTTGATATTGCATATGAAACATCCAGAAGTATACAAAGAATTGGGTATAAAGGCTCCTAGAGGGGCTTTGTTACATGGACCACCAGGCACAGGGAAAACATTATTAGCACATGCTATAGCTGGTAAGCTTCAGTTGCCACTTATTGCAGTCACTGGCACTGAGTTAGTTGGTGGTGTATCTGGAGAGTCGGAGGAGCGTATACGTGAACTATTTGAGAGGGCAGTGTCAGTGGCTCCATGTATCTTATTTATTGATGAAATAGATGCAGTGTGTGGAAATAGAATACATGCCCAAAAAGACATGGAGAAGCGTATGGTAGCACAGTTACTGGCGAGCTTGGACAGTCTCAGTGAAAATAATGCCTCCATACTAATACTTGCTGCTACAAACAATCCTGATGCATTAGATCCCGCTTTGAGAAGAGCAGGTCGCCTTGAACAAGAAATAACCTTAGGTATTCCATCCTTAAAAGCCAGGAAGGAAATTTTAGAGATTTTGTGCAAAAATTTAGCCTTGTATGAAGATGTGAATATGAGTGTACTGGCTCAAATTACTCCAGGTTTTGTTGGAGCTGATTTACAAGCTCTTGTAAATAAAGCTAGTACATATGCAATTAAGAGAATTTTCAAAGAAATTCAGAATAAGGCAGAGCTGCAACCTATCATAATTCCTCAGGAAGAAGCTGAACCGAAAGATAATGTCAATAATATTCCAAATGGAGACCAAGGTAATGAAGAGACTGTGCAGAATGAAGAAAAGAATGGAGACAGTCCCCAAGAAGGTGAAAATGTACAAAAGGATGAATTAGAAGTACCATTAGTAGAAAACCCTCCTGAACCTGAAAATGTCTTTGAAACAAGTCCAGATGCTGTAGAAGAAAAAGAAATCTCTAATAATCCATTTAATGATGTTTTAAACCTACTTGAAAATAACATACCTTACACTCCTGAACAATTGTCCGGACTTTCTATAAGACATGAAGACTTTACAAGAGCCTTGAAAACAACAAAACCTTGTGCCGTCCGGGAAGGTATAGTTACTGTGCCAGATGTGACATGGGATGATGTTGGCTCATTAAATCAAGTTCGCAAAGATTTGCAGATGGCAGTTTTAGCACCGGTAAAGTATCCTGAGCAATTGAGAAAGCTTGGCTTATCAGCTCCCAGTGGCGTTCTGCTTTGTGGGCCACCTGGTTGTGGTAAAACATTACTGGCTAAAGCTGTTGCAAATGAGGCCGGAGTAAACTTCATATCAGTTAAAGGACCCGAATTATTGAACATGTATGTGGGTGAGAGTGAAAGGGCAGTTCGGACGTGTTTCAGACGTGCGAGAAATTCAGCACCGTGTGTTATATTTTTCGATGAATTTGACGCGTTATGTCCTAGACGTACATCACAGGATCACAATGGTGCTGCAAGGGTTGTAAACCAATTGTTAACTGAAATGGATGGTATTGAAAGCCGTGAAGGCGTGTTTGTTCTAGCGGCGTCCAATAGACCAGATATCATAGACCCTGCGGTATTGCGACCGGGGCGTTTGGATCGAGTTATGTATGTTGGTATGCCTGCCAGAGAAGATAGGTATGATATACTACGGAAGTTGACTAAAGAAGGTACTAGACCAAGATTAGCACCTGATGTACAAATATTACAAGTAATTGCGGAGATGACAGAAGGATATACAGGTGCAGATCTGTCAGGCTTAGTAAGAATGGCAGCTACAAATGCTTTAACAACTCACATTTCAAATGGTACTTTAGATGAAGATATTTTTGTCACATTTGATGATTTCCAAGCAGCTCTTACTAAATGTAAACCCTCAGTATCAGTAAAAGAACAAATACATTATGAAAAACTGAGATTAAAGTATTCAGGGATTGATGAAAAGGAAATGGAAATGGAGACGGAGCCAACAAATGAAGAGTCAATGGATACAGTGTGAGAATCATTTAGTATTTGGGTCATAAAGATCTTAGATGATTTCTATTTATATTGAATCTTACAATGTAAGTATAAGTAATAGTGCCAAGTGTTCATTTAAGCTATATTTTGTCATTTAGATCTTGAATTGAATTTCTTTCATGTTACATTCCGGAGTAGTCATGCAAAATAAATCTGTATAAAATAATAAAGTTGAATATTTCTTGGTACATAGAATGATTAATAGAATATTTTTCTATATTCAATCTCCATTTCATACTTATTATTGGTGTATTTTAATGGTTTTCAATTTTCTGTATATGCAATTATGTTTGGTAGTTAATGTCAGTCATTTAAATTACTGCACTTATAATCCAGTGAAATAAAAATATAAAATATTATTTTTGAACATGGTTTTCATTACGGTTTATTAACTCAATTTCTTATTTACTTTAGTATCTTAAAGGTTAACTTTTTTATCCCTCAACATCGGTTCAATTATTAGATTCGAGTGACATACCATTTTAATTCCTTGGTTTTAAAAATAATAAAGGTACAAAAAGCCGAAGCGAAATAAATGTAACGCGAGATGATAGATCTTGATTGGCTGGTTATTGCAAAAGTCCAGTTTACAAACAATGGGGCCGAAGCAAATGTTTTGAGGAGTACGTCAATTGCACTCGACACCAAACAATCGACAAGGTGATGTCAACTTCATTGATAAAACATTTAAAGTATCGTATCCCTTGTAAGTAGCAAGCAATACTCCTATTTAATAAAAAATGATACAGGATTTAGATTCAGCGTTTTAAATTTAGGAATACCAGAAGATTACCGAGTCCGTGGCAAATAAAACCCAAACTTACCTATTTATTTTGTTCGCCAGAACCCTTGCATACCTTTACGTCTTGACGATACCTAAACGTTGCGCAGCGTTAGGTACGAAAAACATCACATTAATTTGAAAACAAAAACTAGTGGTCGCCCGCGACTTCGTCAGCGCAGGAAATAAGTAGCTTCCCATAAAAATCGGTCTAGCTGTTGCGGAAGTTACCCGGAACAAACGCGGACTTGCGGACAAACTCAGAAAGGCATAACATTTTTTTAAATTTTTTCGTCATCATCTGCGCAATACATTATGTGTATGAAATATGACTTTTTTCGATGTTAGGTATATACAGACACATCAATTTTATCAAAATGTATAGACTAGTGTTCCCCCGCAATTACGTCTGCGAGGAATTAAAAAAAAAAATAATTAGTAGCCTGTCTATGCTCTACGTCTTAGCTAAATGCGAGATATTTTGAACCGTTCTAGAGATACCTTGTAAGAAACATTCATCCATCCATCTAAACATTCGCTTTGATATTAGTAAAATTTTAAAAAAAAATAACTCACGGCTGTCTTCGTAAACGCCTGCTTGAGGTATTCCTGTGATGGAAGGTCCCAGTGCAACAAATCATTATGTATTTTGTATTCGACGCCGTCATTTGTATGGAGAAGTACCGTCTTGTTGAACGCTATCATATTTTCATCTTCCGCTAAACTGTCTGTTGTTATTTTTAATATCCCACTTATGGTGATAATTGTTGACGTATTCTAAATAACCAATATTTTAAATGATTTAAATTCAAATTCATCATCAGCTCACTATACGTCCCCACTAAGGGATTCGGAGCCTACCCTAAGTTAGGAGTGACTACGCCATAGTCAACCACGATGGCCTGAATCTTATACATTGACTTGTTAACGAAAGAGTATTTAAATAAAAATATAACTTTTTACTTTAAAAAGTTTTAAAGGCTTGTGTACTTTTATGAAAAAAAAAATTCACTTACGGAATGTGACAAGACGTCTACGGTAAATGTTGTAGGATCATGTTGCAAATTCGGCAATTTCTTCATAAATTTAACTATTTTCTTAACAGTTGAAATACATCCGCCGATCATATCATCCGTTTGACGGTTGAAAAAGAATAAAGCACGGTTTCTACGCCATGCCGTCATACTTACTGTGGACAATATTAATCTTTGGTTTCTGAGACCTAAATCTTTTTATAAAAAATATTGTTATCTCTGTTTGGGATTACGAAACGTTTTATTGAGTGGTTTCGGACTCAGAAATCAACTATAAATTCATTAAATAATCGTGGTATTTCCCCTAACATTACTAAGACATATTTTTATAGTTTTTACAAAAGAAAGTGACTTTCACACTTAAACTTTCGTGAGACATTATAAAATTTATATAAAAATATGAGTGTCCCTTGCTCGTTTGGCACCTTTTTATATAAAAAAAAACTATTACACAATAGAACAAAATATCATATCCAAATGCTATATATTTGTAGTGGTATTAAAACATTAACTTACATAAAGAAGATTTAGAAGTGAAAGATAAAATGGCGTTAGTATCATACATGTCTCCAGTTAAATCTCTCTCGTGTGGCGGCATGTCCAGAATAGGGAAGTAAGTCTGAAGAAATTTATCAACTAGTTCCTTAGCCTCGATATCGCAGTAATTTTTGTATATCTTTGGCAAATCGCCATTGATCGGAATTTTTATTCCATCCTATAATAATATATGTTTATTTAATATTTAAAATGATTATCTTTAGGCCATCGGTACACGAGGCAACGTAAATCTTTCGAAGCAGGCAATTTTAGTCGTTAAGTGACTTACGCAACACAATCGATATATCTGTCATTTCCAAAAATCACTACAGTTTTCAAGATGGCGGAGCAAATCTATACAGTTGTCATGTCGCAATGCCTGTACTGACCAAAAAGACGATTCGCGTCGGAGATTTAACGTCGTGTGTATTGGCTTGCGCAACGCGATTCCCGTCACCTAACACAATATTGGTTTCGACGATTTACTTTGCCATGTGTACCAAGGGCCTTAGGCAACGAATACAAGATAGTACGCATTGCACCAATAGTAAATTTATTCAATTCATAAAATAATGAAGTATATTTTAAGCATTTAAATATTACAAAATAACAATTTATAATTTGACTTTTAAATAACAGTCAATTGGTCAAAGCATTGTTTAGTTTACAGCTGTAAAATAATATGCCACATAAGATTTAGATTTACAAATAAAAAGGTGTTTTTTGGCAACGCATATGCAATTGCGTATGTCTATAGGCAACGGTCACTTCGCTATTTCAGCGATTTCAGGTGGACGCTCACTCGTTTGCTACATTTTGATATAAAAATAACACATATAAAAAATAAAAAAAGCATATAGACAAATTGATAACCTCCTTCTTTTTGAAGTTGGCTAAAAAAATACTTACTAATTCTAGTAACATAGGAAACAGCATTTTTGCAACTTTAACATAATCCGTTGGGTCTCTATAGTCCGTACAAAGGGGGTTCCCCTCCAGTGTAAGCGACCTTAGTGGTAGCTTCCTACAGTTTAATAATACTGTAATTCTTTCTATGTTATTATATGATATGTCTAAGTATTGCAGTAACGGTGTTGTATGTTGAAGATCGAAACCTTCTATAGAGCTGGAAATAATTGGCGATATAATACAAGAATCCTATAACTAAATCAATATAATAAACATATCTACAATATTAAAAAGATAAGTTCACAAACATATCGTCATCTCTTTCATTTTCCTTGGAAAAGACAGAGTTTCTTTCACGTTTTTACCAACTGACAAAGAGGACAGTAGTTTTCGCGCGTATGTTTATGTAAGTTCCTTTGTGACACTCTAGAGCCTAAACGACTGAACCGATTTTGATGAGTGAGGTGTCATTCGAATCGTCTTCTTCCACGGAGTGTCATAGAATATATTACTTCGACACAAAACACGTATAGTAGGCATGAGAGATTAAATTCTAAAAATATAGTAAAGTTAAAATTTCATTTGCGTAAATTTTTTTTTCATCGCTATAGATTTTTTCATTTTTTTTTAGTTTATTCTAAAATAATAAAGTGTTTTTTTGTAACTTTATAGTTTAATAAGTTAAATGCAGCGAATAGATAGCGCTGTCTTATCGATTTGGGTCTCAGACTCAGGGTCTATGGGTTTTTATTCGTAAGTACGATTGGGTTATTTAATTTCACTGTCAATTTTATAAGTAGGTTATTAAATCTCATTATACGTTTACCTAAATTTAATTTATTTTTAAAATGAATTAAATACTTACGTCATTCTATTGTGAGACAAAACAAGATGTGTGAGATTGTTCCACACAATTGCGACGTGCAAATCTATGATACCAATTTGGTTGCTTGTACGATTAAGTGGATAGTAAATAAAATGGCTAACATCTGAAAATAAAAGAAATATAATAAGATACTGACATATCTTACTAATATTATAAATGCGAATGTTTAGATAGATGGGTGGATGGACTGATTGATGGATGTTGGAAGGAATCTCCATAACGGCTGAACAGATGTCGCTGAAATTTGGCATAGACGTAGAACATAGTCTGGAAGAACACATAGGTTACTCATTAAGTGTTTTTTTTTAATTCCGCACGAATGAAGTCGCGGGCGACAGCTAATATTATCATAAGGATTAAAGATGTGTGTGTTTCAGAAGTTTTTATCAATAACGAGGTATTGTAATTTGAATTTATTAAACAACCAAATAAAGAGAGCAAATTAAAATAGTTAGCACTTACCTGGTTGTAATGTAAATTCTTGCAGATTCAATTTAGTATCATTTTCTAGACCTCGCATTACTAAATACCTGAGAACTATCTTTGGCAGGAAGTTGATCGTCTTAATGTCAAGGTCGATGTCGTATATGGTGATGTGGAGAATGACGTCATCCTTACGCGCGGTGAAGCCCAGCTTGTGGATAGCGACCAGCGCTGGACGAGATCTTATCACGAGGAACTTGCATTCCGTTGGTGTGAACTAACATATGTTTAACCGTGAGTTTCCCAGACCAAAATCCCCGTTTAAAATATATTTTTAACTCTATTTTTCTTAAAGATAATGAAACGGATGACTAAGCCATTGTTAGTAGTATAAGCTACATAATAAGTAGTGTTTTGAGTGAGGTTTTCGATTTTAGAATAATGTGGTCCTTTGAGCCGGATTTATGGATAACGTAGTTACGTAAACATTAAACATGAAATTTTAAATGACAAATTTAAGGCTAGGATTATTTTCCACTGCGCAATCTATTGGAATTTCAAATTACTCAGATAAATAGCTGTCGCGACTAGTGGAATCAAGGAATTTAGTGTAGACTAAGCATATTTACTGAGCTTTAAAAAATGTAAATTAGATTGATTTTTACCAATAAATATTATTTATATTTCATCAAATCATTATCGTTATATGTCAACCAATTATAACATACCTCTATGAAGCAAGGCACAAAGCACTTGCCTTTAAGATTCTCCAGCAAAGTATCCAATACGTCTTCTTTACTCCACGTGTTAGGATATCCTTTGACTGTTAATTGAATAAATATATTCCCTCTCTCATAAACCTCTTCCATTTGTTCCTGTTCCATTATCATCGCACTCTAAAATAGCCAAAAATAGCATTATACTTTTAATACCTATTTCCACAATGTGACTATCCGCACGTCCTGTCGTGCTGCATTCCGCTTAGTGGAAATTGGAACTAAATGTCTTTCTAATATTATAAATGCGAATGTTTAGATGGATGGATGTTTGTTTGGAGATATCTCCAGTACGGCTCAACGGATCTCGCTCAAATTTGGCATAGTTGTATAACATAGCCTGGAAGAACATATAGGCTACTTATAAAGTTTTTTTTTTAATTCCGCGAAGACGGAGTTGCGAGCAACAGCTAGTATATTTATAAACGTTACATGTGTATTTTTAATTTAGTGAATATTTATAAAATACTAAAGTGTGTTTGTTTACTTTCACTTAAATTCATTTTATTACCTTAGAAGCTCTAGCGCCGACACTTTTCCTAACAACAATGGGATTCTTCCACGGCCAATTTCCTAAATGCGTCGTCACAACTTCATCAGAACTGTTGATTATATCTTCTCTCATATGAACGGGGACATATTTATTACTTTCATCTTCACCCACTACTTCCCTATGAAACGAAACATATTTGCCAATGATTAGGCAACTTATAAAAAAAACGTTTTGAGTTACAGAAGGTATCTTTTTGTGTCACCAGGATACTGCGAAATATTAAAGTGAAAACTGCCTATAGATATCCGCAATTGCAGATGCATTACTTACATTTACTCGACAGAGAACGGGACACACAAAAGGAAATATTTCCCCTTCCTATGCACAATGTAATAGACATACAGAACACAAACAATTTTATATTATTATTATTCAAAAAATAGTGTTATTAAGGTGCAAATATATTTTTAGGAACCCTTATAGAATCACTTTGTTGTCCGTCCGTCTGTCTATCAAAACAAAAAAAAGAAATGTGAGCTCATACATACATACATACATACAATGTCTCTCTCATACATCATACAAATATTCATTCATCTACAAAAACTCTACTACAGAAAAATTTAAATTTGTCAATTGAGGAAATACTAATCGTCTTTTCATTCACATACCTAAACGATTGAATGAATGAATGATATAAGTGAATGAACATCTTACCTGATGGCTTGTTCTTTGTTGAAGCTAAGATTAATAGTCAGCTTTGGTTTCTTAGGCTGAGTGAGTGGTCCGAGCCGCTCAAACGCACTCAGACGTCTCTGACCTACTTTACATAAATCCGGAGATGAACTTTCGCGTCCCTCTGGAATATTTAAATATAATCAATATCATGTGTTTTTCTAGTCAGTCCCATGAATTCGCCGAAATGGCGAAGCGCCTCCTCCACATGGACATTCGCAATTGCAGATGCGTTGCCTACCTTTAACCGACGGGGGATGAACAGAAAGAGAACATTTCCCCTTTTTTCCTATCATTTCCTTATAAACAACTAGCTGTCGCACGCGACTCCTTCCGCACGGAATTAAAAAAAAACTTAATAAGTAACATATGTGTTCTTCCAGACTATGTTCTACATCTATGCCATGTGGATGGATGTATGGATGATTGGATGTTTGTCTGAGTTATGTCCAAAACGGGTGATTCGCTTAAATTTGGCATATATGTAGAACAGTCTGGAATAATACATAGGCTATTTAGTTATTTTTGTAATTCCGTGCGGACGGAATTGCGGGCGACAACTAGTTTATAATATTAGTAAGAGTAAGATTATAATATTTTAATATTACCTTCATTAGGTTTACTTGCTTCACCATCTTCGGTGAAGAGATCAGAAGGTGAATAAGGTTGAGATGGTACTGTAAGTGGAACTTCATTGACATAAGTCGATGTGTTTGTTGGGAAATTACTGTCTATATAAATTTGCGGTTGAGAAAATGTCGGTTGGTTCGTTCTTTGGTCGTGCATTGGCATTATATGGGGTAGAAGACCTGGATTGATGGGCCTGTAACCTGTAACTAATTGTTTTTTTTTCTTTTAAAACTATAATATAGATTTTACAGTTCTATGAATAATTAAAAAACCTACCTACTTTTTTCGGTCAAAAAAAATCGGTAAAAAATGGTACACATTGAATTACTTCATGTCGCTTATGAATCAAAATAAGAATATTTTAACCCTATTATTTGACTATCGAAAATATTGTGCATAATTTTTTTTGTTTTAAAAATTTAAGGTATGAATAGTACACATAAACACAAAAATAGTTTTTCATACATCGTAACAATTATATGTAGACAAAATAGGTAAATCTAGACAACATGGCAACACATGCAAATTCTTAATTAAATAAATTACATATTAAACTTACACTGCGGTTGGATCGCTCCAAAGTTTGGTTGTTGCAACAAAAACGACATCGGGACTCCTAGAAAAAAAAAACATAATTAAACATTCATTTAATTTACAAAATAAATGCAAGATGACGACATTTCTTAAAGAAACTTTAAATGCTTCTGTATATATACTTTAGAAAACAGTACTGAATTGTTATTTTAAATTGGATATTTCTTACCACTCGGAAATGCACCTGAAACAAAAAACAAATATAAAATTAAAAAAGAAACTGCCGAAACACTTTTGACCTGTCAAAATACACTTTCTAAAAAAAACAAAGGCAATATTTTGACACATTTTGAACAGTATAAACATAGAAATTGAAGCATCATCAGCTCACTATATGTCCCCCTGCTCGGCTCGGATCCTACCCTAAGTTAGGGATGACTAGGCCATAGTCAACCATGTTGGCACAGTGCGGGTTGACTTCGCATATCTTTGAATTTTTTCACAATTATGTGCGGGGTGTTTCATCATGTTTTCCTTCACCATAAGACTCTGATAAATGTACATATTTAAAGCGAAAAACACATTGGTACATGGCAGGATTGGAACCGAGGACCTGCTGATACAAGTCAAGTTCTTAACCTCTAAGCTACCAACACATTTATTGTCCAACTAAAAAGAAGTTAATGCATCTAAACAAGCGTTTGTACTCGTGACCGCCTGTTGCATAACTAACTGAACTAAATTTATAGTATATAAGGTGATATATGTTTTATGTAAACTAACATTGTTATATACTTACTTCTAGGTATACCGGATTCTGCAGCATAGATGCTGTGATATAGCATTTCTAAATTGGCTGCAGGGTATTGACCGGGATTCACTGTAATAAATATTTGTTAAACTAAACAATGGAAGGAACATTCATCTTTCTTCTTATTAATATTAAATACAAATGTTTGGATATATGGATGTTTGTTTGAAGGTATTTCCAAAACAGCTGTTTGGATCTCGCTGAAATTTGGCATAGATGTAGAAAATAGTCTGGACAAACACATAAGTTACTAATCCATCCAGCTACGAGTATATGTTCTTACATTCGGATCGCGAAAATTATGAGTATTATATGGCATAGTCGAATTCAATGGAAGAAAGAAATTATAAGAAACTAGCATTCGCCCGCGACTCTGTCCGAGCGGAATTAAAAAAAACTTAATAAGTAGCCTATGTGTTCTACCAGATTATGTTCTACATCTGTGCCAAATTTGAGCTAGATCCGTTCAGCCGTTCTGGAGATACCTTCAAACAAACATCCATCCATCTATTCATCCATACTATCCTTTATTGATAGGCAATAAGCATTAAATGAGGGAAAAGAGTGTTTAAAAAAAATACATACAAAGCAATTGAATTAAAATTATAAAGCTTATTATTAAATTCTTCTACTTTACATAGTAATAGTTAAAAAAAATATTTGTTTTTCTTCTTTTTTTTTTGTTAAATTTGACATAAAAATGAACTCACACATTGGTGGACACGGAACATGATGGATGTTCTGGTAATTGATTGATGGGTTTGGTGTATTTGGGATTTTCTTTGGTTTTCCTGAAATATTATATTTACATATTTAATATAGATAATAAAAAAGTTTTCCAGTGTTCTACATCTGTACCTAATATCATCCACATCCATGAAGCCATCTTGGAGATGCCTTTTAACACAAATTCATCCATTCTTCTAAACTTACACACTTATAATATTATATGTGAAGTAAATAAGATTATTTTAAAGTAGAAAATCTCTATCATACTTATCGAAGATATAGAGATAATAAGATGTTTTGATAAATGTATTTTAACAGTGGTACAGTCCGCTTTAACATCTTCGCACGAATTCGCCTGGCTCGCCCGGTGAAATACCACGACCACATAGAAGACAGGCGTCAAGTGGAAGCTATTCCGCGTTTCGTCTGATGAGTGTGCGTCCCGGAGGCCTTATGCAGTCCTCTTTCCCTTCCCATCCTTTTCTTTATAAGGAAAGGATGGGAAGTCGAAGCGGACTTTCCGGATGAGAGGATGCATGGAAAGTACTCCTCCGTTGATTAAAGTTAGGCAACCCATATACAATTGCGTATGTCTATGGGCAACGGTCACGCGCTCGTTGCCTCCTTATGATATAAAAAAAATGTGTTCAAACAATGTAAATTCAAGATAAATACCCGATTGGTTAGTCAGTGTTGGTATTGTCTGGACAGGATTTTTTGAAATGTTGTCGGCCTTGTTCTTGTTGGTGAGAGGTTGCTTCATTAAAACGGGTATCTGTGATCCACTGTTCACTTCATTAGCTAAGAAATGAATTAACAAGGTTAGCAAACCATACATACATAATTAGTGGTTGTATGAATTGGCAGACCCATACAAAAATAAGAAATGTAAAGACATTTTTATGCGCCTAATGAAAATAGGAAGGAACAAGTAAAAAAAAAAATTATATTGTTTTCCAAGTACCTGGTTTGTCTTGATTTTGTGTTTGATTATTCAATGTAGATTCATTCATATGAGAGTCTGTTGTATTCATAGATTTATTCTGTTCTTCAATTTGATTTTCATTTGGTGTCTCAACTTTTTCTTCATTTAATGTTGCATTTTCTTCTTTATTTTGGTTATTGTTGGGCTGCTCTTCTTGTCTCTGATTGATTTTAAATTTCTCTTGAGTTTTTCCTTGTATGTTTAGTGAAGGTTTTTTCAGTACTTGTCTGAAAGAATTGAAAACATGCAGTACAATAAAAATAGAATAGAAACTGCTTTGTATAAGATAGTTAATATCAGTGACCAAAACTGGCCAATAACTTTAAAAGAAATAATATCCAGTCTCTTTAGTGGCATTTTATTTGGATTTACTCTACAGTCAAATTTAAATAAGCGAGTAACGTCCGGTCCCAACAGGCAACCACCATAAGCTAGAAACTCTGGTAAGAACAAGATCTCTATTCATCATAAGCTCACTATACATATCCACTAAAGCTGGAAGCCTACCCTAAGTAAGGGGTGACTAGGTCATAGTCACCAAGCTGGCCAAGTGCAGGTGATTGACTTCACACTTATCTTGTAAATCTCTTCTTAGATATGTGCCTTTGAGACCTCTATAAACTAGAAATATATTGCAGTTCCTGGGACTCTTTCTTATAGCTAGCAAGCTTTAACTGTTTATAATAATAAGAATAAACTTACGGTGTTATTTGTGCTGGTGTTGGAGCTAGAGGTATTGATGGTGAATTATCATCTGTCAAATCTGGTTCAAGTTTTATTGATGCGTTCATATCAATAACTTCACTTGTGATTTCTTTCTTTACAATTTGTTGTGCTATATCTTTAGTATTAGTTACGTTCTTATTCCCGTGTATAATAGTATAAGGCTGGAATTGTGGCTTTGTTAAAGGTCCTTGGTAACCAAGACCAAAAGGTTTACGTTGCTCCAAAAGTCTCTGTTTTTTACGTGCTCTATATCTGCAATGAAATGGTCATAATTCATTAGAAAAAAAATGACATAATAAAACTATAGTGTTGTATTTGAAAATTATTATATTTTGGATATAACACTGAATTTTAAATTAAAATATATGAATGAAAATTATTTTTAAAGTGTAGAATAAACAATCGATTGTGTAGTAACAAATGTTGAGATTCTACATTGTATTCTGTTTCATTAAAGCAATGTTCAAAGCATGAAAGAGATCTAAAACTGTATTTATAGCATTGTACATTCCTCTTATTACTTTTATCTTTCGTGTTGCAGATACGATTTACCATGTAATTAAATATAACTCTGAGTAAACATGTATTTTATATACTTTGAAGACTGTAATGAGGCAAAAAATTCATGAAAAACAGAACCTTTGTTTTTTGCTTAAAGGGACATTCATATTGATATACTTATTAATGAGGTAATAACCTTTAAATTTAAATTAAAAGGGGTAAAAGTATTTTTAAAGTGATATTTTCGATGATTGACATTTGACAATGACAGTATTTTGTTATTGTTTATGTTATCAAAGACTCTTTGGTATTGCTATCTTTTCTCTGTAATTGTTTATGGTCTGCTGATTTAATGCTGCCCTTTTAGTACAAATTTACCCAGGTATTTAGGGAAACACTTTTATAATTAGTTTAATAAACGAAGTTTGTATTTTCCCTAAAAATAAAAGCATAAAGCTTTTTAAAATGTTAGTTTTTAAAATATCCACTCATTTATTTTGTCATATAAAACCTTACAACGTTATAATGTCTTCATATGAAGAGGTCCATAAAATATTTTACTCAAGATACCCATCAAATTATTCCAAAGGAAGTTCCATAGCATAGTAATTGATTAAGGAGAAAGGCCGGTCCTTAGAATTACTGTAAAAGCACATTTTTTTAAATGTGCCATCGAACAAGTGCCCACAAACATATTATCCCCAAAATATCAAAGTTACAACTGTCAATAGACCCAATGGTGTTTAATGTGCGCAACCATAACAAATTTTTAATCTTTAATGGTGATGGATCATTTTTCACCTTTCCCATTACATCCACATTTACTTCCAACCCTTTACATATAGAACACATTGAGAAGGAATGGGAGTTATTTGTATTCTTTTTCTGTACATTCCCTCCTGGGTCCATTAACACGACTCATATTATGCAACTTCTTAACTTCCTTTATCTGCGAGATCGTGGCGGTGAAAAGTGGACGAGGAGTTGACGAATGCGCGTTAATCTTTAATATAATTTACCGTTAACATTTTAGAATACATAATTCAATTTAACTTCTGCATAAATTAATAAAATCTTAAAAAAAGATTGCACCAATACATCTTCACAAGAGCCTGTAAGTATAGTAGCACAAACAAATCTACTATTGTATAAGACGGAGTTCGTTGAAATTTTTTTAATATGTATTCATGAAAGAAAATTTAGTATCATCTCTGAGATCCTCCGGGTAACATGCACTCGACTCCGCGTTGTATATTGTAGCGACACAAAATGCAATATCGCTCGTTAAAACCACTTGACCTGCAGGTCTTACGGTTATACAGGCGGTTTTATTACAGCCGAGACACTTTACTGAGCGAAGATTAAAATAACAGGCAGATATTTTGCAAGAACAACCACTCTACCGAGCCCCGCGAGCCGGTCGCAGCGCAGATGAAAAATATACAGCTTCTTTTTATAAAAATGAATTGGGAATGTAACTTGCTACGTTTAAAATTGTATATGCGTTTCTTTTAAAATATATTCGCTGTATTTTTAATATGTCCCGTATTCAAAAGGTGTACTTTTGATGTGAAATTAAATTTGTGTAGGAAAAGAAAACGTCGTGAGGGCTATTCAGTTTCCATTAATTACGTAAGGTTGATTTTTACGATTATTGAATCTGTCCCCATGTGAGGGATATAAGGTATATATCAGATTTTTTGAATCTCTACTTAGCCCGTCTTACGTTACTTTCTGTACGTTTATCAGAATGTAAAAATATTCCTAACATCAGCTTTTTTCCGTAGAAGTATGAAAATGACAAGACGAAGACAAGATCATGATGACATAACCTTTATCTAATAAAGTTAAGAATGGGCAAAAAATGAGTATTGTTTTATCTCATCGAAATACGACATAAAAATAAATAATTAAAATGAACATCCTGTATAAACCTAACCTTCCACCTCCCTGCCATCCTTTATTAAGAGTCCATCGAAATAAAAATTGGTAATTAAATAATTTGCACTGACTCCAATTGAAGCCAGTTGCAACGGAAACCTTCACACTATCGGGTCATTCTGGACTATGGTTAATGTTTAAAAATTATAGTATATAGCTTTTCCTTATAGCTAATTAGTCATCGGTTCATTATATTGAGGTCGGCTGTCGGTTAAATTCCTATGTCTGTGATAAAATACTGCGCTAATAATTTATGCGTACGGGTCAGTATTCGTTTATTTGTACGTATTATGTGATATTAGAAATATTAATTAATTATGTATTGTGCTAGAAATATGTGTGTTTGTAACAAATATTATAATATGCATATCATAATTATTTGAATTGTGTACAATAATATAATCTGCATCTTTTGTATAATTATATTTTATTCACTACTAATTTACGCTACCCAAATTGTTAATACAGGCAGTGTTAATATTAATTGTTTTATTTGGTTAAATATTTGTAAGATTAATTACAGATTAAACACAGACAATTGATGACAGTTTATAAATACAAAGGGACATGAAACGAATATAAAATGTGTTTTCCATTCATTGGAGGAAGATATGCCTACTTGAAACTTCTCCGTCGCCTTTTGATAAAGAGATCAACAGCAAAAGCACAGAAGAAATATAAAAAGTTTGGCGGGAAAAAGTTAAAAGTGTCATGGCGCCGAAAATATTAAGCTGGTATACATCAAGTTTCTATTTGATAATATTAAATTTTAATAACGAATTCTTATAATCCTAACCTAACCTCATATCGCAGTTAGTATGTGAGTTTTCTTGTGTATTAAAACCATTTTCAATCTGTGGAACATTACATTTTTTTAAATGAATTTTTATTTTTTTATTAATATGTAGGTTTTAAATTTGCAATTTGCAATTAATTAATGTTTTTCTGCATATTTCTACAAAATAAATAGAGGGTAAGAGAACTTTAAAAATCTTAAAGCGTACGATTTTCTGTTTTTAGGTTGGCAGCTTTTACAGTTATTGGGTTATGCTGTTGCCAGAAAAACAATACGAGTTTTCAAATTTCACGTTCATTCAACCATCACGGAATCTGCAAGAGTATGTTCTGCAACTCATTAGAAGCTTTGAGTCGATTGAAGAATTGTACCGTAATTCTGGGCAACCTCCACGTTGTGGTTCTTGAGAGAACTAAGCGAGAACATTTCGAAAATGTTTCTTATCCCCAGCTCAAGGAGGTATCTACTGGAAAGATTTGTTTTTTTTTAATTTTGCACACATGCACATGGCAGGCGGAAATTTTCTGTTATCAAGTAACAAGTTTCTGGAACGTTAAAGTAAGGATTTTATTTTAATTTCTCTTAAATTTAAAAATATTTTTTTCATCTCAGATTACAGGTTTCTTGTTGGTCTACCGAGTGCGTGGTTTGGAGAGTTTAGGTCAATTGTTCCCAAACTTAATTAGGATTCGAGGAAACCATCTTTTTTATAACTACGCCCTCATCGTTCATGATATGCCGAACCTTAGAGAGGTACCTGTGTTTTGATTTTTTTTATCAATTTTTATATCATACATAATGAACACTTAATATGATATACCTAGGGACAATTAATTTTAAAATCATACTATACAATTAGTTATATTAAAGAGGTCGTTAGCGAAGATCAAGGTCAAATTAATAGGGCAATTTATTAGACTTCAGTTTTGAGTTCAAATAGTTCAGAATTTTATTACCGTGTTATTCCAATTATATAATTTAAATGTAATTTAAAGTGTAGACAATGACATAGTATAATAATGAATGTTGTTAAAAAGACTTGATACTATGATTTTACTGAGTGACCGATAATACAAAGAACATGTCTCGTTCAATCGGCAGTTTGTTACACTGCGGTATGTAACCTAAATGGCTATATGAATTTTGAAGTGTAAGTCGTGAATTATACAAAATCAGCGTACGGTAAAGATGCGACGTAGGCGCACTGCAGGCATGTAACGAACAAAACAAAGCATAATTCACATCGTATGGCATTCCTACATTTAGTATTGAAACGTTTTAAGGCGATAAGATGCCTGAGTCGCGTCTTCACCTTACGCCGTCTCTGTATAATTCGCGCCTAAAGTATCATTAGATTTGTACCTTACCCCGTATCTTAGTTAACTTATTAGTTTTAGTTGAATAAACTAACGTGATTATACAATGTTACAGATAGGTTTATACAATCTTCTCAAGATTGATAGAGGTGGTGTCATAATATGGGGGGCGACGCAAGCTTGCTGGATAGATACGGTGGACTGGCAAGCGATAGCGCCTGGCTATAGGCACGTGCTCGATGTAGACAAACATGCCCAATGCGATGTCGCTTGCAGATGTTCAAGAAACCCAGTTACCAATCGTTGCTGGAATATCAAGTACTGTATTCAATTATACCAAGTTGGTTAACTATTACTTTTATTATTTTTATGTCACTGGTTAATAAAGAATGGCTTCTGTTTCTTATCGGAATATTTGTAGAAATGGATGAAATATTAAATCACATTCAGTCAATGAAAAGAGATGAATACATTAGAATATAATTCTGGTTTATGGTAATTTATATGATTTTAATTTTCAACTAACTGTTGCCCGTCCGTGCGAAAAAAAAAACTTAATAAGTAGCCTATGTGTTCTCCCAGACTATGTTCTACGTATGTGCCTAACTTCATCAAGATCCATTTAGAGAGTCCTGGAGATAACTTCTAACGAAGACCTATCTATCCATACATCCATATTTTCGCATTGTATTGTATTGTGTTAGTAAGAGTATGGTTATCATTTGGAGTATTAAAGTGCTATTTACGACGAAAGTTTAAAAACGATTTCGATTCTCAGATTTACCGCAATGATTATATATTTTCAGAAAATGCCAACGTTTCCTCGACGGGCCCGAAGGTGAAAAATGTAAAAGCCAATGTCTCGGTTGTCGTAAGACAAATAGCAGCGATTGCTCTGTGTGCCGACACTACACGTTCAGGGGGCAATGTGTCTCCGAATGTCCCAATGGAACGTAAGTTATAGTCTTTAAGTGTTTGTTCACAATCATCGACATTTCAAAGGCGTCTCGTTCAAAATTTTACGGGTAAAAAATGTGTTTTATTATCCTCATGCAAAATGTGTTGGATAATATGCGTATTCAAATTCTTTTATTATACGCCTATAAGTAACGGGAATGGCGAGCCTTAAAGAGGAAGATAGTCACAACCATGACGTATGAGAATTATAACTTTGAGGAAACGGAATCAGCAATTAACTAATACAAGTATTTCTCATTTCAGTGTAGTTTTACCTGCAAATTCATATTGTTTGTCTGTTGAAGAATGTCTTAAAATAGGCGGATGGTCTTGGAACAATAGTTGTGTGTTTGAGTGCCCGTTGAATTACGTAAAAATAAATACATCAAACAACTCCACTTGCAAATTCTGTAAGAACTGTACAGAGGTAAGACTAACCTATTGTAATTCTTTACAAATCATCCTTTTACTTTAATTCTTTAACGATTTAAGATTCTTACTCCATCTTTGTGTAGGCGACGTTGGTCATTTCAATTATTTGCTAACTTGCTATTTATTCTTTAAAAAATGTCCGTATTTTCTTTGTGTTCAAGATTTCTTGATAATTAATACTATTATAAGGTTATAGGAAGGAGGAAGGAAATGTTTATGTAAATACATATTAAATGAGTCCATAGCTTTAGCAGTACTCTATAGATCAGTCAGGGATACCAAGTTAATAACTTCCTATCTTATAACCTAATAACGTAGTTTTTTTTTGTTAAATACTACAAGTATTAGGAAGGTAGGAGCGTCGGTGGCTCAGTGGTCAAGCACCTGACATGCAATCAGCAGGTCTTGGGTTCGAATCCCGCCATGTACCAATGTGTTTTTCGGTTTCCGATTTACATATGTACATTTATTCGACGTTCTTACGGTGAAGGAGAACATCGTGATGCAACCTGCACATATCTGAGAAGAAATTCAAAGATAAGTGTGAAGTCAACCAACCCGCACTTGGCCAGCGTGGTTGACTATGGCCTAATCACCCTTAACTCAGGGTAGGCTTTGAGCCCCTCGGTGGGGACGTATAGTGAGCTGATGATGAATGACTACAAGTATATCTGATAAAGTGAGCAGAGCAATCTGAATGTTAAAACTCAATAAATGGCTTTGACTGTATCGTACAATAACCGTGAATCAACATCTAACATTAAGCTTTTAAACTGAGAACGTTTACGAGACCGTTAGTTACATTTATAGTGTGCCGGGAATACCTATTTCATTCTATTTACAGATAAATTCACACACAAGTTTAACACAGACTTCATTTATTATTATAGCTCTAGTTTCTAGTGTAACAAATACAACAACGTTTCCACCTTCATACTTGTAGACATTACTAGTTAGAATTCTATGGCGCGAATGGCGTTCTTTCATTACAAAGTCAAGTGTCAGAATGATTAGTGAAAGGACATAAACGTCGATATTTTAGTAATGCTAGTATTGCGCCAGTACACCGGCACAGTGTCGGATTTTCTTCCTAACAGTACTCGAGTATATAATAAGTTTCTTAAACTCTCTACGTTTCTAAATTATTAGATTAATTGGTTCTTGTACCGAAGATCGAAATCATTCAGGACGACGTTTATGTAAATATTTATATATTCAAAATTATTGTTTTAGGTTTGTGGCAGTCAGTATATTAAAAGCCTAGAGACGATACAGCTGGCTGGACGCTGTGTCTACATTAACGGCTCATTGACAATACACGTATCATCGATTCCAGAAGCCGTGAACGAATTGAGATTGTACCTTAGTGATTTAAAAGAAGTCTTTGATTACATACTCATATATGGCTCCGTTGAGATTACGTCAATAGATTTCTTACCTTCACTCAGACGTATTAGAGGACAAAAGTTGGAAAGTGGTAGGTACAGCCTTGTAATATACAATATGCCAAATCTTCAGTCCCTATTCATACCGAATGTTACTCAAAATTTAATAGTCGATAATGGAACAGTGAATTTGTACGGAAACCCTATGTTATGTATGAGGCGTATAGAAGAACTACTAAAAGTATTTCCAACGCAACCAAATGAAATTGATCTACCCCAGGGTATGAATGGATACAGTGGAGGCTGTCAAGAAATATCTTTAGAGCTTCGTGTTGATGTAATAAATGAAACATCAGCGCTAGTCAGATTTCTCCCCATATCTGATCCTTTCGTACAATACACAATCCTTTATGTCTTATTGCCTCAAGGAAATTCTACGGAATTCGTACCTGAGAGTTGTAGCGAATCAGAATGGTTTGTGTTAGACGTTCCTACTGTGTCTAACCAATTAGTAGAAATTCAACTTACATCATTACACCCAGCTTCTAATTATGCAATTTGTGTTGAAACGTACGATCCTGTCCATCGAAATCTTGCAAGAAGTTCGATTCTTAGTTTCCAGACACATATTGGAAAACCGCAACCGCCGTTTATTTTAGAACTAGTAGCTTCTAACTCGCATAATGTGGTTATACGTTGGGTAGATCACAAGGATTATAAATCTCATATCATACGTTACGAATTGGATGTAAATTTAATTGAGATTCGTTTAAAAGATATTGCAGCTAGAGATCACTGCAAACACAAAGATGAAGATTACGACGAACTAGACTACACAAGGCATGCGGTTGTTTCTAGACCGCCACCGGATTATGACAAGGGTTGCAAATCAATATGTGGCGTTCTATCATCAGTGACAGAAGGAGCATTGATAGAAGAACATTTTGATGTTTGTAGTAGTTATAGTTTTGAATGTGACTCCGAAAATATCATAAGAAAGAATGAAAGTTATGGAAAGTATATTAAGAGTAAATCGATTAATATAAGTGGTCCCGGAAACGTATACCAAGTGGGAAGACTAGCACCATTTCGTGATTACAAATTTAATTTAAGAGCTTGCACTGAAAGTCATTGTAGTAGATCAGCTAGAAATGTTGTAAGAACGTTACGAAAAAAGGATATAGATACTCCAATCATCACATTTATTGAAGCAAATTCAGCCGGATTTATAAGTGTACATTGGAATCCACCTTTAGAAACGAATGGTCCAGTTTTATCTTATAATGTAGAAGTTTTGCCAAAATTAAATTCGAACGACATTAATTATCTAATTCCTCAAGCTTGGTGTACTGCAAGGAACGAGACAAGTTTGACTGTAAAGTCGGAATTGGCTAAGAATTATATTGTTAGAGTGTGTACAACGACTTTAGGTTCGAGTAAATCTTGTAGTGGATGGAAAAAGACACATGTGACTATTCCGACTAAAAAAGTTCCAATGTGGTGGTGGAGTGGTATTTTATACGGTGTTCTTTTGTATTTTATTTCTACAGCAATCGGATGGTTATGCAAAAGGAAGAGACACAACACGGATAGAATGCTGTTGATAGACAACGGTTTGAATTATGCGAACGAAACGGATCCCCCGAGTTTTATGATGAGAGATTTAACACCGAGTTATTCCATTCCATTACGTGATACGCCATTAGATTAGATGAATAAGTAATTTTAGTTTTAATTTTTTTTTATGCCAGTATTTTATGAGTTTATTTTGTAAAGACCGTTTTTATTAAAGCTCTCTATATTATCAGTCTGGTTGTTTCTGACGTTCAGTAAACATCGTAGAAAACTATTATAATAAATAACAATTCCATTTAGCTTCACAAATATTTGTTGTTAAAATTGTTTTAGTGACGTTATACTATCATCCTTTGTTACGTTCAAATCTTAATAGTTCTTGCTTTCATAATGGTGTAAAGAGATTTCTTGGTGTCGTATATTTTCCTAATAAATTTCAATAACATTAAACCGACTGTGGATGTTTTATACGATGCGAGATTGAATTACAACTTTCTCCCGTTCTTAGCTCTGAATATTAAGGCCATGAAATTTTGTATTATACGAAATAAATCCTTTTAAAGCCCTTATAAAGACAAGCGACAATAACCCGGTCAAAATGGTTACCGAGGGACGAATAGAATTTAATGTAATTAGATTTGGAATCTTATTCAATGGATACAGATACGAATGAAGAAATTTGTTATCCCTTTTATTCAATTATAGAAATACTAGATGTAGCCCGCGACTCCGTCCGCGCTGAATAAAAGAACATAATTTGTAGCCCATGTGTTTTGCCCAAACTTCATCGAGATCCGTTCAGCTGTTCCTTATACCTTACCTTCCTACCTATACCTTCCAACAAACATCCATCCAAGCAACTAAACATTCGCATTTATTATATTAGTAAGATTCAAACTTTAACTTTGTACCTTTGTGTGGTAAACATTATAAAGTTTAAAATTACACATGAAATCTAGTTACATGTTAATTAAAACAGAAAAATTCCAATATGAATGTTTAATAAAATATTTTTTTAAAACCACGAAGTAAGCCTGCATCGGAACTCACACGGAAAATTTTTTCCTCGCAAAAATCGGAAGCTCGTTTGCGATATTGCATTTAAAAATTTTACTACCTCCATGAATTTGTATCGATATTTCGTTGTTCGGTAAGAAATTCAAACCAGACTACACCGATACAAAAAACCCTGGCCTAATTATAAAGGAAAGTAATTAGCTAATTTGTATAGAGTATAAGAGATCTTTTCATAGCACGTCTCTTAAGACAGGCACGTTGAAGGCTTGCCTTAATTAAAACGATCCGTTACCGTCAGTGAAGGATTCATGAAAAGCTAACACTATATGAAGTATTGTTTAGAATTAAAAATAACTACTTGAATAGAATTAGGCAAATAAGAAAGAACAAATATATGGGAGACTTATGTTCTTATGTTCTTACAGACTATGCCCTGTATGTATGCCAAATTTCAGCGAGAAATACCCTCAAACAAACATCCATCCAGCCATGCATCCATCCATCCATCTAAACATTAGCATTTATAATATTATAATAGTAAGAAGTAAAATAAAGCGGCATCCCAATTGTAAGGCGAAATACAAAAATATATTAGGTTTAGGCTTGATGAAGTTATATTTAATCTATGTAAGAGAGAACGAGAGAGAAGAAGAGAGAGAGAGAGAGAATCTATAAAACAGATAAAATAATCTGTAAAAATTAATAGGTGATCTATTTCTTCTGTGATATTTTAAAAATAACAAGTCCAATTAGCTTCAAAAAATACAAACATTTATTAATCTTATATGTAATTAATTTTATAGAGATTTGACCAAATTAAAAAAGCCTAATTATCAAGCGCACGATTCCGACGAAACTCGTCCTTCGCTTCCATTAAACGAGATTAAAAACCTTCTACGCTGTAATCACTCTGAATTCGTTCCAATGATTACCTGAGGTAAATTTTACAATTTCAGCGTTCTGGAAATTATCTATAAGCTCCTAATCAATTATAGAATAAAAGGATTATCTAAAGCGACTTCAATTCAAAAATGGGTTAAACAAAATTAAAAAGAATTTTACAAATAGAATTCTACTACTAACCAAAGGCTCGTGAGTTAAAACTTTTAGAAAGAAAATCTGAAAATGTGGCAGTGTATTGACTCAACACTAGCCTTACTAAAATGTCTACGTTTGTGCCCCCTCACTATTCATTATGACACTGGACTTTGTTGCGAAAGCACGTCATTCGCGCCAAGTGATTCTAACTAATAATGTCTAAAAGAACTTGGGTAAGTAGTAATAGATCTAAAAATACTAAATACGCAGATAGTAGTTAATAGTTGTAGTACACTTATAAATGTTTTTTTAATATTTTTTGTTTAAGAGAATGAGTGATATCAGGCAATATATAAATTACAGTCGGAAGTTGTAGCGGCAACATCATATTTTAATTAATCATAATTTTAATTTAAATTCTATTCCAGTTTGGTAGCAGTTACTGTCGTCGGTCGGTTTAACATGAAAGACGTTTAACGAGATTTATTTCATTCGTTAGTTAGATCTGAAATAAACCTAACTTACATTTAATTAAATTTATTTTTAAATATTAAAATATTATTCATATTTACAAATGAAACAATTCATTGATCTTGTTTTGTAATGTTAGATGGAGAGTAGTAGCCGAAATAGAAATATGTTTAGATCCGTTGTAAGCGATTTGAAAAGTCGAAATTTTAACATTTCATGAAGTGATAAAAAGTATGCCACTTTTGTTAATACAATCTCTGTGTATCGTTTCTTCATTCCTGAGGTTGACCACCTCCTTTTTACTTTTAGTATTCATAGCATTTTGCACCAATATCACTTCAAGAAGTGTATGCGTTAACGATCGGCTAGCTTCAAGTCTCTGCAGGCGAGGTTGCGGACGAAAGCGCTAGTGTGCCCGTGGCCTCGCTTTGATGCGTAGGAGGAACAGCGATGTTTAGTGCGTATGCTTCCCATCCAGAAGAGAATCCCACATAACTACCGCGTCCTCCCTTTCCATACCCCTCTGAAAAAAAAGAGTCTGTCTCTGCACCATAGAGAAATATAGAGAAAAGGAGCGTTTAAAGCAATATTAGTTTCTTTGAACACAGAGAATAAGAATATTGCCCTTATGTATCTACAGTTTCTGCCTACTCTTCCTACCTCTACCTCTAAAAATATTCAGGTATTAAGTTTCCAATGTTAATGGTATCGTTTTTCTTAGGAATCAGATATGTGCGGAAAAATGCAGCGCAGTAAAACATTGTTTGTTTAGTGCGGTAGAGCTACCACTCCGACCGCACTAATGGGTTTTAAAGCACCGTCTATATTTCAAGTCTCCCTGTGAGGTGCACTAGGATTTGTTTCTTTGGCTTTGTACATTAATTTTTGTATCATTCGTTTCATCTCTGCTACAGTTTCAACATAAAGGTAAGCATCGTATACTTACAAACGCCAATAGCTCAATGCATGAAAGTAAGGATTACCGTAGCGTCTATCAAATACCTCATTAGAATAAGATCGTAAATTATATACTGCTACAATTTGCCTGCTTTTTTTAATGGTATTAAAAATAAATTGAAATGCGCTTAAAGTTTTGATGTGATAGGTTTAAATCACATTACCTTGAGAATCAGGTTAAAGATTAAATAAGGTTGTAAACATAAATACTATTAATATTTGCAAGTGTTTTTTTTACAATATGACCATTAGTTGAATGGTGGCTTTAGTTTGGTCTTAACTCAAGTGGAATGAATGCATTCTTTCGATCTTGGCTTATCGATGTGATTTTTCAAGTTGAGGTAGATTTTTCAAACCAACATTGCTTAAAGTGGAGCTAAATTTTGAACCAAACTTTCTAACAAAAGCGCTTGAATTGAAAGAATACTTATTTCTTAGTTTCCGTCCTTTCGCTCGAATGCTAACATTTTAAAAGTATTTTTTATCAATTTTCAACATATATGCGTTCATTTTAAAGTTATGTATTAAAATACATAAGTAATATATAACCTAACACAATCTACCTTACCTTAATTTTAACATTTCGGTAGTTATTCAAAACAAATAAACCATATCTTATAATATTCTTGCTTGAGTTAAACTTTGTTTTTAATTCTTTATATACCATATTTTTTACAAGGTAAACAAAATCTCATATAAATCTCGTTGACTTGAAATGGATGGACTTAAATCGTAAAGGGAAAAGCAAATCGGTTTACGAGTGCAAATATTCATTTCGTTGAACATCTCACGCTTCGGTTGGAGTGTGGAATGTCGACCGTTCTAGAGATTTGCCTAATCGGCCGCCATCGCCGCACGAGAGGTTAGCGTGTTAACGCATTGACATACATCGCCACCTGAATACATAATCTGTTAAATCTGTACAATACATTTGATTATATTTTACAACAATCAATTTTTATTTAAAAATCTATTATGCATGAAAGTCGCGCAGCGCCTGTGGAAATAAAACAAGCAAGAATGACGTCTTGTCTAATCTGGAAAAGGAACAACAGGAGGAAACAATTTAACGGATGTAATATTATGCTAATTTTATTTTAAATAATGAATATCATATTATGTGGTAAATACTAGAACAGTTCAGGAAGAAAAGGTACAAATTGTAAGGTGCGCTCTCGTTACGCTATGAAACGCCGTATAATATAACATTAAATTACTAAGCAAAAGGAAACGGAGCGGGTCCGCATGTTTACACGGAGTTTTCTCATTATTCTTAACAAAACAAAACAACACTTGTCTTATTTAGAGTGGCCAAACTTTTTCCATTTTCCTCTTTAGTTTTTTTTGTTAAATTATGGCAAAAAAAAATTAAGTAATTACTTGACGTGGTAGCAAAAATTTAAATTAATTATTATGATATAATTTTGAATATTTGAAGTAAAATTATAGTTATTTTGTCTATAGTTTTTGTCTGTTATTAGTTCGTGTTTTATTTAAATTTAGGACTCAAGTTTTATTTTAAACTTCATTTGGTTGTTTACAATTCTCGTAATAGGTAATTTTTTTAATGTGAATGACAACACTGAGGAAAATTACTACAAAAAGGGCGTCCACGGTCTTTTATTTCGTCTGAGTTTTGTGCTCCGCAATACGTATCTACGATTTTTAATTACTTATAGAACTTTAGCGTTATAATCAATTCCTTTGTATTTAACATACTGTAAATACAGTAACATAATGTGGAAGAAAAATCCAATCGCTATTAGACATTTCTTTTAAGAAGATAGACCCATGGTTACACTATTTCCGATCCCAAGAATTCACGTTACAGACTGAAAACTTCGCTAAGTTATTCTTGTGCGCGAATTAATGTAAAAACTATGAGACAGTTCTCTTTGACATTATCAGTTGTAGCAAATTGTGCAACTAGTAACTTTTGTAACTCTTCTATCGTTTATTAAATATAACTTTTACTAGATAAAAAAATCTCTCTTACGAATACAAATATTAATTCAACCATTGTTTATTCTTAACGTAGATTTCCACTGATGACACGTGTATATAAAAATATTGGTATGTCCCTTTTTAATGACTGACGGATGTTTAGTTTTGGTTATGGAAACCAATGACACGTACGATTCCGTTCCTTTTATATATATTTTTTTAATTCCGCGCGGACGATGCCACGGTTAACTGCCACTGAGCTATTAAGTTTAAATAAATACATAAAATTAGTCCCTTTTTGTTCCATACAAGCGTATCTTGACATAAATCTTGATACCGTAATAAATAACGCCTCAAATGCCACATAATATGGGCGCTAATATCCGCACGCTTAACAAACAGCCAATATGGAAATGAAGAAAATTTATTGAGTGCTTGTGAAACTAGGCCGCGATAACGTAGTCAACATTTACATTCATATAATTGCGTTTATTCCAGAATATTCCATATTCTCGTATAACTATAAAGTAAAAGGTATTATTTTTATTCATTTCTTCATATTTTTCATTCGTATTTTTAAGAAATATGTACTAGATCGATAGTGTGTTCACTGTAGTGTAGCTAAAATTGACTTTCAACTTTTTATATCAAGAAATCTTAGAATTTCGTTTTAAATGTAGAAAAACTAAATGTAAAGCGAATAGAGATTGTTGTATATACGAAGTTAAACATAATTAAATTTACTTACGTAATAAAAACACAACAATAAAAGAAAATTGTAAATATAAAGCTTAATTGAAAGGCTTTCATTAAAGAAAAAAATTAAACATATAGGTAATATTGTGGAATAGCAACACATGGACGTATAGTATAAAAAATACGTAAGAATTGATAACCTCCTCCTTTTTGAAGTCAGCTAAAAATAAGTCGTATTTCTCAGCGTGTCCATCACATTTAAATAACTAATTTTTATATTTCTTCTAAAGAGAACAATAAAAATATGTGAAGACAAAAATCTTGAATATTTTTAGGTTATGTTTACATTTGCGATAGCTTACGAATCCGTAGATAGTAAAATATGGCGGCAAAAAGTCTAACCTCTTTACATCTTGGTTTTTGATAACAATACAAAATGTGGCAGTAAGCGATAGAACCCCTAATTTATTCTGAAAAATCTTAAACAAATAAAATAGCATAAAATAAAAAGATTTGTTCATATATCTGTACACACGTAATTAGTACGCGCTTTTATGTCTTTCAGCTTTATTGCCGAAGCACAATAATTGTAAAATATAGACAAGAAAATAGATAAATTTCTTACTTTCGAGGGTATTCGTGACATTATTTTGTTACTTTTTAATGCATTTTGTTTGAGAATGTTTTTTTTGTTTGGGATTATTTTTTAAATATCAGCTTTTTTTTCTTTTTGCTGTTACATTAAAAAAAAACAAATATACCTAAATTAAAACGAAGTTGGCGATTTATTCGGGCCTTTTCATTTAACTGATTTCCGTAACTTTCACGAGCTTACGTGTATATATTAAATTAAATTAAACATTCCTGGAATCCTTTCCAGAGCCATACTTTATAATCATGTACATAATAAAATTATTCACTCGACTTCAATCGATAAACAGAGGTTACACAGATAAACAAAAATTATTTTTTTTAACAAAATCTTTTTTTACGCGTACAACTACAAGAAAAAACAAAGTGTTAACAAATAAATTATTTCATTAGGTCCTTCGTACACAAGGCAACGTAAATATTTAAAACCCGTTGATTTACCTCACTGTGCACTGGGTCCGCCTCTAGCAATGTGCATTTGTTCCCAAGTTCAAAAATATATGGAACTGGCACTGACAATCGAAAGTTGTCAGTTCTATACATTATTGAACTTCGTTATGGATCGTAAGATCGTCGCGAAAAAGTCGCTGTGATTTTCGATTCAAAGTTCTGCTGTGTACGGAGCGCGCGTAACGCGTTACTCACGACGCAAGGGTACCATAATGGTTTTGAAGATTTACGTTGCCATGTGTATTAAGGCTGAGACGCTTTCATTTTGGGCTCATTGGATGAGTGACATTTCTAAGATTCAATGAATCCACTTTTAAATTGTAGCCATTTAAGAACTATTTGTAGTTTTCGAGATATTGTGAAACATTACACAAGTTCCTACCACTAGCATGAGATTTTAATCAGATTAAGTTTATCAGGCCAAGCTACAAAGTGTACAAACTAAGCTAATTAAAATTGAGTTTCTAAACGACTATACGTTTAATTTTTAAAGCAATTTTTTTTTATCTTTATTATTCTTTTTATTTATTTCAAAAGCGGAATTCTGTAAAAAATTGTGTTTTTTTATTACGAATTTAATCAGTGATGTTAAAGATGAACTATATAAATCCTAAGGGAACCATACATTTCGGGATTAAAGGTAGCCTTAGTTTTCGAAACTATGTCCCTTTAATCCAGATCTGTTAAGTTTTGAAGTTACCCGCTAACAAAGGCCCTTTAAACAATCCATCAACATTCTTTAATATAACTGTATATAATCCATATACCAATCGATTGTAAAGTTACATTTTAAAACACAACCAAAGGTGATCCCGTACTACAAATACGATTGTCACATAAAATATTCCATTTCGTACAGTAAAACAATCATGTAAATTTATATTCAGTGTAATACACATGCGGTTCAGTGTACACTTAATCCGTTTTCAATTTATATTAAAATGTTCGTAGTAAACTTGTTTCACACAACGCTGATGCGTTGAATTTGATATTCTCTAAAGATAATTTTGATGGAACCGCGTTGGAGCTGGAATTAGTTGCCGAGTATTTCACGAAGCTATGTATTATAAACCACTGTGTTTTGTTACAAGTACCAAAAGCAAGATAAAATTCAGCAAAATAAGGTTGGTTTTGGTTTTATTTCTTTTCTATTATGTCAGATAAATAATATTAAATTCAAACATTCGTTTTTAAGATGTTAAATTATTAACGTAAAACGTTAATTAATACCTATACCATATTTACTGTTTAAAACGAACAGGCCAGTCGAATGCATAGAATCTAATTCCTATTGGACTGATCAATTGGTAGCCTAATCGGTCCAACGGTAAACACTAGAACAGGCAGATTTACTGTCGGTGTACTGTTAACATTAGAAATTCATTTATTCAAAACGATGTACTTATTCATTTACATTTCGAAATTGGACAATATGAACGATGAGGTAAACTTAAACAGAATCAATCAGTTTCAATGATGAAAAGGGAATTATAATTAGAAATTTCAGTACATAGAATATTAATTTAGATATTTGATATTGAAAATTAAAGCACGGATTTTGAACACTATATAAGTTCTATTGGGAATAAAAAGCGTTGACCTTGAATGCGTAGAAGTCGATTTTTGGGTGTCACCGGTAAGAAGAGTGAAGTGAGGTGCGGGTTGTCCGCGCGGGCGCTTCGTATTGGTTCCTCAGTCCATTCCATCGTCCCGCTAACCCCCGCACTTCTTGACTCTTACGGGTACAATGGCGTGCATAGTGTTTTGTTTCGAACGATTGGTGTTATTACTTTTTTTTTAACTAAGTTCCATACTTGATTATTAAAGTTCGAATAGCTTGAATACATTGTTTCACAATTTTATATATGTAATAAATGTTTACAACGAAAAGCTTTTATTCAACACAGCTAGACTAAAAAAAAAGTTGTCTAATTATGAGCGCGATTGTACACATGCGCGAGTCTCCCCACTACTTTTGCTTACAGCTAGTAACACGTTAAACGCCATAGTAGAAATAGAAAAAATAACTAAAAAACTGTTTGCTGGAAATAGATGCGTGATGTCGAATCTTCAAAATATATTTAAATTAGGATTCAATCAGAAGCAGGGTTCCACAGATAAAAAACCTTCATGATGTCACGGTCACCGGTGACAAGAGTAGTGTTTAACGTGTTAACTCATAACGGGACCTATAAAAGGTTTTAAAACAGACAAACACAGATAGACAAAAGACATTCAACAGTAGTGACGAGACAACATTAACTTTAATTTTTGTTTAATTGAACACGATTTGTTACCATTATGTTAACATGAGACAGCCGCTTATGAAATGCCGTTAAGCTACAAACGTTTGCGATACTGATGACTATAATTAAAGTTATAAAGCATTTTGTTGAATGTCCACTCTACACCTAAGTTATTCGAAGCTCTTTAATACAGGCTGATATGATGAGCAACCAAGGATTGCCTCTATAGCAAGTTATTGTGTTATTCATTTAGTTCACAATTTTTGGCAGTGTAATATGCAAAGTGCGATTACAAGTTCAGGCAATTCTCGTCCTTCGGGTTTAACGCGCGTGTGAACTTTTCCTTTTGAATCTTTACAAACTATATCGTTTCAGTTCATAATAAATTGATGAATTAAGTGTTTGTTATAATGCAGTATAGTTGTTTTTACTTTGTAATTTGATAAATGGAAATATTTTTATAAGCGAATAACGCCCACAAAATTCTATAGAAATTGTATCCATACACGTTGAAACGTTTAATTTGACAAACATTATAGTGTTATTGAAGGTTACGATAATATTTTATGTGACTATTTTATTGAGGGTTCAGTAGTTGTTTCTCTACTGGTCAAAAGTAAAAAATAGAACTAAATTAAACAAAATATTTGCAACATTCTTGTATGTTAGAAAATGAAAATTTTATAACGTTAATTTTTTTTCTATTTTTATATCTAGATTTGAAATTTTTGTTTGATACATTACTGATCCCTAATTCCTTTGACAATATTTTTCATATATAAATTCAATCGAAAAAAATATATGTTCATTTTCTGAACTTTATTATACGATATAACGTGTACAGATAAATATTAAAAAAATGAATCATTTAAATAAATATCCTAAAGAATACGCGAAACCAATTAAAATATCTTTCAGTTTGCTTAACAATTTAAATATAACATTTTTTCACGATTCACCCAAGTGGAAGAAAATCTTAAGATTCTTAACTCTGGTACCGCCAATGATATTCCATATTGTAACAATGTCATTATACGCGAGTAAGATATTCAAGAATGAACTGAATATATCAGAACTGGCGAATATTGTGCCTGTATATTTAATTTGTATACAGTGTAAGTTATATTATTTTTAGTTTGTCCCTTATCATATTAGTATAATTATAGAAAAATTCTGGTTTTAATAAATGTTACAGAAAAAATAAATCTACGACACCCGTTGGTTTCTGATACCAAAATCTCTGTATAAAATATATCGTGCCCGTCATTATCCGTGACAAAACAGAGATAAAAAAATGTTTTACGTTTGTTTGTTTACGAGGGTTTTGGTTTCAGAAAACCACGGTGGTTAAATTTCTTTAATATTTAAACATTCTATCTACTTTCTTTTTACTCGAGATTACATTAAAAATCTTCTAGGATAATTAATCAATTTAATTTTAATAGTATTATATATATATTCCAAACTGATATATAAACACGGCTAAACACTCACGTATATTCCATTTAGTGAGCGACGGGTCGCGTCCGCGAAATAATACCAGTACCACTCATCCTGATGAAGGGCCCCCGATGGGCTCGAAACTAGTTGTTGCCGCCACCGGACGAATATACGTGAGTGTTTAGCCTTGTTTATATATCAGTTTAGTATAATGTCTTACGAAAGTTTGAATAATTTAGTATATATTCCTGCAGCTCTTCTGCGTGTAGCAATCATGATTTATAAGAAGAAAGAAATTGAAAGTTTCATTGACGATTTGGGTGTGATTTGGAGGACGTCCGACAGAAACTTTATGCAAATTGAGAAGAAGAGACGTTTAGTTAAACAGTTGAAGTTTTGGCAGACGAGTAAACATTTTAATTATTCGTTTTTTAAGTTTATTATTATATTTTTTTCTTATTTTTAAGGTAAAAATCGTACAAGAGTAAAATTAAAGGTAAATGAGTAGTAGTAACCTGAAATTAGTAATACAGTTTTTTTTTTATGAGAAAAAGAACTTATCCATTTATGTTATGGCCTAGGTTAAGAACTGTGCTCCTGATACTGGAATAAATTAAACAAATATACTTTAGCATGAAAACACAAGAATGCTGAAAATTTTTGATCTAGAACAATACGTTTTATGTATAATCTGAGTGAGATTTTGTATTAAAACCTACATTACTTTTCTATTAATATTGTTTTAATTCCAGTGTATTATTGGCTTGATATATCTGGCTCTTGGGAATACGTTTTCGCGCCATTAGTTTCGACAATCATAAGGATTTTTATATTAAAACAGAATTTTACATTTGCACTACCAGTTGGTTGTGTCTATCCATTCGATCCAACTTCTGATTGGTTTAAATATTTGGCAACATATGCATTCCAAGCGATAAACGGTAAATATAATTTAATATAATTTAAATAACAATTTCTTTTTTTATCAATTAAACAGAACAGAGGATAAACTGAAACAAGTTATATCAACAAAGTTTTTAAGCCAATTCCTACTTTTAGCAATTTTTAAGTTTTTAGTTAAAGTTTTGAATTGAAATTTACCAATATTTTTTGTCTTACAATCTTTTTAATATGAGTATCAAATTAAAGTGTTTGACTAGTAAAGTACACTGTAAAAAAATCCAAAATGGCCGCTATCACAAAATGACTTTATTTTTCACCTACTATTTTATCCTTAAAAGAACAGGACAGGAAGAGAAGGAGAACTTAAGTTTAGCTGAATGATTTTCTTTTAATTTTTTCTAGTTCTTCGTTACTCATGGTTTTATATAGGTATTGAATATATGATGGTAACTTTATGCGCTGATCTAGCTATAGAATTTTCAATATTACGAGAAGATTTACTTCGGGTGAAGCCAAACACAATTAATCCAGAGTTACAATTAACATCGGAAACAGATTTTGGAGGCTACGAAACAGTTTCTATTCAAGATTTTATACGTCGACATCAAAAGCTTATTAGGTATTTATAATGTTTTAGTGAACTGTGTGTGCAGTCACTGTAGTTTTCCACTGTCGAAATACTGGTATCAAAACATATTTTTTACGAAAAAAAGGGAAAGTAATATTGTCTTTTTATATGATCTTTGGTTATAGAAAGAAATGGAGTATCTTTTCATAATCCGATCATTTTTTTTTGGAAGAATTAATTAATAATTTTAAAGATTCTTAATATAATTGTTTTGTTTTATGCTGAAGCTTGGCAGACATATTGGATGATGTATTCAACAAGATTGTTTTCGTTCATATCGTCATCGTGACGATTACTGTGGGATTTTTTGCATTTGCTACCACGGTGAGTTTTTCTAACAATGCATTAATATCAAGCGTTTGTTAAAAATAGTTTTTATAAGACTAAGTTAAATTAAATTTATCAACTCGGTTGCAAAGGTCTTAGTAGTGTTTATAATTTTTTTGATATCTTTTAAAATCAATCTGATATTCGTGTTTTTCTTCAATTTCAGGTGGGCACTGGTATGGTAGGAAAAGCGAACAATATCGTTGGAAGCGTAGCAATATTGTCAACAGCTTATGTTGTGTGTTACTACGGTGAAATGTTAAAAAAAGAGGTCTGTTCGTCTGGATTTTGTGTCCATTTAAAGCTTTGTAGCTATTAAATGATAGCGTTCCTTTCGATGTGATCTTCTTTTGTTTTACTTTGACATAATTACAAATACTCGAGGCATTTAAAGATCATTTTTTTTATATCATAAGGTGGCAAACGAGCGAGCGGTCACCTGAAATCGCTGAAATAGCGAAGCGACCGTTGCCCATAGACATACGCAATTGCGTATGCGTTGCCTACCTTTAATCGACGGAGGAGAGGATGCACAGAAAGATAATATTTTCCCTTTCCATGCATTCTCTCATCCGTAAAGTCCACTTTCACTTCCCATCCTTTCCTTATAAGAAAAAGGGTGGGAAGGGAAAGAGGTCTAATATTTGCCTCCGGGACGCACACTCATCAGACGAAACGCAGAATTGCTTCCACTTCACGCCTGTCTTCTGTGTGGTCGTGGTATTTCACCGGGCGAGCCGGGCCGATTCGCGCGAAGATGTTAAAGCGGGCTCTACCACTGTTAAATCATTACCTACTTCTGTCTTCCTCTTTTTGACGACTTTGCCAGGGTTTTTAAATTAGGATGTTTATTTATATTAAAGTCTATATTTCAGAGTTCGGGTATAGCGGACGCAGCGTATGCTAGTATATGGACCAAGGGAGATATTCGATACCAAAAAATTATATGCTTTATAATAACTCGGTAAGATACGGCAAATATAAGTAGACCTCTTTTTCTCCGAGGCGCCCTTGCGGAGGCGAAGTTTCGTTACAACCCTAGTTTATACTTCTACTAGCTTTCTGCTGTCTATCTCCACTTCTCACGTGCAGGTTTTCCGATGACGTCATTAGTTCAGCGGTAAAGTTTCTGCGCACGAGTAATAATGTCTATTACAATTTTGTACCATTTTAATTGTACTGTTATAATAGAATAATGTATTCGACAGGTCGCAAAAGCCGTGCTGTCTAACATCACTGAAACGAGTGCCTGTTACTCTGAATATGTTTAGTAAGATATATATATTTCTACAAATATCATATAGATATACTTAGGTAACGTACAGGTACCTGTACTGCGTGACCCGTTTAGTGGGGGGAGGGGTTTGGAGTCTTTAAAAGACTACGGTTAGTCACAGTTAAAAAACTTAGAAAAAACTAAGAAAAGGTCACGTAGTATGGGTATGTTCCCTTAAAGGCATTTTTATAAAAAGTATTTTATTTTTCAGATACTGAGTACAACGTGGTCGTATTTTTCATTAATAACAACTATCTACTCGAGTGATGAAAATACAAATTGAGAATACAACGCGTGCACAATAACATGGTAGCCAAGAACTTTTCAAGAACTTAAAAATATTATACAATTCTTTAAACATAATGTATTTTAGCATAAATTTAATAAAGTTAATTTAATTTAATAATAAATTTCTTTTTATCTTACTAATATTATAAATGCGAATGTTTGGATCTATTCAACGGCTGCATGGATCACGCTTAAATTTAGTATAGATATTTTAGCATTAGTTTTAATATAATATTTTAATTAATGTCAACATGCACAAACATTAAGTTGTAGACTTAAATTTGGATACACAAATAAATAAAATATTTTATATTATTTAGTTTTATTTTTAGTTTAGTTTACTTTTAGTATATAGTTTATTTAATTTAGTATTAATTAATTAATTTATTTTGTAATGGTTAGTTATTTAGTAAGCTTATATTTTAATTTATAATTAGGTAAATGATAGTCTTCTTGGTTGAATAAAGGTTTTATCTACTATCAAAAAAAATGTTTATTTCTTTGTCCCATAGCCCTGGTAATGTTATTCCGAATTACTAAATAGATTTGTGGGTATGTGGGTTTGTATATCCATTGCATTGTGAGCGCAATCCTTTAAGTTTAAATTTTAGACAGACGAAGTTGCAGTCGACAGCTAATGCATAAATATATAAACAACGTTTTTTTTTGTCTGTCTTAAGATTAATACTCGCAAGAAAATGGCATCTCCGTATTGTGTGGTTTCATGAAAATTTTTGAAGCATTACTCGTAATTATTTAGTAATAAAATGTTGTTTGTTATACGAACTTTTTTGTGTAAAATAAGTTCGTTAAAAGGCTGTCAATTCTTTCGATCATAATGTTTAATTTCGTGTATATCTTTTGTTTTATTTATAAAGCAAATAGCTGTCGCCCGCGACTCCGTCCGCGCGGAATTTAAATATATAATTAGTAGCTTATGTGTTCTTCCACCCTGTGCTCTACATCTATGCCAAATTTTATTAATATCCATGCAGTCTTTCCAGAGATACCTCAAAATAAACATCCATCCATTCATCCAAACATTCGCATTTATAACATTAGTAAGATGTTCATATTTTTAATGTTTTAATAATGTTAATAAAACAAGAGCATCTTCGGCTCGGGGGTTAAGCACTTGACTTCTGCAGGCCCTGGGTTCGAATCCCGCCATGTACCAACGAGTTTTTCGATATTCGATTTACATATATCCGACGTGCTTACGGTAAAGGAAAACATCGTGATGCAACCTGCACATATTTAAGAAGAAATTCAAAGATAAGTATGTCAACCATCCAGCACTAGGCGAGGTTGACTATGGCCTAGTGACCGCTAACTCAAGGTAGGCTCCGAGCCCTTCAGTGGGTATGTATAGAGAGCTGATGATGTAAATAAAACAAATTAAAATGAGAAGGATATGAAGAATGTTATAACGTTTTAATTTAGTTTTTCCTGTTTTACATACGATACAACATGAATAACAACAAAATTGTTATATAAATTGCTTACAACGTATTGAAGATATAAATTTTATTTTACATTGGAAGCCGCAGTAATTGAATTTTTGATTACATTGTTACGTCAAATTATAGTTATTTGTCTGTGTTTTCAAACTTTATTAAGACATAAACGATTTCAATTTTGTAATTTACTATATGACCTGATAGTTAACAATTCTAAGAAACAAAAGTAACTGGGTTCCGTACGTTTTTTTTTGTTTACCAACCAATAAAATAGTAAGGTCTGTTGCAAGGAAACACTTGTCTCTATCTTATCAAAGAGAATAAAAGGAATGACAAAACTTATTAATACAATTGACGGCCGTGTAGTTGTACTATTACAAAAACTAGAAACATTGAAAATGATAAATTTCAAATACAGCTGATCTCTAAAAATATACAGAGTAATTAAATACAATTAAAGGTATATGAAAAAAAAATCAAGGAATAAAAACACTAGCGTTCCAAAGTCTCGGAACTCAAAAGGATCCAAAATGAACGACATAAATTTTTCGGGACAATTAAAACAATGTTACGACTTATTTAATAAATGTTATATTTATTTTTTTCCTATCAGTAATTCAAAATTTGATAGATATTGGAAACTATGTTGTCTCGCTCCTTTTGTGATTATACATAATATTTCTATGTCGGTTTTTGTATGGAAAATATTCAAGGAGGAAGTAAACATTTCTGAAGTGGCTTTTATGATTCCTGTATACTTAGTTTCTATACAAAGTAAGTTGCATTGAATAGAGCTTCGCTAATATTTTAATAAGTTCCGTATCATTATGATTTTTTCATCATAAAACTCGCCAGACGGATCGATGGTAGTCATCATCATCATCAACCTGCCCTTATCCCTATCGAGGGTCGGCACAGTATGTATTACTCCTCCATACATCTCTATCAGCCGTCATATCCGAGTCTACCCCCTTCCTACGCATATTCTTTTTCACACAGTCATTCCATACTTTTTTTGGTCTTCCTCTACCTTTGTAGCCATCCACGTTCAATCTCATTACTTTTTTGCTTATATCATCATCATACCTCCGCATAACATGTCCAAACCACGCTAATCTTTTACTCCTCAATTTCTCGATTACTGGCGCTACTTTCAAACTTCCTGTAATATACACATTTTTAACTTTATCCTTTCTTGTCACACTACACATCCATCTTAGCATACGCATTTCAGCTACATGCAATCTTCTTTCATCCGAAATAAATAAATAAATGTAGCAAATCTCAGTCCCAGATATCCAGTTTTGCTAAACATGCTATTAAAAATTAATGCTTAAATTATTTACAGTTATTCTAACATCAGTGATTATTCTATCAAAGATATCAGACGTAGAAGACTTAATCAATAATTTAAAATTCCTCAGTGAAACTTCGAACCTAACTGATCAACAGATAAAGAAGAAGAAACGTTTGACAAAGCGTTTAAACCTTTATGTTGCAAGTAAATTTTTTTCCTTTACTTATTTATTGACTTGGCAATAATCGAAATTTTTAAACAAATTATTAAGTCTGCTATTATGTAAACCGCAACACATTTTTATTACCTTGTTTTTTTTAAATATCATAAGGTGGCAAACGAGCGAGCTGTCAATAGACATACGCAAATGCATATGCGTTGTCTACCTTTAATCGACGGAGGAGAGGATGCACAGAAAGAAAATATTATATATATTTCCCTTTCCATGCATCCTCTTATCCGGAAAATCCTCTTTCCCTTCCCATCCTTTCCTTATAAAAAAAAGGTGGGAAGGGAAAGAGGATTAAATTAGGCCTCCGGGCCTCCCAGACTCATCAGACGAAACGCGAAATTGCTTCCACTTCACGCCTATCTTCTGTGTGGTCGTGGTATTTCACCAGGCGAGCTGAGCCAATTCGTGCGAAGATGTTAAAGCGGGCTCTACCATATAATAGTAAAAAGTAATTCTTAATCATACGAAGCCTAATAATTTCTTCTAATGGAAACAAATAATGTCTTGTTTGCAGTGTTTTATTGGAGCGGTACTATTTCGACGTTTCTGCATCTTACAGGGCCGTTGACTTTAGTGCTGTTCCGTCAATTCATCTTAGGACAACACTGTGAATTTGAGCTACCATATGGAGGTGTATATCCGTATGACCTGTCGGACAGTTGGTTCAAATATTTGGCAACATATGCGTTTCAGGTTTACACTAGTATGTTATTATTATTTTCAACTGAATGCTACAAAAAAGCAGTAAACTAGAAGTTAAGAAATCATCTTCAGATTAATTTGCCAAACTTAGGCGAATGAGTTGCCAATGTTGCAAAAGCATAATAACTATATGACGTGAAACCAGAAAGGATTTTCGAACGATAATCAACTAATTTCATAGCGTCTTTTCTGCAATGTCTCTAAGAAGTCGACTGACTTAGTCAATAATAAAAATAATAAAGAAACATAGCCCCTGGTCGAACCTCTGTTAGTAATTATAGTCCTCTAGTCCTCTCCCCTTTCCAGATTTTTAAGGAAGTTTATTTCTTATAATTAAATAATATTTTACAGTGACCTGTGAAGTTTGTGCTCATATCGGTTCGGAAATTTTGATGATAGTACTTTGTGCAAATATAGCGATTGAATTTTCAATATTACGCGAGGATTTGCTACACGCTTCACCACATTTTAAGACGGACAATCCTCGCAATCAAATCGGAATCGGATTAGAAACAAACTCTGAAAGTAAAACGACTACTTCGATTCAGGATTTTGTTCGTCGACATCAAATGCTTATTAGGTATACATTCATTCGTGATTTTTTATGTGAATTTTAAAATGAGTATGATGTTCAACTTATTTAGAAAAAAAATACGCAAATAATTAGATTCTATTGCTAAAATAGATACATCTGAAAAATTATGATTTATATTGTCTTTTGTCTTAAAAACAATATTGATAACAACTTGTTATAAATACTTCAAATAGAAAGAAAAGCTTCAGGTTTTTAGTCATATATTATACGTGTAAGGGAAAGGATTAGTTTCTGTATTTTAATTAAATCCATCACGCTGTTAGTTTATTTGAAAAGGACAATAAGATTATTAGTAAAATGCGATGCTAATATTCTTTCGAACAGAAGCAGTTTGTTCTTTGCTACTGACAATGAGCGACGGAGCAAAGAGCTTTGTCTCAATTAAAGGATTCTTCGCAACAAAAGGAGAGCCTTCGCAGTCTTGATGTTTGACAATAGAAAGAACAGACACATTTATAAAATAGTTTATAGTCTAGCTATTTTAATTAATAGTGAAATTAATTTGTTATTTACAAGTTTGTTTGTGGAAAATATGATTCTTCTAGATATTTTAAGGTTCCAAAATTTACACGATTTTGATAAATTTAAATTTCAGATTAGCAAAGCAACTTGATGACATATTTAACAAAATAATTTTTATGAATTTACTCCTCGTTACTGTGACGGTATGTTTTTTTGGATTGGCAACTATGGTAAGATTTTTTTTAACCCCTTGGGTACGGATTTATTTGAGGAAATATTTGCATGTGGAAAGGAAATAATTTTTGGTTGCTTGGACTAGTATGTAAAGGCAGTACATTTTATATAAGAATGTATTTATTTCTAAAATATTAAAAGTTTAATTTTTGGTTTGACATCTTAGACACGTCATCCGCTCTTTGGGGAAAAAAGTGAATGACGTGTCTCAGACGTTAAATGTACCCAATGAATATAATAATTAATTCTCTTTCGTGGATGTCTATCGACAGCGGTCGCTAAGCTATTGCGACGTATTTAGGTGGCTGGTTGCTAGTTACATCTTGTGATAAAAAATGTTGCATCACGATCTTTTTGTTCATCGTAAGATTATTGGTCCAACTGTAACTAATACCTACGTTCTATAATTATGTTAAATAGTTCCCGCGACTCCGTCTAGCCGAACTATAAAACAACTTAATTAGTAGCCTATGTGTTCTTTCAAACTATGCTCTACAACTAAGCCAAATTTCAGCGTAATCCGTTCTGCTGAGCTGGAGATACCTTCAAACATCCATCCATCTAAATATTATCATTTATAATATTAGTGAGAATATAAGACAGTAAGTATCATTGCAAATATGAAATATCTTATTGCAGGTGGCCCGTGGTGCAGCAGAAACTATGAACAATTTATTAGTAATGCTTGCATTGTTGCTACCAGTTTATGAATTTTGTTATTACGGTGATTTATTGAAAGAAGAGGTTTGTTGATAGTATTTTCGAAATTCAATACTTTTAGATTAAGGGCCCGATACAAATATATATCTTCATATGTACAGCAAAAAAAGAAAAAAAATTACAAGCTATTTTACCACTATTACGTATACATGTTAATTGTTCTCTTTTTTTAGTTACTATTTATTATTAAAAAGTTGTAGGCAATATGAATTGAAACAAATAATTTACCGTGGGTTTCTGTGACTAAAATCCATGTTTTAAACATATGGTTATCTCTGTTTTGATGACATGACGATATGTTACGAGATATATATATAACTTCAAAAAATCCACAGCCAATTATTTTGTCACATTTTTTGAGTGCCGTAAGTTTCTGATATATATATATATATATTTATATATTTATATATATTTATATATTTATATATATCAGAAACTTACGGCACTCAAAAAATGTGACAAAATAATTGGCTGTGGATTTTTTGAAGTTATATACAAAAAAAAACTAAGTAACATTGACAATGTTTACGTAAAAAAATTGTTGATATTAGTGTCTTATTTTCATATTTATATTACAGAGTTTGGGTATAGCTGACTCAGCATATATTAACGAATGGTACAAAAGCGACATCTATTATCAGAAAATGATTCTTTATGTTATATCACGGTAAGTTGGTTTACGTTAATTTTATAATTTTACAGCTCTTAGTTCCATATATTTTTTTAACTTTATTATAATGATGGCATAATAATTTTGTAAACGATTAATGATCAAACTATATCCATTATTTAGTTACTAGTTATTGCACGCGACTCTATCCGCGTGGAATTAAAAATAAACTTAGTAGCCCACTAGCTGTTGCCCGCGACTCAGTTCGCGCGGAGTTAAAACAAACTTAGTAAGTGGCCCATGCATTCTTCCAGACTATGTATATGTGTCAAATTTCATCAAAACCTGTTGAGCCGTTCCGAAGATTTTTTTTTATATCATAAGGTGGCAAACGAACTAGCAGTCACCTGAAATCGCTGAAATAGCGAAGTAACTGTTGCCCATAGACATACGCAATTGCATATGCTTTGCCGCCTAGCTTTAATCGACGGAGGAGAGGATGCACAGAAAGAAAATATTTTCCCTTTCCATGCATCCTCTCATCCGGAAAGTCCATTTCCACTTCCCATCCTTTCCTTATAAGAAAAAGGGTGGGAAGTGAAAGAGGACTAAATTAGGCCTTCGATCGCACACTCAATACCTTCCTTCAAAACAACGTCCGTCCATACATTCGCATTAATAATATTAGTAAGATAAGATGTGATCTTTCAAGCTATGTTCTAAATCTGTGCCAAATTTCATCAAGATCCGTTGAGCCTTTAGATACCTTTTAACATCCATCGATCAATCCTTCCATTCATCTAAACATTCGCATTTATAATATCAGTAAGAATTTTTCCATAGATCACAACGTCCTTGTTGTCTGACGTCATTAAAATATGTACCAGTTACAATGAATCTGTTCACAAAGGTAAGTTCATTTATCTTATACACATTAGGGTACGTTCAGACAGACTGGGACAATAGGGTAGATATTTATCACAAATTAAATTGAGTTTTATACGATTGAAACAAGGTTTAAAATTTATTTACACATCTTTACTTCTCAAAAGCAAGCCTAAAGACTTGAAATGTCAGATTAAACCTTGCTTCAACGTTATAGAGCTCAATTTTACTTACGGGTAAATCTGCTCTACTCTCCGCTACGATCTGTGTGAACGGACTCTTATTAATAATCGATCCGTTTTGAGAGCTGATAGAGATACAATTACCGCTCTAAATCAAGGTATCGGAAACCAATATCCGATTATTTTTAAAAACTGATTATAGTTTTCCTTGCAGTGTGTTATTTTCGTAAGATTTTATTATTCAATGAAACAATTTTAGGTTAATAGGCTTCGCAAGTAAGAATTAATACTATAATTCAACATTTTCAGGTACTCAGCACAACTTGGTCATATTTTTCCTTGGTTAAAAGTATTTATTCGAGAGGCGAATAAATTACCCAAACAATAAAAATGATTAAAAATATGTCATCATTATTTCCAGTCACTGGCAGTTTTAAATAATATTTATTACGTAGTTTAAAAATAAAATTATATTGTATTAAATATTTATTTCTGACCATCTAGAAAGTAAGGTTAATAACTACATAATCAATTTTCCCAAAAAAAAATTAAACAAAAATAAAAAGACCGACACTTGCTTATTATATATCAGCTTATATAGTCTTTTGTTATATGACTCGTCCAACATATTATATTGTACGTACCATTGGGTAGAAAGTGAGAACAAGATTCTGCACTTTTGTACCAACGTCTCACATCAAAGCTTTTAAAAATATTACTATCAGAGATGATATTAACCAATATATCTATTATTAAGATATATCTAAGAAGTTAGCGTCGGTAGCTCAGGGGTTAAGCAGTTGACTTGTAATCTGCAGGTCCTAGGTTCGAATCCCGCTATGTACCAATGTGTTTATTGATTATCGAGTTACTTATGTACATTTATCTGACGTTCTTAAGGTGAAGGGAAACATTATGATGCAACCTACACATATCTGCGAAGAAATTCAAATATATGTGTGAAGTTAACCAATTCGCACTGGGCGTAGTTGAGTAATGCCTAGTCACCCTTAACTTAGAGTAGGCTGCGAGCTTCTCAGTGGGGCGCATAGTAAGCTGATGATGATTATCTAAAAAGTGGTTGATTTGATAGGAGCTGCCTAGAGATTTATAATATTCTGTTCATTGGCATTGTATTGTATAGCCTTTTTCACTAGATTACTAAAAAAGTTTGGTATTTCTTTCATACTGGTGTTACTACGGTGGAGACTCGTCGTAGCATTTTAACAATGTCTACATTTTGCTACGTTTGAGTGCTACGAGAATCGATTGTTTATTTAATTAACTTTTTACTTGTATCGGTTTCTTGAGAGAATTTAGCTTTTATTCAAGAAAATTAAACCTTTAGCTCCCTTAACACATAAATCATATTTATTTCTAGAAAATTAAGTTAACTCCGGTGTAGGAAGCATCTCGTTTTATAGACGGCCGTAAAATTCGAGCTTATCTCGACTGTGCAGATTGTCTTCAAATTATATTTCGACACGGAGACAAAATTTACATTTGACATCGAAGCAAAATTTTATTCATAAATTGATATAAGTTAATAAGGAACAAATGTATTTTTTATCTGTTTAACAATATAAAAAGTGAATAATAAAACTGGCTAAAAAGATTTTTCAATATTAAAAACGTATTTGAATTTCGAATATTAAAAATAATATTCATTGTCTTTTGTTTCAATGATTGTTAATAAAATTAATATTTAACTTAAAAATTGTATAGAAACGAGGATTGCGTTACGAATGAAATCGAATTGCTGAAACATTATAAAAAGTATAACACCGTACCTGGAAAAAAGATAAACTTAACCCGCTGACCCTTTTCTTCCTACACTATTACACGGTATACTTACAAAGTCTACCGGAATTGTTGTGACTTGATTCCTTTTGAATTAATAATCACATTTGAGACAGTTCCATGTCCTCCCGTAAAAACAGATGACACGTATGAATACTTTACCTATAAACCGCATTGAATAAATTGGATTTAAAATATGCATATATCAAAATCCAAAACAACATGCGAGCATCACGGACAAGAGTAAAATCCGCTGAGTGGCACTCCCGCAAAGTGAGCGGGTGTTTGCCGCAAACAAGTGTAAAACATGAAATATGCATATGCCTTTCATTTTCCATTAGCTCTAACACTTTTGTACGGCCTTAGCCTTTAATCGTTAAAAGGATGAAATAGTTTTGTCTATGGTCGTCAGATTAGTATCACTCTATGGTTGATCAATCGATTGCTAAGTGCGTCACTGAAACAGACAAATAATTTAGAGATTAATGATTTAATAATAACTAGATTTTGTTATTCCAAAATATGTTTTACATCTTTTGGAATAACACGTAAGCCATGCCTCATCATCACTATTCAAATTTCATCGAAATCTGTTAAGCCGTTGTGGAGCTACGTAGTAACAAACATCCATGCATTCAAACTGTCAAATTTATAATATTAGTATGATTAGTACAAGTGAACCTACTATCTTACAAGGGACAAAAAAAAGTTTATTTTACTGCAATAAAATATATTTTTTTGTAAATAAATGAAATATAAATAAACTTAACGAGTTTACAATTTGCTTACTTTAAAAGTTTAAAAATTGTAGTTTATAATATACCTAGTCCGAATACAAACTAATATTGATAAATTAAAGTATGATAAAGCTAATATTAATCTAAACTAAATAATATAGATATAACTCAGATTTTAATCTTGTAAAATTAACTATTGCGTGTTATTTGACACGCTTTGTTTGTACCAATTCTTTCCTAAATCTGTTGTTTTATCTATTTCGATACTTCACCGGGTCTCGGCAGGTCAAGATAAAACACGCACGTATCATCGAAAATTTCACTTATGTGTGCTTTCAATTTGAGAAAAAAATATATCTCATATACATAGTTAAACAAGTGTAAGTAATTTTTTTCATACAAGTCAGTGTTAGAGTAGATTAGGGAACATACCCATACTAAGTGACCTATTTTTTTAGTTTTTTCGACCCCTCCCTCCCCTCAGTGACCACTCGTAGTACATGCCAAGACTTGGCATGTACATGCCAAGACACCCCCTTTAGTATTTCATAATTATGATTTTTAATCATTTCACAGGTAAAAATAGAAAAAGAAATAATTTGGCTCATACTCTTCTTTATAGTATATAACTGCATGCATTCTTAAATTACTAGTGAATTTATTTATTATGAAAAAAACAAATAACGACTAAGTGAGTAAAATCTGAGCCCCCCCCCGCTCCTGTGACTGAC
>NW_013531711.1:1259499-1287599 GCF_000836235.2 Papilio xuthus | reverse complement strand
CCCCCCCCCCCCTAAACGGGTCACGTAGTATGGGTACGTTCCCTTAGTTAAAGGAATAGTAAGTCAAGTTACTATGACATAATTTGGGTTGATGCATAGATAAATAATTTTAGATATTATTAGTTAGAATCATTTGGGGAGAATTTCGTTACCAATTCAAGTGTCAAAGTGATTAGTGAGGGGACATAAACGTTGATCTTTTAATCAGGATAGTGTTGCGCCGATACACCGGCACAATGTCGGATTTTCTTTATAACAGTAAAAATTAAATACATTGCATTTAAGATATCTAAAACTATAAACCACTATCTCACAGATACCCTTTACATTAGTATCAAGAATAAAAAATATTTTATCTATTTTAAAGTTGATCTGAAACAAATAAATATTTTCTCTTAGAATAAAATTGCATTACTGTTGTACTGATTCGTATTAATTCGGTTTTAAAAGTGTATATTTTGGATAACGTACCAAATAATGGACTACGCCGGTTTGTGGTCGCTTAATTGAATTTCCTATGATCGCTCGACCGATACAGAACATTTATTAAATTATAAACCTTTGGTAGCATACTGTTTTTATAAACAATTTACATTTTCGTGTTTCAGCATATTACAAAAAAATTTCGTTCAACATTTTTTTTTTAATGAAAACATTGCAAAATACACGAACTAATTGTGCTGTAATAGTTATATTTATACTAACTGACGCCCGCGAATCAGTCTATGGAAAATTAAACAAAAACTAAATTAATAGCCATGTCTTCTTCCGGACTATGTTCTACATCTATGCCAAATTTCAGCGAGATCCATACAATCGTTCTGGAGAGAGGAGATACCTTCAAACAAACATCCATCTATCTATCCAAACATTCGCATTTATAATATAAGTAAGATTATTTTTATTAATCAAATTGTTTAACGAACCCTAGAGCTTTGTTTCATGTAAGATATATACTGCATAGTATGTGTTAGTTGGCAGGCGACGCTGGGTCATATATTATGTGGGTAACAAGCGAGTCCGCAATATTGTCTTAGAGCGACTAGAGTAAACGACATACTATGTTTTGTAAAATATGATTTTCCTAAATTTTTATAGCTTTTTTAACACAACCTTATCTTTAAAAGATAAGGTCCTGGGTTCGAATTCCGTCTTGTACCATTGTGGTTTTCGATTTTCGATTTACATATGTACATTAATTTAAGTTCTTACGGCGAAGGAAAACATCGTGATGCAACCTGGACATATCTGAGAAGATATTCAAAGATATGTGTGAAGTCATCCAACTCGCATTAGGCCAGCGTGCCGACTATCGCCTAGTCACCCCTAACTTAGGCTAGGCTCTGCGCTCCTCAGTGGGGACGTGTAGTCGGCTGATGATATAAAAAGATCTTTAACAGTTTGAATATGTAACTTCAATTAATTTAAATCATACTTTTAAGTATATGAACAAATTCATGAATAATATAGTAATCACAATATTTTAACGTAATAGATTTTACTAATTTTGTACATTGAGACTGTTGACTCTTCAATTTATATTCCACCCTGTTGACATTTTCGGAGTCAAAGTAGAAGATATCATTTCAATGCTTTTCGTGATTAAAATTTGAATTTCAAATTCATTATAGAAACAAAAGGGATCCGAAATTACGCGCCTTACATTCAACGTCTTCACTATGGCTCTTATAAGGAATTAATATTGAAATGTTATTATAAAAGAGGTAAAGTTCATTGCTACGCTTGAATATTATGATTAAATTAGTTCTTTGCATAAATTTAACTATTTTATTGAAAACTGAATAGCGCCTGTTGAAAAATAATAGCATTTATTTGTAATAAGTTTTTAGCAATCTACAAAAGTTTTTTATTTTATTTAAATTTTGCACTTCAATAGACTTCGCTGTATAATAGAGATGAGGAGTAAATCAGGAGAGTCATCGTTTGATTTTAAATCTTTTTAATTTGAAAAGCAAACCCTGTTCAATTTAAATATATGCTAACGAGGACTAAATCTAAAACTTTGATTACTCCACGTCAGTTACACGCTTAACTTCCGATGGATTCTCGCGAGACTTCGCTGTATCAGATTAGCTTCAAACTTGTTCTATCTTCCCGCAGACACTACTCAAAATGTAATTGCCAATTAAGTCATAATTCTAACACGCAGTACAATATTACAGCTTAAGATAATATTATATTACGGAATTAATTAAGCGCAATTTGCGGAAAAGATCGGGACGTGTAAAGATTTCTCCCAAGGCAAATATATCTCGTAAGGGTAAATCAAAATTACATATTATGAAAATTATGATTTAATATTCCTACGGATATTACAATACTCTGTCATGTTATGGACTAGTAAATATTTAAGTATGTGTGTGTTATGAAATTATACGTATTTTACCTCTTTGGTAGCAAAGGAGTTTGAATACTGTCAAAGACGTACTGGCTACTAAGTAGATATTTATATAGAAAGAAGATGGGGGGCGAAAAGAAAAAAATGCGCAGGAATGCAACAAATAACAGAACAATAGCAAATAAAGGAACGTCAATTTTTATACATTTGACCATTACGCTATTACATTTCTTATTTCAGTTGTTTTGTGAAAAAATCAATGGAACATTACTGTTAGGTCCATTTATACAAACCTCTATGACATTGTGTTGCGTAAGACGCAACTAAAATTGCACGGTTTTGAAAAATTACATTGCCTTGTGTATTAGGGTTTAAGTCAATCATGAGATAGTTTTGTTTCTTGAAAAAAAAGAAGCAAATTGTTTGTAGCATTGAAGAAGAAATTTAATAAGCAAGTTTAAAAGAAACATTACCATTCTAGTTTCCAGGCATATACAAAAGAAGGCATAAGAAAGAAAATAATGAGTCAAGAGCAAGGGAAAGTAGGTAAGTTGCCTTTAGCATAAACTTGTTTTTGAGTAATCAAAAGATGTTTTTCTACCTTTGAAGGTGTGCTCTTTAGAAAACGTAGCGATTATGATTCTCCACCCCAGTATCGCATACTCTTTGTGCATATTCCTTTATATTATGTCTTTCATATTGTGAGTTTGAAGTTGTTAGAACGCGAGAAAAGAACGTGGCGTATCCCACCACGTCAGGAGCGCAGTGTTGTAGCCCTTTATGTAATTATATATTAGAAACTGTAACATTATATAACACATTCTCCATGGAATCATATCTGTTTTTGACTTATTATATTATTCCTTAAATTGTGCTAAATTTAATAATTTAATTTTTAATTAAACAGTGGTAGAGCCCGCTTTAACAACTTCGCACGAATTGGTCCTGCTCGCCCGGTGAAATACCACGACCACACAAAAGACAAAAACATTCAAATTGTAAAAAAATAATGCACAAGACCTACAGTTTTTAATAGCAATACAATAAAATTGCATAACTGAATACTAATTTACTCCAATACTGAATATATATTTTTAAATATTAAACATCCCTTTAAATGACATTCGTACCTCATTTGCATTACGTGACGCGTCGACAATTATTCACAATGAATACATCTAAAATGTTAAAACAAAATTTACATACATATTTACGTTTTCATTTATTAACACGTATTGATTTGGTATTCGCATGCCTGAAGTGCATTTAGTTTGAACTGAATCGAAAAGCAAATATTAACTTCGCAAATAAAATGCGATAAAACACGGATAGATGTCCAATGAGTCCAAAATTCCAAAACTAGACTCCTAAGTTTTTATCGGAGGGGGGTCTTATTAAGATCCTGCCATTTAGAAGAAATGCAGCGATATGTGGGATTCCTATTCACTAAAACCCTCTCGGTGGCCAACATCAAGTGCGACTTCAATAGAACACATCGGAAACTTCTGCACTGAGCTTTCACAAGTCTCCAGGAAGATATCTCGTGCCTTCAAAAACCTCGCAATGTTACCCTATTCCCGGAGATATAGGTAGTTGCTTCTAATTTTAAATTATAATTTCTAAACTTTTCCTGAAAAGCTGTGAAAAAATTCAGATAACAGATGCTGAAAATAACCTCAGAAAACTCCTAATTAAAAGAATAACTTGGTGGTATAACGTTAACAATATCAAGTTCTAAGACCGTGTACAGTCAGCTGCAGAAATGTCGTAGCAGAAATACCGTAGCAGACACGATATTCAAATATATAAGTACAACAAAAAATGTCATATTAATAGATACATCCACTCTCCACAAATACATCGTCAAATATCTGAGTTCATTCAAGGTGCCCATAATTATAGTTACCGACATAGCGTAAATCATAACAAAGCATCCATGGTATGCAAAAATAACGTATCATTGAATATCATGTCTGCTACCCCATTTTTGCAGCTGACTGTACGTACAACGAAAACCTACAAAGTATAAAGTAACAATTACCTTTTTGTGAAGCTAAGTGAAACAAATACCTGCAAGTTGCAACACAAACTTGCCTTAGTTTAGCAACGAAGTGACACAGCTTGTTGCGACAAATTTATTGAACTATAACATTAACTGTACTTTCTTGCTGTTGCTATAAGATACTCAAATAGGATTATTGATTGAATTAGTTTAGAAACACAAATTGAGTATTAGTTTATTAATTTAGTACTTATTTTTAAGTCAGTAATTGGGTAGGAATTAAGGGTCTTGTGGTATTAAACCAATATGGTAGACTGACTTGTTTTTTAAATTGGAGAGATTACAGGAAATAACGTGATATGTATGATCTTTGTTATGTCTTCGTTTTCTGGTGTTAATTTAAAATTGACAAGAAAAGGAAAACCTTTTTAATTTGTATATTATTTAATTTATAAAATACAAATTTTACAAAAATTTTTTTGGTACACTATAACCTATTCTAAATTTACTAATAGTTTACCAACCACATGAATGAACGTTTATTTCTAAGTCTTATTTCTAATTTGTTTTATATACAAGATCTATTTTGCTGTTTGTTGTAAAGATATATTTATATATATTATTTCAAGTATATTTCTATTTCATTTGTCAATGAATATGGCAGTAACCTTTGGAGTAGAATATAAAATAGTCTAGAGAAAGCTGTGGAATTACTTAAACCAGATCAGACTAGACAACTACTCAGATGTTCTAATGTATTTGAAAGTATATCAAGGAACATTTACTGGTAAAAACATTTGTGGATCTCCTAATTTTGGTTCAAAACGAATGTTGACTTTCGAATCACCATCGCCTACTTCAAGAAAACTATTCCAATCTAACATCCAATAAAATCCATTTTTTCGTGGTGGTGGTAATACTGAATCTCCTGGTACCTCAGGTGCTGCACCTCCAAAAGAATCTTCTAGATCAGAAATCGATGCACCCTGGTCATTATCTGCCGCGGGTACAGCATCTTTAAACTCACTTGCTACAGTAGTTGCCACTTCTGTAGTAATTATATCATTGGCAGAATCTTTGTTATTCGTACTTTCATTAGTCTGCCTTTTATTTTGTTCTAAGTTAAAAATGATTTTTTCATCATCTATCGGACTTGGACCCTTGTTTAGCGGTATAACTTTCACTGAATCATAATCTATAGGCTCGTAGTTTGGCGTTGCGGTGACTGCTTTCGGCTTTCTAGGTTTTGGCATATCATAAGGGAATATTGTATCCTTTATTTCAGATGGCGATGTTTCTAATTCGAATGGATATTGTGGTGGTAACGGATCATATAAGAAATTAGTTTGAGAAGCAACACTAGTTTTAGTTGAAGTAGATTTGGTATCTGATGGTGATATCAAGTCATAAGCTAGCAATATACTTTCAGGTAATTCAATAGATCCATCCACGACCTTGGCTGGAGGTGGTAAAGGTTTAAAACCATCTAGGGGCAACAAAAAATTGTCTTGGCCTGGTTTTCCTTCCAAACCATGCGCTTTTAGAAATGCTTGTAACTCCGCTGGGAAATCTTGTTTGAAGATGTCGTTTAAATTGTTCGCCTTGGTGTTTTCTGCAGACTTTGGTGTAGTTGGTGGTCTCTTTGTTACCTTAGGTTCTTGTACAATTTCAACACGAGGTGGTCTTGTATATAATTCTTGTAACGATGATCCATCACGAGGGGTATATGGGAGGACTACTGCTAGTTTGGTGCTACCACTTTTAGTTGTACTTTCAACAGTTGTTACATCTGCTGGTGGCAAAGTTGTTATATTTAACACCTGAGTTTGTGTTGTAATTTCTTGGTGTTTACTTTCTTCGTTTTCCATTTTACTTAGTTGTATAGTGTTTTTCGCATCTTCATCTCTTAAATCATTAAGTAGTTGTAATATTTCATCTCGTGTTAGTCTTGGTAATAGGGTATTGGTTTTTAATATACTCTCTACTTGTTTCACCGTTTTTTCTACGTCCACCGCTCCTTGCGATATGTTGCTGTAGATCAGTACCACGAAGAGGAAGATTAACTTCATTTTCTGCAATAAAGAGAAATAAATTGTTAAATGTCTGTTCGCAGCTTTATTATCAATGGTATTATCTTACTAATATTATAAATTCAAATGTTTGGATGGATGGATTAATGTTTGTTTGAATTAATCTCCAGTACGGCTACATGAAATTTAGCATAGATGTAGACATAGCCTGAAAGAACACATAGGCTACAAATTAAGTTTTTTTTATGCGCGCAGACGTAGGCACAGCTAGTTGGAGTCTAAAAATATTTTCAACTAAATCGTTGTTAAAGCTAAGAGATACTGCATCCTTACGCAGTTTGTACGCTAAATTATTGCTTATATTGGACACTCGAATTATTAACTATACGGTATTGCGCATATATTACTTGAATGTCCGTTCATTTGTCGGAATATCTATAGCACTGCAATACTACGCATTTAGTAACAAAGACATTGTTTGTATAAAGGTTATTTGTCACTGATATCTGTTATTTCCAATGTTTATTGTCAATTGCGTATGTCAACATCAACCGATCCTTTTACCTACGGAGGGTCGGCACTACTACGATTGCGTATGTTTCTAAAAACGTCCATTGATTTTGCATATCTTACTTCTTACGAATATTATAAATTAGAATGTTTAGATGGATTGATGGTTGTTTGTTTGAAGGTATCTCCGGAACGGCTGAAAGGATCTCGTTGAAATTTGGCATAGATGTAGAACATAGCCTGAAAGAACACATAGGCTACTAATGTTTTTTTTTAATTCCGCACGAACGGAGTAGGGGGCGATCGCAAGTGTGTCATAATTAAGATGACATAAATTGATAAACTTTTCAGTACCTATTGTCTTCCATTAACGTATTGTACAATAAGTGTGCCAAAATTGAATAAATTATGGTAAACAATGAAGTTAAAATTCAATACTCTCTATGATTGTGAAATTAACTTTTGACTCATCGACGTTATAACTTTGTACATTTAAACTTAGCTGTTTTATAAAACATATGTTATATTTATGGTACACTCCTTCCCTTTTTTTTTCTACCAGAGAGGAATGCTTTATGCATACTCGGGGGACGCGGTAGTTATGTGGGATTCTCCTCCATAGCGGAGGCATACCCACTAAACCCCTCTGTTCCTCCAACGCATCGGGAAGGACCACGGGCACGCTTTCGCTCTCATTCGCGGCCCTGTCAGCGCCAGCTGCCGAGGCAGCTCCCTCTAGGGGGGAGGCAGCCCTCAGTCGCCGGTGATGGACTATTATTGTACAGCCCTGAAAAGTTATTGATCTAGGTATGATGTTATAATGCACGGGTAGTAAGTAATAAATTCCTAGAAGACCAACAGGAAGGTTTTTCACGAGAATGTGTGTGAAATTATTATTATTACCTTTTAAAGTCATTCGTTTTCTTCCTCGCAGTATTATAAAATAAAATCAATAAACCAAGACGATTTATTTAATTTTTTGTGAGGTCATAAAAAAAGAGTGTATTAACAAGCCCATTGCCATCGACTCGTCGAGTTCTATAAAAACCAAAAAAGTCTTAGTGGCCAATAATCAAATACGTTAGTATTTAGTAACTAAGCATAAACTTCTTGGAAAATTATGTTATATGAAACTTTGAGGCGTGTCGAATTCCAGCAAGCTATTGACTTCGACCAAACTAAATTAACCAGCATGCACTGGATAACTTTACCGTAGCAAGTTCCCATATGATGTTTGGTAAATCAATTTACATCGCAGAATATTTAATTGTAACATTCAACAGTCTTAAGATGATAAACGTGTACCGGCTTCGCTCCATCTATATATAAATAGTCGAGCTTCGGTGGCTCAGGGGTTAAAGCACATGACTTGTAATCTGCAGGTCCTGGGTTCAAATCCCGCTATGTACCAATGTGTTTTTGAGTTCCGATTTTCATATGTACATTTATCCGACGTTCTTACGCTGAAGGAAAACTTCGAGATCCAACCTGCACATATCTGCGAAGTAATTTAAAGATATGTGTGAAGGCAATCAACCCGCATTGGGCCCGCGTGGTTTACTATGGCCTAATCACCTCTAACTTAGGGTAGGCTCCTAGCGGCGGGGACGTATAGTGAGCTGATGATGATGATATATAAATAAAAAATAATGTTTGTATGTTTATCCTCTATGTAATCCCAAAAATTGATTATATTTTGTTCCTCGGTGTTCCCGCTGCTCACTTGCCCCCTTCTGTTATAAAAAAAAATGTATTGTTAGAGGATAATATTACTAGCTTCTGCTGCTTCGTAGTATTATATAATGCCTGTAGCCTTTAAGGATACGAAAATGGGACATAGAATTCGTTATATATTAATATTTCGGTGTCGTGTAATGAGTCTATCTGTTTGACGCTTCGATAGAATGAAACAAATCCTTATAGTTATCGTTAACTAGCTGTTACCCGCGACTCTTTCCGCGTGAAATTAAAAAACTTAGTAAGTAGCCTATGTGTTCTTCCAGCCTATGTTATATGTGTGCTAAATTTAATCAAAATCCATTAAGCCGTTCCGGAAATATCTTCAAACATCCATCCATCCATATGAACATTAGCCTTTATAATATTAGTAAGATATAAAAAGAAGATAGTTTTGTACGATTGTTTGGTTCAAGGTCACTTATACAAAGATCCATAAATAACTTGATCGGTGAAATAAATTTAGTAGTTTTTAAACTTAATATAGACCAAAAACAAATATTTGTATAGTGTAAAAGAGCGTTAAGGGTTATAAAATGCTTATAGTTCTAACACTTAACTCGTTTTCGTAATTTATAAAACGCGATGTTATTATAAATATCTAACAAGCGTATACAAATCACTCATGTTGCGAACAACTTTAATTGGTTATCGCAGTAAAAATAAACTTAACGGCAATTTTATTGGATCGATCTTTTCATTCTACAACAACGCGTTAGTATATTTTTATTTAATAATAAAAAATACAGATAAAAAAATGAAGGAGTAATTTTTTAAATAAAAAGTATTTTGATTAGCGACTTGCTGGCGCTCGTTACTCCGTCCGAGTGGCATTCAAAAAAACTTAATTAGTATCCTACGTGTTCTTCCAGATTATGTTCTATATATATGTCAAATTTCATAGAGATCCGTTCAGCCGTTCTGGAGATACCTTCAAACATCCATCCATCCAAACATTCACATTTATAATAGGAATTGAAAATAGCCTTCAGTTCAATTGAATACAATTTAAAGACAATGCTTCCAAAAGAAAATTATACAAAAGAATCATCTCAAATCAAAGAACATTGTCAAGAAATAGAAAAAGTTTAAGAACATTATTAAAACAATCATGACTTCTAAGATCCCTTCCTTCGAACGAAAGCTTACGAAGTTACAAAAATTTATACACCCCCATTCAATTTCCTTCGATATCCTTTAAACAACGCGAGTTTCATTCATTTCCAGATTTCGAGAAACTTTTTGGGTCAATATTTAGTTTGTGTAACTTTCCTTTTGTGCCGTAAAGTTGGTGGCTTAATTATACAGTGAAATGAAGAATTTATTTGGTTATTCAATAAAAGATAAAACCGCCTGGCCGGTTGCGTAATCGGTACACCGCGCCGGCTTCGTTACCAAGTTATCGGTCCTCTTTGCAAAACATTTACAATTGAGTGTTTCGCGACTTGACTTACAATTTAAATTACATGAAAAACAATAGCGTCTTATCTAAGCAGAGTTCCAAGAAATAAAATCTAAGATTTACAGTAAAATTAACAAAATGTAGAGTCCAATACTATTACTAGCATTATGAACGCGAATGTTTGAATGGATGGACCTCCAGAACGACCACATGGATATCGCTGAAATTTGGCACAGATGTAGAACATAGCTTGGAAAACACATGGGCTACTAATTAAGTTTTTTATATTTTCGTGCGGACGGAGTCACGGGCGACAGCTAGTATACAATATAGAAAAAAAATACAGCATGAAAGGATTCTAGCAATATTTGTATCTTTTCTTTAGTAAGTCCAAATACCTGGACCATCGGGATTTTTTTTTTTGACTTGAAAATTAAAAGAAATCCGCTAGTTATTTTTAGTGTTATAAGCAAAACAAAATGTCATACTATACATTCTTAAAATATTCAAGTTATTATGTAAACTGATATAAGAAAGTAAGCCAATGATATGTGTTCGGAATGCAGATTTAATGATATGGCTATTCATAATATCGTCTACAAATTACGTTAGAGTAGACGAAGCGTGCAGACACGACTCGTTGCGATTTGATATCTTGATTTAGTGAAACTGCACTTAGAAAGCGCATATCGGCGTTACCGTGAAGCGTTTGTGATCTACATATTTTTACTACTGTGACATTCGTAGTAAATATGACACACGATTGATAGTAAGGTGGAATACATAGAAAGACTTTATCCCACTTATCTTATAAATGCGTTTAAGTATAAACGCGTCTTTTGATGTTATCATCAGCTCCATTGAGGGGTTCTGAGCCTACCCTAAGATAGGGATGTTAAGGCCATAGTCAACTTTTGTTACTAACAGTAATTCTATCTATATTATTAGTTCGCATTCTTACCAATGGAGGAGGCTACTCAGCTACATGACACATCACCATTTAAAACAACTAATTAATTTGTAATAATACTATATTATGTCATTTCAAATTAAATCTCATTATTATTATTATTTTGATCACAGCTTTATACCTGTAAATCAGTTTAGTGGCTGTTGAGCCTATTTATTGAAAACTATCGAATCTCTAAAACATTAGTATATGGCAACATTTAATATTTAAAAAAAAACCGACAACTTTTTTCTTTTATTTTTCACGTACGTCTTGCTAGGTCAGTAGAAAGAAGGTCAAAAACGTCAATTTATTTATTAAGCTGGCAACCTCGGACAAAGAATTAGTATAGCTATTCAAAGGGGGTACGCTGTCAGTATCTTCGGAACCTTGCCTAAAGTGACTCCTTTTAATAATATATTTTAGTAAATTATTCGTTTATAATATTTTATTTAATATCATAGATTTAAGGCTCATTTTATTCCAATTATTTATTTATAATATTGTTTGATTAAGTTAGTTTTTTGCTGGCCCTTATGTTTTAGCTTATTGATATTTGAATATTACACGAACATCATTGTAGTATATTTAATTCGTGATGTTAATCACTATAGTAAATTACCTCTGTTTTTTAATGTTTAAAAAAACACAGATAGTATGTTTTTAAACATGTGTTTCGGTAGTGGAAACCCGTAGTAGGTAACAAGCAACCGAAGTGATATAAGGCCATGCGAACGAACTCGCCATTGAAAGTGAAAGGCCTACTCGCACGTTTGTATTTCGTCTCTACTTATATTTACAATGGATCGTTTGCAGTAATCATTTACACTGTCGCTTTTGTATTTATGTTTACGACACCTTGTCGAAGAAAAGCGTCAATGCACAATGTTAATGAAAATATTTCAATATAAACATTTTTTAGTTGTAGAGTCTTCTACAATGTTATGAAATTACATACGGCCATGGCTGAGAATTAATTTTACGTGGATGTAATGGGTCCATATAATTTAAGAATATCTAATCTGTCTATAGAATTAATGAGCGTAATTGTTTCCGTTGCTTGCAACGAATATACAGTTTATTTTTGTCTTGATGTTCGCAAATCCTCATTTCTGGGTAATCCGAAACGGCTGGACAGATTTGAACGGAAGTTTTACTAAAAGGTAATAAATAGGTAGGTACTGTTATGTGTAGGAGTAACTTAAGTCATGTTTTTCGATGTTTCTAATCGTGTAGTTCCCAATTTCCTGACAGTTAGTGTATACGAAGTCTGTTCCGATTGTAAAATGCCGGAATTCTTATTGTGACGGCCACAAAATATAATCAGACTAAAACACTATTTTTTTTTTAATATTAGCAGATTTCTTTTTTTACATTTACTAATTTTGCTTTTACCGTTCCAACTAAGCTCTAGGCTTGTGCTAGGATATGGTTTACGAAAATAGTCGAATGGCGGGGTTCGAACCCCCGACCTCGTGATTGGAAATCCGTACCCTTTACCATTAGACTATTGACGCTTAAAGTCTTACTTTGCATGATGCTTTACTAAAAACAATTCAAATCATCGAGTAAAATTTACAAGAATTAAATAATAAACGCGTATAACAGTCAAGCAAATAGTAAGTAATTAAATTTGCTTCACATCGTAGTTTGAAATTGTACACATCTGTGTTGTATTGTTTATTTAACAACTTTGAACTGGGGACCCTTTAATTTGACGTCAGCATTTCGGCAATGAATCTTGACATTTAACGCACACACGCAAACACACCCACACTTATAGATATAGCGAAAAGCGTATGCTTCTAAAGTTCGAGGCGTTAAATCAAGTTTTGAAATGGTTTGTGTTTAGTTAATTTAATTTATGCCAAACTTGTCGTATTTAATTATAAATACAATATTACTGTTGTCATATTGTACGGAGATTTCGGGATTTTTTTACTTTATTAAAAAAATGGACTGTATACTTAAAAATTAACTGAACCCTACTGCTTTCATCTTGAAGTTAACATAGTCATTTACACAGCCAATATGTACGTTAAGCACTTGACTTGCAATCTGCAAATCCTGGGTTCGAGTCCCGCCATGTACCATTTACATATGTACATTTATCCGACGTTGTTAAGATGAAGGAAAACATCGTGATGCAACCTGCACGTATCTGATAAGAAATTCAAAGATATGTGTAAAGTCAACCAAGCCACACTTGACCAGCGTGGTTGACTATGACCTAGTCGCCTCTAACTTAGGGTAGCCTCCGAGGGAGTGGGGACGTATAACGAGCTGATGATGACACGTAAAAAATATGTTACCATTCAAAAATGTTTTTTACACGCTTTTTTCCGTGAAAATAGACGATTACTTTAGAGAAATGAATTACTAGTTCGTGCTTCTATAATAAAGTTTCTTAAAAGTTATTTAGTGAGTAAAAAAATAAGCTTTTGCTATGGCATGAAGAATTCATCAAAGAATATTGTTTATATTATTTGATGGATGCCATATTTTGTTAGAAAACACCTGCTCATGTTTTCATAACTTATGTATTTTTATTATATTCTAAGCTTAAATAAAATATCGTGTACTTATTTTGTAACTTATGTTCATACTTTTTTAAACAAAACGAGGTGGAACTTAGATCATTTTTTCATTACATTTTTTTAAATTTACATTATGATAATAAAATAAGTATTTAATAATCTTATTTGTTAGCAAATTATGTATCGAATGTTGCATTATTTACTAATTATTCCGCAAATAAACTTTACCCCCAATTTTTAACCCCAACGGTAACATCATTTGTAATCGATACGTCTTTAAAATTGTAACATTAGTCATCGTTACAACGTTACTACTTTCGTACATCTCCACCGTGCTGTACCTTTAGGCCTTCCGCACACAAGGAAATAGTCAAAACATTTTCGATATTGTATGGATGATTTGTGATAATCGCGTTGCTCCGTACACACTACATTGAATCGTGGCCGCGATTTGTCTATTCGTTCAGTACAGGCATAGCGACAAAATGTCAACTGTAAAGATGTTTTTTTGATATCTCCTGAACTCCAAGACGCTGAAATTTGGCATAGACGTAGAACATAGTCTGGAAGAACACATAGGCTACTGACAAAGTTATTTTTTAATTTCACGGTTGACGGCTAGTATCAACATAAACCAATGAAACACGATTTATTAACGTATTAATTAGGACAAGTTTGACTGTTTTAATTAATACCTACGAATGTCAAATATAATGGGGGTATTAATGTTCTATTTATAGATTTAAAGACTTAATCAACGGCCTCACAAATGCAAAGGATCGTTAAATACACGTGCATTCGTATTACTAACGAATTCATTGTCGCTTTAAAATACATTAATACTTAAACACAGTCTGTGCACGGCTTTATAGTCTGCATGCTAATGAAACTCAGTGTGCGTTATTATTTTCAAAATTAAAGAAATTATTTGTTTTTTGAAGTCAACCAACCCGCACTTGGCCAGCGTGGTTGACTATGGCCTAATCACCCTTAACTTAGGGTATGCTCCGAGACCCTCGGTGGGGACGTATAGTGAGCCGATGATGATGATTTGTTTTTAACTTTTTTTTGAGTTCCAAATGAGCAGGGGGAACACCGAGGTGTTCATCGACGCCCATGGATATCTGCAAGACCGGAGAAACCGCAGATACTTTGCTGGGCTCAGATATTTACATAATATTTATTTGAAATCCGTTAATACGATTGCTATCAATTATGATACTTCTATACTTCTATATTATGAAAAAAAAAAACAGACATCTTTCTAATATTATAAATGCGAATGTTTGGATGGATGCATGTATGTTTGAAGGTATCTCCATAACGGCTGAATAGACCTCGAATTTAGCATAAAGCGTAGTCTTAAAGAACAGTACTAATAAGTAATAAGTTGTTATTAAATTTCGCGCGGACGGAGTCGCTGGCGATAGCTAGTTAATACAGAATTAATTTTATAGACAACCCGTATGCAATAAGATGAGAGTTAAGTTCGCTGACGTCATAAACAATACGTCGTCGCATGATCTAATTGGAAAACAAAGCAACCGATTGTACTTTTTAAGGGAACAAGGACTCGTGAATATTGATGAGACTTACAATACAAATCTTTTCATTTAACAAATGATAATGTAGATTATATTTAAATCAATCATCATCATCAGCTCACTATACGTCCTCACCGAGGGGCTCGGAGCCTACCCTAAGTTAAGGGTGATTAGGCCATATTCAACCACGCTGGCTAAATGCGGGTTGGTTGACATCACACATATCTTTTAATTTCTTCTCAGATATGTACAGGTTGCATCACGATGTTTTCCTTCACCGTAAGAACGTCGGATAAATGTACATATGTAAAATCGGAAATCGAAAAACACATTGGTACATGTTGGGACTCGAACCCAGGACCTGCAGATTGCAAGTGAAGTGCTTGACCCCTGAGCCACCGACGCTCTCATTACATCATATTTTAATATTGATGTAATACATGACATGCACGTTGATAATGAAATTATACGATTTCATCTTCAGTTCGTATTGAAATTTATTTAATATACAAAAAAAATATTATTGTTTTTGTATAATGTAATCCGATTACCACAGCCAGATTAAAAGCAAATGTAAATTTAATTGTTAAAATTATTACAAAAAAAAACCGCATTAATTAGATTTTTATATACGAGCTGTCGAATGAAAGAAGTCGAGTTTATTTCCCTTTGTTCCCTTTTTCTTTGTTTCGAACTTTTTGCACTACTTACTTGATTACATAATTGCGTCATTGGACGTTTAAAGAAAGAATTTCCTACAACCTTTTAGACTTTTTTAATAAAAATTTCTTTTAATAAAAAATCTTGGAAAATACTTTATGAATAAAATTTAATAAAAATTGCTGATTTATACTTATAACTTATACTTCTAAATGGTAAACAGATATTTTAAATATTAGTAATACAAAAATAAAATTTCCGAATGACTACCTGTACTCGTAAACATTATCTCGGAGTGTCGAGTTTAAATTCATTTTGCACAAAAATTTGTCAAAATTAGTCACAATAATAAAGAAATTAATATGCATACCCAAGAAGATATGTTACGCACAATTTATATAGTAAATACTCTATTTGAACATTTGCACGCTATACCTAAAAAAATTGTAAATTTTTTTTATAAATTTAACAAGTTTTTGTCATAGTAAAACTTTAATTTTAAATATTATACAATATAGTAACAAAACACGATTTAAAAATGATGTAACTTCACACAAAATGAACCTACCGTGGCGTCACAGTATAAAGGCACTTTCACAGCACTAGCATTCGATGTTCCCAAGTCACTACTGCGCAAACGCAGCGATTCTGCACCTCCCCCTACTTACCTGTTACTTCGTATGTTGCTAGTGAAGGTAAGGTTCTTAGTACTAATTATGTAATTTTAATCACTTATTCAAGGTGGGATTATGGTAAAAATGTAGACGTCATTTGGTTATAATGCGATGAATCATGTGATCCCAGAATATCGTATGGTGTACTTTAGATATGTAACTTTAAAAAAAATGTGTAGAATACTTTAAGACGATGATTTTAATCTAATCCACCTTGTAAGTTAACCTTCTTTTTGACCTCCATTGCTTATAACAAAAACAGTACATTCAGTTCAGGCTATAAATTTTGATCAAGAGAATCGAATTATTCGATAAAATAACTAGCAGATGTCCGTACGAAATAAAAAAAACTATCAATACTAGATGTCACATGGAGATAGTGTAGCTTCCCAACAGCGAAAGAATTGTTTGAATTGGTTAAGTAATTTCGGAGCATATTCAATACAAACAAGGCATCAAATTATTGTATTGGACAAATTAATTCGAATCTTGAATTAGCAAGAAGAGAATTTTATGCAAATTTTTTAACCTTAGTCATTTGTCGAATTTTTTGAGATAATGATGATAAAGTTATATGACGAAAAACATAATTGCCTGACCTTTTCAAAATGTTGTAAGACTGCAAATTGTATCTTGACGAAACATTACATACATACACGCGAATAATGAATGTTGCCATCCTTTAAATATTCTTGAAAAAACCTGACATAATATGTTTTTAATACTTATGTTGCTTTAGTGGAAATTCTCGAGTAAAATCCGTTAATACAAAATCCGTAAATCTTTAGATGCATCTGGATAAGGTAAGTGATTGCACGGCTAAGTTTAGACGTTCAGAATACTAGGTCGATATTTAAAAGACGTCATTCGATTCATATTATTTCCCCAGAGTAGTTTTTTTAATACTATATGTTTATAAGAGGAAAAGGAAGGTGAAAGCGATCGTTGTAGTCGCGTTGACATCGTTACGGAAGTGTTGTAACAGATTACGCAATAATATTTAATGACGATGTCAGTTGTTTACAAAACGTCATATTAAGTTTTACTCAGAGAACTCAAAAGACTGGGACAAAATTATAAGACTATTTTTTCCTCAAAATATATGCTAAAAACGTTTTTATTTTCAAAAATAAAAGTGAATTAAAATAGATAAAAATTGGAAAAGAGGTCAAATTATTTTAATAAAAACTCATCCAAAACAAAATGAATGACTAAGTATGGATGAATTTAGTTAAAGTTAATGTATACAAAAGAATTAAAACCCTTTAAAAACTAGACTGACTGATGCTCTAATAAATGCATAGCGCCATCTATTATCTACGTTTTAAAACAATAACTTTTATTTTCTTTAGTAAATAAATAGTAATAAAAAAGTGTTTGTGATGATCTTGTTCGTGGTTTTGATTTGAATTTGTTTTGAGATTTTAGAATTTCATCTCTCACGTCCTGTGTGTGTGTTTTCACAAACATAAAAACAAATTTACATACGCTCGAAAAACATTATGCCCTCTTTGTAGTCGGGTAACAATAGCCACCAATTTTCGCTGAGGATATTATTTTATGTTCTTGTACATGAATTATATTCTTGGAAAGATTTATTACATTTTGAACAATTTGATCATTTACTTTGTATTTATTTATAGTTGCTAAGACTTGTTGGATTTCATTAACATTGCCCAATTAAGAATTACGAAGGCAAACAGCCGAAAGTATAAGTTGCTATTGAATTCATCTAGGCGCTGTTTTGTTTATTGGGAGTTTGTTATCAAAGTAAACTTAACTTTATTCATAACTGATTGAAGATGGGAATATTTCGAAGAAAATATATTTATTGACGTATTTTCATGAGGTTAATTAATTAAGTTTACTTTTGATTTAGTAATATAAGTGTTTGTTACTCGAGACGGTTTATAATTTGGATTAAGTTGATGGAATTAAGTCAAGCTTTGTGTATATTCAGTTATCTCAAAAATAATTCTAGAACGTTTTATTTAATGGTCGAATATATTTAAAAGAAAAAAATATTTGCATTTTATTCTAAATAAAATGCGATTCATACAAATTAAGAAACTGCTTCCTTTTGGAGTCGATTAAAATAAGAAAATTTATCTACAGACTTCTAGAATGGACTTAAAGTATCGACAGCTTATTTTAATTTAGACTAAGTGCAACGATATACAACCATTATTCATGAAAATTTACGTCAAAAGCATTTGCATTAATTAAAATAAGGACGACTTTAAATTCGCCCTAAGGCTGACAAATCTCAATTTCGTCACATAATTCGGCAACAATGTTTAAATAATAATTAAGTTTCTTATTAATTTACATATTTAATATTTGGTTTCTTACTCGCTTGTACATATATTTAACTACACGACTTTCAAACTTTCAAAATTTATTTATTTTAAAGGTAGAGTTTTAGCGCCTGCAAATTTAGTAGCTGCAATGTAAAGCTTGTGATTTATTTAAATCATTTCCTAAAGGCGTTACATTTTTTTTAAAGCTTTTAACCTTGTCATGTCAAACTGACCCATACAAGAGTCTAATGAAGGCTGATCACCAGAAAATTTTGTTTAGTAAAACTTGTTAAGATTTATTTAGTTCTAGGGCTCTCTCTGTAAACATTATTTGGTACTTTAATCACAAATCTAGGATGTCAATTCAATTCTACTTTTGTCTCAATAAGTTGAATAGGCAGCCACGAAGTTAACGGTAATAATAGAGAAACTGAATTCGGGTAACAATGCTCCGAATAAAGGAAATCACTATACTAACAATACTATTGTTATATAAAAAATACGTCACAATTTCCCCTTTATCAAGTTCAGAGTGTGTGATCGTTAAATAACTTTATTTATAAGATGTCGAAATAAAAAGAAATGTGGGGATGTTTTTAACAATGAGTATAAGCTTATACGATGATCCACCAAATCCATTATCTATGGTGAATAGAATTTTTTTGGTAAATATTGTCTTTGAAGATGAAGCAAATAAAAGTGAAGTAATGTTTTAGAGTCAAAAAGAAAGAAAAAATCTTTTGGATTTTTTCAAAACGATAAAGGGAAAAAAATAAGTTTTGGTTGTTATTTAGGGCCGGCACAGTGTCCCCACCGCGGCAAGCATTGCGAAGCATCCTTATATCGAAAAGACAAACGATAATGTTTCAAAAAATGGGACCAAATGACACGCGACACCTTTCGAAGAAAAAAAAGAATTATGAAAATTGGACCTCTAGGGGCGGAGTTATCAACGAACAAAAATTAAAACACACAAAGACGAAGTGAGAACCTCCTCCTTTTTGAAGTCGGTTAAAAATCACGAATACATTTTTAATTTTAAATGACACATTAACGAAGCACGTAAAATTAAACGAGTAAACATCAATCAAGTTTTATTACTTAGTAAATCTTATTATAACGATCCCTTATCTCGGTCAATCACAGAGTTGTTATGTATTAACTCACTCTGCAAGTGTTTATGTCCTCCATAAACTCTACATCTAGTGGCATTAGAAGCTACATTAATGACAAACATTCATGTACGTAGATATGATAAACCTAGCTGTTGCTCGCGACTCCGTCACGCGAAATGAAAAAAAAAATAGTAGCCAATGTGTCTTCCAAACTACATCTACGCGTATATAAATTTCAGCGAAATCTATGCAGCCATTCATCTAAGTATTACCATTTATTGACATGATTTCGCTAAAATAGCGAAGTGACCACTGTCCTTAGACATCCGCAAAAATGTCCTACTTTTTGAAATAGAATATTTTTTTCCATTACCGAGTTCTGTCTCGAGATTATTTAAAGAAATCCTTCCGAATAAAGACAATTCTAGTTCCGACTTAAGTTCAGAAATTGAAGTAGTCAGTAAAGTAAGTCGAAATTATTTTGCAAAAGTAATAAGACAAAACAACAATAGAAAAGGAAATTAAATAGAATGTCGTAGATAAAATAAAGCCTGAAATTTGTCATTAATTACCAGATATAAAGTACACAATGTAAAGACGTTCAACCGACATATAACGAGAAACATACCTGAGCGTGCTGTACAGTCAACTGCATAAATAAGTACACATTTGAGACACTTCTATAAGTTTCCAGTTTTAAAAATACGAATACACGTATTCATAAATAACGTCGTATGCATGGTCGCAACCAAACAGATGAAAACGTGCATACATATTTTTAAATCTGAAGTCATATACCTGTATATAGAAACCTGTTTCTGAAGCTGTGTAAATGTTTATATGTTTATGTAGCTGACTGTACAAATAGTTTCCATTGTTTTGTCACGGTCGGCGTAATTACATCGCTGTAGGATGAAATTTACGGTATCTCTACACGGCATTGCGTAAACAGAAACTTAATAGATAGAAATAGGATTTATTAGTACGTGGCGTATTAGTATACTAGTTAGTGTATGTGACTTCGTTTATATTGAGGATGAATTAAAAAATAACACCTTATTTATATTGAAAAACGATTTGAAATTTCAATGAATACTACTGAAGGACATTTTTCGATGATGTAAATTGGAAATTGGAAATGTTAATTGGACATTATGAACACTTTTGTTCAAATATTTTACACAAAATCGAAAAAAAATATTATAAAAAGACGACCAAAACTGTATGAGTGTTACTGTTTACTTTACGGTTTAGTTTACAATGTCCCATCCCGATTGTATACGAATGTATTTAGCAGTATATAATGATTGGCTCTAGTAGGCCTACAATGACATTAGGAATTATTGGCACGATATGTTTTATTGACCAATGAAGCAAATACAATATCGGAATGATATCTATAGGTATACTATTGCTCATAGACCTCGGGCGATGTCCGATCTGTGAGCGTAATTGCCTACGGGTGGCCAAAATAACTTGCGCCGGTAAATCCGAAGGCATTATTACGTGATCATAATTCGTAACAACATACCAATTATGGAGTATTTCTTCTGTCTACTATAACCGTGGCTTTCTATAGCCGTAATGTACAATGACATATTGTTTTTGAATAGATTTTTTAATTGAATTTCAAGATAAATCTCACTAATATTATAAATGCGAAAGTTTGAATGGATGTATGGATGTTTGTCAGAAGGTATCTCCAGAACAGCTGCATAGATCTCATTGAAATTTGGTATATGTAGAACATAATCAGTAAGAACACATAGGCCATTGACCTTCTTTTTAAAATGCAGATGGAGGAGCTGGCGACACCTTGAATAGAATATCATACCGTTACATTGTAACGGGCCTAAGTAATTAGTTTGTAAAAAATAATGCAGAAAACGAAAAAATCATACGTATTTGATTTTTTTTAAGAGTCACAATATTTTTACGCGTACACGGCAATCAAAAACAATTTTTTTATGAGTGTATAGTTAGAAGATTTTGTCGAAGATGTTGATTCGGCTTTTTTAGAATCGAGAATGTTTTCAACCAGACGAAACAAAGTTGCAGATTTTAATTAAAAAAACCGTGAGGCGAACAAAATGTCGATGTTTCATCCGAGCTCGTTGCGATTCGGAACGGAGCTATTTCTCGAAGAAAAGAAATTGACTCTTCATTCATTTTCATCTGGAAACTTTTGTGCTTTTGTACTGGCGAGCCACATCGCCGGTTTCTTTGTTAACAGTTTATTTTGTAACTTTACATTTTGTGGAAGATGTAAAGGGGTAATACAATACTCTGTACGTTTAAGATACTCGTATACTCTTTGATCAAAAAGATTATATTTTCTTTGTAGCATACAGCATACGTTAAAAAAACTCATATTGTTGATAGTGTGGGATTGAACTGTCCAATGCTGGCCATGCGGACACGTCTACATGTGCCCTGAAGAATTTTGTGTTTTATTGTTGTGCTAGAATTTAAATTTGTATTTTTTGTTTTGTACGGACCATGTATCTGAATAAAAGAACATTATTATTATACTTATTCATTTATTAATCTTATACTTAATATATTACATTTCATATATAAAATAAAAAATTATACAAAATATATTATATTAAAAATAGCACACCACCGGCTGCAGCGTCCCATGACTCAAACAACCAGTGGTCAGGGCTGCAGAGATAGGAACCTTCTCACGATGCGTGCGGTTTCTAGGATAACTGCCTTTTGTATCGGGCCCTTAACCCAACTGTTTAGCGAGAGCTTCTTGAGATGTTGGTCAAAGGCCTTATTATTATATAAATTTACTTTTTTCTTCTTATCGAGAGTGCTATCCAAAACACGATCGACTGATGACGTCACTGTATCACAAATGACACACACATGTGTGACAAATGTAACGGAGAATCGAACGGATAAGCAAATGGATTACTTAGTACCTGTTCATACTTAAGAGCGTTTTAAACATATAATGTTGTATGAGAGGTATGGTTTCTGATACCAAAACCTCTGTATTAAATATATCGTTATCCCTATTTCATCTTGTGTTTAACGGAGAAATAGTTTTTATTTATAACAGAAGGGGGCAAACGAGCAGCGGGAACACCGAGGCGTTCAACGAAGCCCATGGACATCAGCAATACCAGAGGAACCGCAGATGCGTTGCCCGCCTTTGAGGTGGTGATAAGCTCGCTTCTAAAGGACCCTAAGTCGTAGCGTATAGTTCTTAGAAACCCACGGTAAGTAAACCGTTTGCTTATTCTTTCTTCGATTCTTCATTACATTTATGTTAATATTATGTTTGATGACATAAGTTGATCTTTTTTTGTATAGCATTGCCGGAAGCAAAATAATTAATGAAATTATAAACACGCATTTACATTACGAACTTCCACTGAGTTCAACAATGAAAAATAAAAAGGAATAAAAATTTTTAACAAACAGAATTCAAGGCCAAACAGAATTTCTAACAAATATAGTCAATTTGAAAATAATAAAAACAAGCTCCATATCGTAAAGTTGGGAGAATATAGATGGCGCCGTAAATACTACGATAGAAATATTTTACGAGCCCATACAAATGATTTGTTCAATTCATGAATTCTAATCATATATCTAGTTTTATTTATTGACTTGTTTGTCGTATCAAACCCTAGACTGACCATTTGATAAACGGTCAAACTATCGCCAAAGTTTTGACTAATGACTTATCACTCTTGGTCTTTAACATAATATTATATTGAAAAAAAAGCTTTACTGTATAAGTAGTTGGGTAAAAAAATTAAATGCTTGAGATACCTGATAAGGCAATTAATAGACTAATGAGTAAGGGTACGTGTTTTCGATCATGTGGTCGGGCGTTCGAATCCCGCTATTAGACTATTGTCGTAAACCTACCACAAGCATAGAGCATAGTTGGAATGGTACAAGAAATATTAATAAATTAACACACAATCTACTAATATTAAAGAAAAAAATTACGGCAATAATACTAGGTTTTTTAAAGGTAGGGAACGCATATGCAATTGTGTATGTCTATGGGCAACGGTCACTTCGCCATTTCAGCGATTTCATGTGGTCGCTCGCTCGTTTGCCAACTTATGATATAAAAGAAAACTAAGAATTTTGTGCAATTAATAAAATTTATAAATTAATAGATTGCTTGTAGTAAAATACATTTTCGAGTTTACTTCTTTTTCTCTTTCTAACGTATAACTTTTTTGCAATACATAATAAGTAGCAATTTAAAAAAAATACTAAACAACTCTGTTCATTGGTCAGAAACGGGGTCGTTTACCCGGTCCAAGGTTCATAGTGCCCGTTAAAGAAGGTACGAGGTAATACACATGAACCCAAACATTTCCACGTGGCGAAACTTAATAAAAAACAAATTTGAGGCGAGGGTCAAACGTAAAACGTAGGTAATGTAAAGCAGTAAAGCCGCAACGTACCCAGTAAATGGTGTATTGTGCGACCAACTTATTTGGCCCGGTGAGAAAAGTGCTGTTTTCGTGGTTAGTTTCGTAAGAAAATATTTAAAACCTACTAATGCATACAAATAATACACAAGACAAAATATCTACAGCACTGATCTCTCTAAATGGATAGGTCATTGAAATGACACTTATTGCATAGTTCCTAGTGCACCTGTTGAAGTTACTGACAGTTCATCCTATCTATATTATTAGTTCCAATCCTCGCCACCGCTGTTAACCGCAACCGTCAGCGCCAAAATGGCAAAGATCAAATAGGCACAAAATGCTGCGGTTTATAGCTTGTCCATATATAGGGGTCAGTGATCTACAGTCAGACGATTTTGTGACTCGTTCTGATATTAACAGAGGGGGCTAGTGTGGTATTGTAAGTTAGTTTTACTTATAAACACCGGGTCAAATAAGTCTGTCGGGTCTTAAACGAAAATTGTTTCACTTTTGTTTTATCTTGGCCGCAACTTTGTGAAAATTGAAATTTTCACAAGAAGCTCTTGAGATATGAAAAAATAATAAATTCCCCAGAATGCATTAACCTAATGGATGGTACAAGATGGAGCGAAGCGTCTTAAGTCGTCCCGTCTCTTAACTGCCTGTTATCTAGCTAATAAATTGTAGAAGTACAACACGACAAAAATAAAAATGTTCTCTTCATTACATAAATCTAGTGTACGTATTATTTTTTAAGACCTTTTAAAACGCATTTTTTTAATCGGTTCATTGGTTGGGACGCTACGATGCCCCAGACAAACACACACACACACACATACACACACACATACACACACACTAGCACAATATAGGAGATGATTATCACCATTGGTAAAAAATCAGTGTAAAAGATTCTGTTTAAAAAATATTATGGAAGTTGATTTTCTCAATGTCGACAGATTATTGGAAGGGAAGTTAATATGCTTTTGTAATTTATCTCACAGTCACGATGTTTAAACTCGACTCCGATGGAGTGGTAAAGTCAGCACTTAACAAAATCGATCTCAAGATACTTCGAGTACTATTAAAGTTAAACGAGAAGAGATCATTGCTTTATTTATTCAATTTTAAAAATAACTTTTTTTTATTTATTTTGCTGTTACCTTTATAAAAACCAAGAATGTTATTTTTCATCAAAAAAAATATTCTTTCAAAATTTCCTTTACGTTTAATAACGTAAATAAAATGTGATACTTAAACGCAATTAAATGAATCAATTTCAAGTAAAAAACCCACATCAACTCCGAGCAAAGAAAATTTCTTTTGAATATTGAAATCTTAGCTCATTCCTTATCAATATTTCATAAAATCTAGGTCCTTTCATGATATAATTCATAAAGATAATATTCCATTCAGTTTAGTATCAAAGGGTAAGCTTTTAGCATAACTAACTAAATCCGAAGACAGAAATATACAAAGAGCTGCCTTGTAAAAAGACAAGTAGCGTTTGTGAGAGAAACGAGACGTCTGTTGCTCGTAGTTCATCTGAGAGTCAACTGTCGCCGTTATGAGCATCACTTCCTTTGGTGATAATCTTCTTTGTGCGTAATTTGCAACTTCAGAAAATATCTCCGTTATTATTTGCAAGATATTTATTTTTCCTTCCTGGAAATTATTTTATATTTTTGCTTGTTCTGTTTACTTTTTCATATTTGTTTCGTGACCTTTGTGAACTGTGACGTCCGTTATGGGTTTGATTCGAGAATTTGCGAAACGGAAGCCTAATTTTAGTCCCCTTCTTTTCCCAACCTTTTGTGGATGGGAAGGGGAAGTAAATTTAATGGAGGAGTGGACACATTAAAGGGGGGAATATCTTCTTTCTAGGCTTCTGTCTCCCATCGATTAAAGTCAACGCATCTGCAATTGTGAATGTCTATGGTCAGCGGTAACTTCCCCATTTCGATGAATTTTGGTGGCCGCTTGCTCGTTTGCCATCTTATGACATATAAAATATGTGTCATACTTTCATAGAGGTAAAATGAGTGAATTGACTATTTCTTGTTTGTTGAAACACTGAAAAATTTGCTGATATTTACAACTATTTCCTTACGTTAAAAATGTTCACTGAGATAACCTCTTTAACATGAATGGACTTAACGAGGCTAACTAAACGATTCAAGTCTAGCACAGTCATAATTTATATTACTTTAACTTAACTTACATAAAGGATTAATTACTTTTGCTACAAGTATCGCTTTCTTCAATATTACTTGATGTTTATTAATTTCAAACTTTGCAGGTGCTCTTATGAAATTATAATGCTACTTTAACGTGAACGTTGGATACGAACAATAAGAACAAGAGATCTTGAGAGCGCTCGATGTGGGAAAGATCGAATACTTTATAACTTGAATTTCCCGTTCATATTGATGAAGGTAATATATTAATAGATATTCAATTTATAAATAGCAAATGTGAAGACTTTCCGACCTCATTTCTAGTACTTTCTTTGAAGTGGTTACTAAATTTATTTCGTTATTTTTTTTTATAGAAAAGCGGCGAATGATCAAGCGGTTTGATATCTATAGAATTACGAAACATGTCAAAAAGCGGTAATACTTCCTCTTGACGTTTATTTTTAATATCTAAATGTGGTACAAACGAGCGAGCGGTTACCTGCAATGGCTGAAATAGCGAAGTGACCGTTGCCATTGACATACGCAATTTCATATGCGTATCTTAACGTGTGTATTCCATGTGGTCGAAGTGCGCTAGCTTTGTACATCAGGTAATGTTTTTTGCAACATTGTCTTGTCTATTTTTATTTATTCTCAACAAGACTAAACCACGCAAGTACTTTTAAGGGAAACGTATTTCAAAATACACTTCCTTGTTTCCAACGTTATTTTAATCCGTTCAGAGACAGAACAATGTTTGTAAAAGTAGTTATTCAAGCGTAAAGAGTAACGGAGTAGGCTGACGGCCTCTGCGTGTATAGTCACGTATTTTTGAATTAATACCAGCACTACTTAGAATCCAACGAGTGACCTACTTTTCAAATAAAGCAAAATATAGAAAAATGTTAATATTAAGATTTAATAAAATATTTTTATCAAAAAAAAAAACATTTGTAATTTTGTAAATTAGTAATCTTTTGGCGCGAATGGCGCGGTATCATTACAAAGTCAAGTGTCAGAATGATTAGTGAGGGGACATAAACGTCGACATTTTAGTAAGGCTAGTTTTGCGCATGTACACCGGAACAGTGTCGGATTTTCTTCCTAACAGTAGTAAAATATATATAGCCGCATTCGCTGTCGCGTCGCGCCGTGTGCTAATATTAAAATATAATATATGTTTAGTAAAATGTTGAATTACTTCTGTAAAAATCTGTAACACTTTGTGAATAGGCAATAAATTGGAATGTTTAATTTACAAACATAAGAACTTTGATATAAATAAATTTATAACTTAGACGTAATAATCCATTATGAGTTTAACGTTTATTATTTTGATACATCATCATCATCATCATCAGGTCACAATAAGCCCTCACCGAGGGGCTCAACCACGCTGGCCAAGTGCGAGTTGGTTGACTTCATACATATCTATTTGATTTTGATTAGTACAGTAAAATAAATACGTACAGATTGCGAGAAAATAAACTATTTGAAATGTTTAAAAAGATCAAAATATAATATAAAACGTTGTAACAACAAATTCATTATAAATCTGTTTAAATATAAACTTTAATAAAAGCTTATCTTAACTTGACAGAAACAACGTGGTAACTTAATTAAGCCCAAAGGCGTTGCTTAAGGATTAGTCCGTGCGTTGGCTTAGGCATTATTGCTGGTAAAATATTA